>NC_134356.1:551417115-551725143 GCF_048569485.1 Anomaloglossus baeobatrachus | reverse complement strand
ATCTGTCACTGAGATTACCCGCTGTCACTGGATCCAGCATTGACAGCGGGTAAGCTCAGTGACAGCTCAGCTGATCGCGCGGCTGTCTTCATTTGCCGCGTGGAGCTGTCAGGAGAGGCGGTGTCTTCTGCAGCTCCTGTCACCTCCATGCAGCAGAGCTGGATGCGACGCTGGACCATCCTGGATTACGCCGGACATGGAGGGCTTTTTCGAGCTGATTAAATTGTTGAACCAGGGTATATGTTTGTGTTTTTTATTTCTAATAAAGGATTTTTTCTGGTGTGTGTGTTTATTTACTGTAACTTATAGATTAATCATGAAAGGAATCTCAGGGAGACGCCTGACATGATTAATCTAGGATTTAGTGGCAGCTATGGGCTGCCATTAACTCCTTATTACCCCGATTTGCCAAAGCACCAGGGCAAATCGGGAATAGCCGGGTACTGTCCCAGAACTGTCGCATCTAATGTATGCGGCAATTCTGGGCGGCTGCTGACTGATATTGTTAGGGTGGGGGGCTCCCCATAACGTGGAGCTCCCAATCCTGAGAATACCAGCCTTCAGCCGTATGGCTTTATCTGGCTGGCATTCAAATTGGGGGGGGCGCACGCCGTTTTTTTTAATTATTTATTTATTTATTTTACTGCAAAGTATAGACACGCCCACCGGCTGCTGTGATTGGGTGCAGTGAGACACCTGTCACTCAGCGTGGGGGCGTGTCTCACTGCAACCAATCATAGGCGCCGGTGTGCGGGGAAAGCAGGGAATACGAGATTGTTTAATGAGCGGCCGGCTTTTTCAAAATAGTAAAAGCCGCCGCAGCAGTGTGAATACCGTGCAGCGCCGCGCCGGGGATCGGTGAGTATGAGAGAGGGGGGAAAACTTGAGTCACTCGGGGGATTAGCGGTCACCGGTGAATCCTTCACAGGTGACTGCTAATCAGTACTCGACACAGACAGAGCCGCGGTATGAGGATGAAGTTGGGTGAAGTTCACCCGAATTCATTCTCATAGCGCAACTCTGTCGGCTGTCAGCCGACATTTATAAATGACATTGTGCATCACACACACGGACATTCCACGTACACATACACGTTAATTCCACACGCACACACGGACGTTCTACACACAAACACGGCTAGCATACGCAATTCACACAGATGCCACACGGACCATACAGAACTTATCAATATGCTTGACTACATGTCAGTAGATTTGGTAGTCCTCTAATGATAACCTAAGCAGCCTAGTGATTGCTGGAATCAGGGTCTCTCTCTCTACTTCATGTTTCTTCATATTAGGTGGCAAAAACCTGGTGACAGATTCACTTTAACTGACTCCTGACTAGAGTTGATCAAATCCGCCAAAATCTGGGACAGGCGGACCACTGCCGGATTGAAAAAAAATCTGGATCCACTCCGGATTCCGATGCCCATATAAGTCTATGGGGACCAGAATCCGGAGATTAAAAACATTTGTGGAGGGGCTGGGGGGTGGGAGCGCGCGCGGTGTACTCACCCAAGGCTGTGTCATGGCAGCACACTCCATACGGGTCACGCTTTTCCCTTCCAGAGCTAACAATTCAATATTCATTGTTTTGCCCGACCACCAGCGCGTGTAATTAGTTGCAGTTAGACGTGCCCCCCACCCTGAGTGGCAGCGTGTCAACTGACTGCAACCAATCAGAGGCGGCAGGATGGCCAGTGGGCGGGGGAAAGCAGTGCAAGTGTCTGTGAATCAGTATGATGAACGTGCACATGTTTCAGAAACACATACACACTCCTTTCAGAAGTGTGTGCGGCTGTGCTGCTTGTGCGAGTCTAGCATGACAGCATCCGGCACAGCCTGCCGCTCACTGAACATAAGCGTGCATGTACCTAGAAGCACGCTCCTATCAAGATTGTTCGCGGCTGTTCCGGTAATGCTCTGTCAGACTTGTACAAGTCTGACATGACATCAGCTGGCACAGCCTGCGCTCTCTGAACATAAGCATACATGTATACATAAACACATACACGCTCCTGTCAGAAGTGTGCACGGCTGTGGCGGTGATGCGATGTCAGACTCGTGCGAGTCTGGAATGACATCACTCGGCATGGCCTGCCACTCTCTGAATATGAGCGTGCATGTAGACAAAAACACATGCACGCTCATGTCAGAAGTGTGCGGGAATGTGTAGATGATGAGGCTTTTTTATTATTATTATTATTATTATTATTTAAATAAATTTAAAAAAAAAATGATGTGCGGTCTCCCTCAATTTTGATACCCAGCCATGATAAAGCCAGCTGGGGGCTGGTATTGTCTGCCAGCAGCCGCCCTGTATTGCCGCATCTATTAGATGTGATAATCCTGGTGCTTTTCCGGCTCTTCTCGATTGTCCTGGAGCGGTGGCAATCAGGGTAATGAGGGGTTAATAGCAGCGCGCAGCTGCTACTAAACCCTAGGTTAGTAATGGCACAGACGTCTATGAGATACGTGCATCACACTAACCTGTAAATGAAAGTAAATAAACAGACACAGAGATAAATCCTGTATTTGGAATAAAGTACAAAACACACACCCTCCTTCACCTCTTTATTAACCCCCAAAACTATGCAGGTCCGGCGTAATCCACACGAGGTCCCACGCCGTTTCAGGTCTGCTACATACAGCCAGTGGCCATAGAGCACGACCGCTGGCTGTACAGACAATGACTGAGCTGCGATGACTGCACGGCAGAAAGCTACTGTCACAGCCACGTCTGCCTGCAACCAATCACAGATGAGAGAACGGCCGGTGGGCACGGAAAGCTGTGTGTATATGATGAACAGTACAGGAAGTGAATGCGCGACCCAGAAGCAGTGTGCCGCCATGACACCGAGTCTCGGTAAGCATGAAATACTGTTTTATTTCTATTTGTCTTTATTTTTCAATTATTTTCCCCAGTGCCGGATCCGGATCATGCACCCGGATTTCCGGATCCGGGTCTTGCACCCGGAAATCTTTGAAAACTTTTACAGTTCGGATCCGCTCAGCCTTACTCCTTACCTAAACCCTATTGTGAACATGTGGATTGTTCTTAAACAGTAGATATGCAGGGAGTGAAAACAGTCACTTCTCTAAACAGTGTCTTTGAGTCTATGAGTGCTGCTGCCCAAAAAGTGATCAACAACAAATTAAGAAACTGACAGACTTCATGGATGGAATATTTATGACTGTAAATGAAAAGAAAGGAAAATAGCCCCACTTAGGGGCACTTTGCACACTACGACATCGCAGGTGCGATGTCGGTGGGGTCAAATTGATAGTGACGCACATCCGGCGTCGCAGGCGATATCGTAGTGTGTAAAGCCTTTTTGATACGATTAACGAGCGCAAAATCGTCGTAATCGTATCATTGGTGTAGCGTCGGTCATTTCCATAATTTGGAAATGACTGATGTTACGATGTTGTTCCTCGTTCCAGCGGCATCACACATCGCTGTGTGTGAAGCCGCAGGAGCGAGGAACATCACCTTACCTGCATCCTGCGGCTCACGCAGGCTATGCGGAAGGAAGAAGGTGGGCGGGATGTTTACGTCCCGCTCATCTCCGCCCCTCCGCTTCTATTGGCTGCCTGCCGTGTGACGTTGCTTTGAAGCCGCACGACCCACCCCCTTAATAAGGAGGCGGGTCGCCGGCCAGAAAGACGTTGCAGGACAGGTGAGTGCATATGAAGCTGGTGTAGCGATAATGTTCGCTACGCCAGCTATCACCATGATATCGCAGCTGCGACGGGGGCGGGGACTATCGCGCTCGGCATCGCAAGCATCAGCTTGCGATGTCGTAGTGTGCAAAGTGCCCCTTAGAGTATATCATAAAAGTGAATAAACCTCTCACATTTTTGTAAATTTTTTATTATATCTTTTCATGGGACAACATTGAAGATATGACACTTTGATGCAATATAAAGTAGTAAGTGTACATCTTGCATAACATTGTAAATTTGTGTGCCCTCTAAATAACTCAACACACAGTCATTAATGTTTAGATTTGGCCAAATTGTGCCCAATTAGCCATTATCCCTCCCCTGTGGAATGTGACTCATTAGTGTTCCATGGTCTAAGGTGTGAATGGGGAGCAGGTGTGTTAAATTTGTTGTTATCACTCACACTCACAATCACTCATACTCTCTCATACTGGTCACTGGAAGTTTAACATGGCTCCTCATAGCAAAGAATTCTCTGAGGATCTGAAAAAAAGAATTGTTGCTCTACATAAAGATGGCATAGGCTATAACAACAAAGTCAGCAAACTATAACTTAGCTGCAGCACAGTGGCCAAGACCATATAGTGGTTTTACAAGATAGGATCTCCTCAGAACACACCTTGACATTGTCAACCAAAGAAGTTGAGTGCACATGCTCAAGGTCGTACCCAGAGGTTGTCTTTTCAAAATAGGTGTAAAGGTGCTGACAGCTTTTCTGCAGCGTTAAATGGGTGGAAGTTTAGGAGTTCAGCCTGTCAGTACTCAGACCATATGCCGCACACTGTATCAAATTGGTCTGCATGGCTGTCATCCCAGAAGGAAGCCTCTTCTAAAGATGATGCACAAGAAAGCCCGCAAACAGTTTGCTAAAGACAAGCAGGCTAAGGACATGGATTACTGGAATTGTGTCCTGTGGTCTGATGAAGCCAAAATAAATTGATTTGGTTCAGATGATGTCAGGCATGTGTAGCAGCAACCAGGTGAGGAGTACAAAGACAAGTGTGTCTTGTCTACAATTAAGCATGGTCGTTGGAGTGTCATGGTTTGGGGCTGAATAAATGCTGCCAGCTTTGAGGAGAAACAGTTCTTAGAGAGAACCTTAAATGCTAACATGTACTGAGACATACTGAAGCAGAGCATGATCCCCTCCCTTTGTATTTCAACATGGATACAACCACAAACACATCTCCAAGATAAACACTGGCTTGTTAAAGAACCTGAGGGTAAAGTTGATGGACTAGTTAAGCATGTCTCAAGACCGAAACCCTATTGAGCAACTGTGAGGCATCCTCAAATGGAAGGTGGAGGAGAGCAAGGTCTCTAACAACCACCTCCGTGATGTCGTCATGGAAGATTGGAAGACTATTTCAGGTGCTTCTGGGAAGCTCTAGTGAATTCCATGCCCAAGAGAGTTAAGGCAGTGCTTGAAAATAATGGTGGCCACAAAAAATATAGAGAATTTGACCCAATTTGGCAGTTTTCACTTAGGAGTGTACTCACTTTTGTTGTCAGCCATTTAGACATTAATGGCTGTGTGTTGTGTTTTTTAGAAGACACACCAAATTTTCACTGTTATGGAAGCTGTACATTGACTACTTTACATTGTATTTTAATGTCATATCTTCAGTGTTGTCCCATGAAAAGATTTTAATAAAAAAAAATACAAAAATGTGAGGAATGTACTTACTTTTAGTATATACCTTATGTATTGGTCACTCATATTTTGTTTAAAATGTCAGTGAAGTATTTGTCTTAATTTTGAGTTGTTTGGTTGTTATTCTCATTTTAGCAGATGAAAATAAACACTTGAGAAGGGAAAATGGAAATTTATTATTTACACTGACAAGCAAAATGGTAATAATGTTTTGAACTTTTGATTTTCTGGCTCCATATCTTAGTATCCACTGCAGCTTTGAAAGTGGGCCTTCATTTTATAGAAATTCAACTTGGCTATCTCAGACATAAATTTCACTTGCAACCAATTAACAAATGCTTAGTTATGCATATTTTTGTCATGTCATTGCATTATTACTGTTTTGCACCTAAAAATTAAAATTTTAATTTCTATTATTTGTTAGTTTTTTGTAAATCCACCTTTGGCTTTTAACACTGCCTAAATCCTTCTGGGCATGCTCTTGATCACATTCAAGCATGTGTTCTCCATGTTTGCAATGTTGGTGCATACTGGTCAACTCCCTTGCGCATGTATACAGCTTTTTCTTTAACCCTACCCACAAGTACTGGGATGAGGTCTGGGGACTCTGGGGGCTAATCCGCACCTCTACTTCATTGTCACTGAACCATTTCTTTGCCAATCTTGAATTATACGCTGGGTCATAGTCTTGCTGCAACAATTTGTTGCCCCCTAATTCCCTTGTTTCTTCCAGACTCATTTGCAGCCATCAGAGTCTAGCCTATTGACTTTCATCTGTTCACGTTAAATCACTCATTTCCAATCTTCTGCTGTCCGCTTTTCATAAACTCGATCTGATGCTTCCTATGAAGATATTGATGTGGAGGCTTCACCTTTTTTCAGACCACCATTCCAGACTCGTGTACTGTGCATTGTACAGTGCTAGCATTGATGTCTGTGATCTCCCTATTATGAAGCAAATCAGCCACATCCATTGCCGTGTTTTTCACACCAGAACTGATAGACATTGTCATGAGCCAACTTGTTGACTCCAATATTTTGCCTAGACGTCCACCTTTTGGCTTTTGAATGAATGGACAAACTTAATTTCTTATTATTTCAACTATCATGGCACTCACATTATGCAGTTTGGCAATTTTCATGGACAAGAGACCACTATCAATGAGCTGGATGATGCTGTTTTTCTTTTCTTGGGAAGTCTTCTTCATGGCTGCTCCTTAATCTGAGCTAGTGACCTTTGGACACTTGGAAATCAATCTACCTACTGTAACATTGGATTCCTGGTGTCGGCTGGTGTCTATTCTAGAATAAAGAAACGAGCATACAAATGTAGAAAGATGTCCTGAGGATCAGATGGTGAGGACCAGGGGCATTGGGCGTGCCAACTAAGTTGAGTAGTGAAGTAAATATTTTGTCATCTCTATACACTTCAGCAAAATGGCAGCCACATCTGGAAAATCTGGATTTTTGAAATATTCAAATAAAATTCAATTCTTTTCAAATTATGTCCAGGTTACAATAGATTGTCTGTGAACCTCAGCACAATGAAACAGATGTGAAGCTTGTATGATGCCCAAATGAATTCAATAGTTCTGGTGGTGAATAAAGAGATAATATTTCAACTTTTCAGCCAAAGGGTTTTTTTAAGAAATCTGTGACAATGTATACATAAATCCAAATAAAAATTTCTTAGAGAACAGAAATAAGAAAAAAGGGAAAAGAGAGGGTGGAGGAAAGGAACAAAATAAAATAACAAAATATAATCCTACATACAAAGATGTGCAAAACATGTAAAGCGCCATGGAATAAATGGTGCTGTAATGATAAATAATAATAATAATAATAATAACATGAATAACTATAATAAAGAGGACTATATGATAAGTAGTGGTGGTTGAAATGGAAGTTTCTCTGAAATAGACTTGTGCTGATAACGTGATGTCTGAAGACAGTAAATGTTCGATAGCTCTGTAAGGTAGGTATATAATATATAATTGTGTAAAGTAGATAGTATACTATTGTAAATGAGGGATGGAGAATGTAAATATATTATACCTGCTGTATATAGTGAAACAACAATGAAATATCCCATATAGATAAGATCAAGGATGATAAGTACAAACTGTAACATACCTGTAGAGAAAAAGAACAATCGAGGTAGGATATTGGCGTGTCTATGTCTCTGTAGGATAAAATGTAATGAGCATGGAGGATCGCTTTAAATGGATTAGCCGTCATGAAAGTAAAGGTGCCGTCACACTAAGCAACATCGCTAGCAACATCGCTGCTAACGAACAACTTTTGTGACGTTGCTAGCGATGTTGCTGTGTGTGACATCCAGCAACAACCTGGCCCCTGCTGTGAGGTCGTTGGCTGTTGCTGAATGTCCTGGGCCATTTTTTAGTTGTTGCTGTCCTGCTATGAAGCACAGATCGCTGTGTGTGACAGCGAGACAGCAACAACTAAATGTGCAGGCAGCAGGAGCCGGCTTCTGCTGAGGCTGGTAACCAATGTAAACATCGGGTAGCCAAGAAGCCCTGTCCTTGGTTACCCGATATTTACCTTTGTTACCAGCCTCCTCCGCTCTCACTGTCAGTGCTGGCTCCTGCTCTGTGCACATGTAGCTGCAGCACACATCGGGTTAATTAACCCGATGTGTGCTGTAACTAGGAGAGCAAGGAGCCAGCGCTAAGCATTGTGCGCTGCTCCCTGCTCTGTGCACATTTAGCTGCAGCACACATCGGGTTAATTAACCCGATGTGTGCTGTAACTAGGAGAGCAAGGAGCCAGCGCTAAGCATTGTGCGCTGCTCCCTGCTCTGTGCACATTTAGCTGCAGCACACATCGGGTTAATTAACCCGATGTGTGGTGTAACTAGGAGAGCAAGGAGCCAGCGCTAAGCATTGTGCGCTGCTCCCTGCTCTGTGCACATTTAGCTGCAGCACACATCGGGTTAATTAACCCGATGTGTGCTGTAACTAGGAGAGCAGGGAGCCAGCGCTCAGTGTGCGCTGCTCCCTGCTCTCTGCACGTGTAGCTCCGTGCAGTGGTAACCAAGGTAAATATTGGGTTGGTTACCCGATATTTACCTTAGTTACCAAGCGCAGCATCTTCCACGCGGCGCTGGGGGCTGGTCACTGGTTGCTGGTGAGCTCACCAGCAACTCGTGTAGCGACGCTCCAGCGATTCCTGCCAGGTCAGGTTGCTGGTGGGATCGCTGGAGCGTCGCAGTGTGACATCTCACCAGCAACCTCCTAGCAACTTACCAGCGATCCCTATCGTTGTTGGGATCGCTGGTAAGTTGCTTAGTGTGACTGGACCTTAAGGCTGAGTATGTACAGGAAATAAAAGAGTTTGTGCCGACATCAGGATGAACGTTTTTACAGTACTTTGTCAGCCATGTTGGAAATGGGCATGTGGCCAGACTAAACAGAAGAATACTAGGGAGACTAAAGTAGAGTGGGGAAAAAAAAGGAAATCTACAATTGAGGGTTCATTGGTAGGCTCATATCTTACCTGTACATGAGGATGGCCTCTACTAAGAAAAAGAACCATCTCATCTGTGGATAAATAAACAATATATTTATATTTGAATAATGACTTTATAAAAATACCATGACATTCAATATAGAGACATGGGAGAGATTGACATATTTATTATAAAACTAGTGTTGAGCGAGTAGTTAGCTATTCGTACTCGCTATGCTTTTAATGAGTACTGTCCACTACTTGCATATTCCTTAGGAGTAGCGTGTGCAATGCAAGTCGATGGGAAATACTCGCTAAGTAGTGAGTAACCCAAAAGCTGTACTTTTCGGGCGAGTAGTGCACAGTACTCGCTAAAAACATAGCGAGTATGAATAGCTAAGTACTCGCCCAACATTATATACAATGCCTTGCGAAAGTATTCGCCCCCCTTGAATTTTTCAACCTTTTCCCACATTTCAGGCTTCAAACATAAAGATAAAAATTTTAATGTTACGGTGAAGAATCAACAACAAGTGGGACACAATTGTGAAGGTGAACGATATTTATTGCTTATTTTAAACTTTTATAAAAAATAATAATCTGAAAATTGGGGCGTTGCAATATTATTCAGCCCCTTTAAGTTAATACTTTGTAGCGCCACCTTTTGCTGCGATTACAGCTGTAAGCCGCTTGGGGTTTGTGTCTATTAGTTTTGCACATCGAGAGATTGAAGTTCTTGCCCATATTTCCTTTGCAAACAGCTCGAGCTGAGTGAGGTTGGATGGAGAGCGTTTGTGAACAGCAGTTTTCAGATCTTTCCACAGATTCTCGATTGGATTCAGGTCTGGACTTTGACTTGGCCATTCTAACATCTGGATACATTTATTTGTGAACCATTCCATTGCAGATTTTTCTTTATGTTTTGGATCATTGTCTTGTTGAAAGACAAATCTCCGTTCCAGTCTCAGGTCTTTTGCAGACTCCAACAGCTTTTCTTCAAGAATGGTCCTGTATTTGGCTCCATCCATCTTCCCATCAATTTCAACCATCCTCCCTGTCCCTGCTAAAGAAAAGCAGGCCCAAACCATGATGCTGCCACCACCATGTTTGACAGTGGGGATGGTGTGTTCAGGGTGATGAGCTGTGTTGGTTTTATGCCAAACATATTGTCGCGGGCGGAGGAGGGCACGCCGCGCTCTCTCTCTGCTCGGGTCCGGCTGCCGCTGCTGCTGCGGCCTGCTGCTGCTTGGTGGCTCGAGCAATGGGCCGGATCCCGGGGACTCGAGCGGCGCTCCTCGCCCGTGAGTGAAAAGGGGAATGATTTTTGGGGATATTGTTCGTGACGCCACCCACGGTTGTGGTGATTTAGGTGACACCACCGCTGCTCTGAACGGGGATCTCGGGAGCGGTGACAGGGAGCAGCTGAGTTGTTATTTCTCCCCTCCGTGGGCAGGGGGTTGGTTGTCCCGGGGCCCGGTGATGGGGTAGGTAGGGATGATGGCAGGCAGGTTGCGGGGCCTGGTGAGGTGCAGGGTCGCAGGGGCAGCACTGTGCCGTACGGCACGGGGGTACTCACTCAGCCTGAGACGATGACACAGTTCTCGGTAAAACACACGGCTGGATGGACGGGTCCCCCAGACGGCTGCGGTTGCTTCTTCCCCGTAGGTTGGCGATGACTATTTCTCCCTGCACCTAAGTTCAATGTTGGTAGTGATGGGTTCCCACCGGTAACCCGCTCCTCAACTTGGATGTAGGCCGGAGGAGCCCCTTTTGCCAGCAGGCGCTGGCCCTGGGAAACGGTTGCCCTTGGCGGTGGCTGTGTCTCCCCTCTACGGTTGGACGGTTGCCTTCTGTCGGGACTTGACTGTTTGGAAACCCTGGAGGTCTCCTTTACTGACGGATTTGGCAAATTCACGGCGACTCCTAGCCTTGCCGGGGTCCGAAAGGCCCCTGCCACTGGTGCTGGCTTCTCTTTCTATACCGGTCCGGTACCGCCGGGTCACCACCCGTCCACGGCCCTTACAGTACACTCCAATCGGCCTCCACTGCAGACAGTCACCACCATCTGCCAACCTTGCTGTTCTGTCCGGGCCACACACCCGGACCAACTTCAGACTCTTTTGCTGTCACTTTCCTTCTCTCTACTACTTTCCTCCTTCCACTTTCACTGTCCCAAAACTCCACTGCTCCTTTTCACCTCCTTCTACTTCCTCCTCCAAAACTAATCTGCTCCTTTTCCCTCCTCCAGGACTGTGAACTCCTTGGTGGGTGGAGACCAACCGCCTGGCTCCACCCCCTGGTGTGGACATCAGCCCCTGGGGAAGGCAACAGGGATTTTTGTGTCTGGCTTAGATGTGCCTAACCGGGGTGTAGGGTGTGGTGGTGTAGTTACCTGTGGCCCCTGGCTTGTCCAGGGCGCCACAATATCATTTGGCATTGTGCCCAAAAAGTTTGATTTTCATTTCATCTGACCAGAGCACCTTATTCCACATGTTTGGTGTGTCTCCCAGGTGGCCCGTGGCAAGCTTTAAACAACACTTTTTATGGATAGCTTTGAGAAATGCCTTTCTTCTTTCCACTCTTCCATAAAGGCCAGATTTGTGCAGTGTACGACTGATTGTTGTCTTATGGACAGACTCTCCCACCTCAGCTGTAGATCTCTGCAGTTCATCCAGAGTGATCATAGGCCTCATGGCTGCATCTCTGATCAGTCTTCCCTTGTTTGAGATGAAATTTTGGATAGACGGCCGGGTCTTGGTAGATTTGCAGTGGTATGATACTCCTTCCATTTCAATACGATCGCTTGCACAGTGCTTCTTGGGATGTTTAAAGTTGTGGAAATCTTTTTGTAACCAAATCTGGCTTTAAACATCTCCACAACAGGATCACAGACCTGCCTGTTGTGTTCCTTGATCTTCATGATGCTCTCTGTGCTTTAAACAGAACACTGAGACTATCACAGAGCAGGTGCATTTATACGGAGACTCAATTACACACGGGTGGAATTTATTTGTCCTGTTTTCTTTTATGATGGAATCAAAGACAATGCTGTTGACTCTATGTAATTGAGATTTGAGAAGAGACTCCTTCATGTAAAGAGGATAAGAGTTTGAAAAAGAAGTAGGATGTGATGGTTGAAGGGTTTAACATATAGATTAGTTGTGATCTTTCTGTCTGGTTGATGAATAATCCAAGTGGCAAGAAAGTTGAAATTGTGGTTATCATATTGAATGGTCAATCATAAATCTGGAACTGCTGACGTCATGTCATTGAAGAATGTGGGTAATGTTTTCATGGTAAATAATTCAGCAAGGGTAGAAAATTGCTGCCTTGTTAACCTGTTCATTATAGCAATGAGTGCGACTGGTGGTATATGTGTCTATTTTTGTGATAGTTAACACATTACACACATTTCATTCCTCTTTTCACAGGCATTTATATGTTTGTTTGTCAATTTGATCTCTTGATTTTAACTGTTTAAGTAAAGGTTAAGTTTTAATTTTCTACCATTGCTGAATTATTTACTTTATCTTTCGGTAGACCCCATTCACAATGCTGGATAATGTTTTAATGGTGTCTTGCCATATAAAGAAGATATTGTCACTATGTTTTTTCCACAGCATTGTATAGTGGATGTATAAAGTATGGGTTTATACATGTTCATCTTTAAATTAAGACATTTATTTATTTGCATATGGGGCGCAACCTTAGTGTTTTTGATTTAAAATTGACAAAAAGTAGTTCATAATATGGATTAGAGCAAGTGTGTCCAAACAACATTTTTCCTGTATGGTACAGATAGTTTTTGGTGTTGAGTAAGTACCCAGTGTATGGTATAGACTTGTATATAGACTGTTCACATCCCATCCATTGTGATGAGCCAGCTATTTGTAGGGATAATGTCTAGGTTCTTCAGTGATGAAGGAAAATCATTGCTGTCTCTAAGATATGACTGTGTACAGCTTACAAGTGGCATAAGTATCTCTTTGGGAAAGATGGCTAGAGGAGAGAAAACCAAGTCGGTAGAAGTGACTGTGTGTCTGCATGGTGGTTGTAGAAGATTTTTATGTGTTTTGGATAGTGTACAGAACACTAGTATGATAGGTTGTGAATTGGAGAGGGTGTCTCTTATTTTAGTACCTATTAACCCTTTTTGTTTATACTCCTCTGTGAGGGTTTGTAGCTCACTTGTTATGTCAGATGTGGGATCTCTAGTAATTGGAGTGTAGGTCTTATGGTCCCTGTGTTGAGAATGAATTTTGTGAGAACCATCAATTTCCTTTCTTATATCATAATATTTATCTTAAACATCTCTTTCAACAAGGGATATTTAAGTTTCAATAGGATGATAGATTTTTGGTGGATTAAAGCGACTTGGTCTTAATAAAAGCAACTTTTCTAAGGTGAATGGGCTGTTGACATCATCTATAGTTTTTGGTGGTAGAATGATAGGTGCTGCCCCTTAAAAACGTGTTTTCAGTCTTAAAGTTCTAAAAAAACGGATGTAATTCTTGATCCCAGGTAAATGTGTTCAAGTGGGGAGTGGGACAAAAGGAAAGACCTTTTTGCGACACCTCCAACTCACCAAATGTTCTGGGAGGATATGTTATACGCAATTGGTTCAGACATACCTAAGAGTGGTTCTGAAATGGTCAGCCTCCTACCATTGTGTGTCCTGTTTGCTCAGTGGATCCTCTTTTCTGGTATAGTCCCTGTTGGTTGCCTAAATAACAGGTAGCTCGATTCGATCCATATTTTCTATCTGGACATGAGGATCTGGATGATTCTATGGAATGGGAAGATCTTCCTCTTCTGCTGTATCTGTAGACTATCTCTCTGTAGACATGCATGAATTCTTCCGTGTCTTTGATTAACTTTTTTCTCAAGTTTCAGTAGATCAGCTTTCTAGTGCACATACTCACAGCCACCTGTATATTTCCTTTCCTATATATATATTTCCTTTGTATATATTTTTTTTTTCTATTTCAGGAGAATCCCTCTAAAATGACAGTGGGGAAAATGCATTAAAATAGGAGACTCTCATTAAAATGTTTATAACAGATGAACCACTCGAGTCATTCTTAGAACTGATCAAACGTATGCTTTATATAGAATTTGGCTTTGACTGCTCATTTTGCAATTTTTGCTCAGTCACCTCCAACTTCCTCACACATTTGTTTTGCTGTTTTGTCTTTGTATCCTCGGGCTCCTGAGCTGAAGTTATTTTTCCTGGTGCTGATGTAAGGATCTTTAAGATGCTGCATATATGTGTGCATCTGTGTCACATGCACTTTATTTTATCATAGCAGAACGTTGAGGACCAGTGAACTTCAATTGCAATGTAATACCATTACTTCCCAAGCAATAAAGATTCTATTGCAGCCATCCATGTGTGAACTGTCATACAAGCTCTTTCAATGTTTTGCTGGTCCCTCTGGCTGGGATGTTCTATGGAAAAGTAAAAAGAAGGCTTGTAATGTATATATTTATACCTTTATGCAATCTCTGGGGATCCATAAGAGAACCAAATGCTGTACAACGAAACAAGTATGGGAAATGTTAATGAGTGGAATGATCTGCTAAAAAGTTTAATGTTTTGTGTGATATTACAGTGCAGTCATAGTGTTGACCCATCTTATGCTTGATGGGAGACATGAACTTGGAGGAATACTTAATTTTCTACATGAATAAATGAGCGTTTCGTCAACTCTCAAACTCATCTTTGATTGCTGAGACATTTTAAAGCCGTAGAGAAGGTTCAGCAGGCCAAAGCTGTCAATTCTACAATGTTGCAGTGTCAGATAAAACAGGCGTCTGTTCTCACGGTGACCTAATGCCCACTCTAGTAATAATGACTTCTCTTGGAGACAATGGAAGATAAAACTTTAACTTAATGGTGCAATAAGGGCTTTCTCATTTTTATGATCACTTCTCAGTCAGCCCTGCTCTCTACACATACTCATGGGGATTATGTGCCAAAAAGATCGCCACTGCCTCATGCATTTTACTCGAGCTTCTAAAGTCAGGTACTAATGAATCACGCTTACTTTATTGTCATCTGTCGCAATCATTATAATGGAGGTTGCATATATCATCTGTTTTGGCCATAAGTTTGTAACCCATAAATCTATAGAATGTATTTAAATTCCATCAAACTTGATAAGCCATCCCAAAATGTTCACAATGGTAGGATTAATCTGTACCTCTAAAAGATGAGTAAAATATATAGAAAAATACAAAGTTCAGAAAAAACTATTATTATATAATTAAAGAGGAAGCTTCGTGGGCTGGTATCTTAGTGAAGGAATAGTATCATAATGCATTTATATCAACATTTACAGAGCATAAAGACATTGAACATATTTTTATGCTTGGATTTTCCTTGTAATAGGTAGATTGACAAAAAGTGCTCCTGGAAGCTAAAAGTATGACTAAGCTTGTATATATTTCTGAAAAAAAATGTTATAGTTCTTTAAAAGCCGTGTAAATTGATGGATTCCGATAAGGCAGGACTTCTCATGTCAAACATGAGCACAGCACAGTGTTGATTTGATCCACAGACCTACTATAGGCTGTGCACCTCCTCATGAGGTTACTGAGTGCTTCTACCTTGTTTGGATGATCATGGGGCTCTCGGGACCTGGACCACCTATCTCAGAATTATAAAGGGGCAGAAATATATCCAAAAATCTCAAACGTTTAGTTACACTTTTACTTAACAATAACATGGTATACTCAGGAACATTCAAGAGCCGAAGCACAGAGCCACTAAGAAAGCTCTGCGCCAGTTGTAGCAGACACCTCATCCATTTATTGCATGGTTTTCCATTTATTTGAATGATTGCCATGAAATACATAATGGCCATAAATAAGAACATTTTTCACAAGGCTAACCTTGTGATGGCCACTAATCTTCAGATGCTGTAATTGCATTAAAGCAATGTCCTATCAGTGAGGAAGTGTCATGGCTCACTTTAGGAACTCCACTAAAAGAAGGAAAGTGGTGTGCAAAGGAGGGATACACCTCTATCAAAGTACAAAACAGCTTTTATTACATCGAGATACAGCAAACACGCTTTAAAAACACTAAAACAGGCGTAACAGACCCAATTTACAATATTTGAGCCCTATAGGAAACAAAAAGTATATATCCCCACCTTCCCATGCAGCAATATTCAAAATTACAGAAAAATGGCAATTAATGCTTTGAAAGAATAGGCTCCTCTCTAGACATTATATAACATTTACTAAAGGTACAAGTGTACACATAAATCCAATATAATAAAGGTTGAATTCATACAGGGAGATCTATATTGAACAAAGGTAACGCCTAATAGGATGTTATTAATAGATGACAAAAATAGGCTGGTTATATACAATAGGGTACTCCCAGAAGTAAAATCTCAAATAGGGAATAATATGTTCATTTATGAGGTTACCGATAAATAAATATAACAAATACAGATAGAAATTAGTTTATCCAAAATGAATGAACATATAACCAATAAATAGATTCCTATAGGAAAAGGCAAAAGCCCAATAAATATTAGCAACCAAATAGGTCATAGGTTTTTACACCAACAGATACACAAAGTCCCTAAGAGGTGTTAGTAATTGTCCAAAGCCATAGAGCTACCAGAAAAGCTGGGTTACAAATAATGAATGATAGCCATATTAAGTCAGGAAGGTGGGATAATACCAGTCCCCACGTGTATCATCACCATCAAGAGGCACTTCATCAGGTTGTAATCCTACAAATGATGTTATAAATATCTATACCGACCTTGGCAAATAAAGGTTCCCCACTTTTACTAAAATCAAAGACCTGAAGGGCGCAGTAGATAAGCAGCTCTGGTGGAACAGGAGCTTCCGCAGGTAACTTTGCTCTTTTAAATAAGCAACATTTCCATAACTTAATCAATTAGTATGATCCAAGCTCTGCTCACATTACTATCTGCTGTGTTGCTTTTGACAGAAAGAACAGTACAGCATATAGTGCTATTCTTACCATTGAAATTCTGGTAACCTTGATGGACACCAACAGTCACATTTATAAGTCAATAAGTCCCATCAATTAATCTGAGTCTGTAAAAATGTCATGGCCGCCATTATGAACAGACGATAGGCACTAATATGAATAGAAATAACTATACATGTGCAATGTATCATCCATATTATCAACATTGCAAAACCAAAATAAAGTATTTATAACTTCAAACAATATCACACTAAACGGTAATTATCCTACAGGACTGGGCAGTGGAGGACGTCAAAATCCACACTAAATATTTATACTGTTATAAAATGACCAGTTTTTCACAAATAAGACTAAAGGAAACTGTGTTTTCCCCTTGAGCCTAGCGCTGAAATTCCAGATTTTAATGATTTGGAAAGAAACATATTTCAGCATTATTGGAATAGGAGCACTTTACAGCTATAGTCAGAGGCTCTGTGCTTCGTATCTCAGGAAAGTATCCAAGTACAGACCCACTCAGAACCTCCCAAAGGCACAGAGCTAACAGGGCTCCAGCATTGTTAGGGTCAGCTGATACCATGTATTACATCACCAAAAAATGTACCAAAGCCGCTACTGAGGGATTAGGGGAAGACATTTGATAGCTCATGTAATGTTGCTTGTTCTTTTACCAGAATGTGTTGTGAAATGAGAGGCAATCACAATCGCCCTTCATCTGGAGTATTTTGCTGCATTACATGAAAAAGGATAACATACAATTTACTAAAAAATAGTTGTGAAGAATGTTATAGTTGCCATTTCTTGATTTGTAAGTAATGTTGTTGCTTTGTGAATATTTGTGTTTTTCTTTAGCTTTTTTTTTGGCATCTTTATCAAGATAAGCAAAATAAAAACTAGGGTGGTTAAAAGATAGCCCAAAACCTGGATAAACACTTCACACCAGGTATATTTCTGTGTTACTGTACTTGCAATTGTCATGACGTGACATGAATTTTTTTATTATTATTATTGTTATTATTATTATTATTTATAGCGCAATTTATTCCATGGCACTTTACAAGGGAAAAGGGTATATATAAAAACAAGTACAACAATCATGAACATAACAAAAACAGACTGGTATAGGAGGAGAGAGGACCCTGCCCACGAGGGCTCACAGTCTCCAGGGTATGGGTGAGGGTACAATAGGTGAGCTTTTTGCGCAATGGTGTCCTGGACTGAGAGTTATTCTAGGTTGTAGGCTTGTTGAAAGAGGTGGATCTTCAGGTTCCTCTTGCTGCTTTTTACGGTAGGAGAGAGTCTGATATGATAGGGTAGAGCGTTCCAAAGTATGGGGGAGGCACGGGAGAAATCTTGTAATCGATTGTGGGAAGAGGAGATAAGAGTCCCAGATAAGTCCTAGATAAGTAGAGAAGGAAATCTTGTGAGGATCTGAGGTTGCGTGCAGGTAGGTACCGGGAGACTAGGTCACAGATGTAAGGAGGAGAAAGGTTGTGGATGGCTTTGTATGTCATGGTTAATGTTTTGAACTGGAGTCTTTGGGCAATGGGAAGCCAGTGAAGGGATTGAAGCTGGGGAATAACGGGGGAGAGGTGGATTAAAAGGGCCGCAGAGTTTAGGATAGTTTGGAGGAATGCAAGAGTGTTGGAAGGGAGGCCACAGAGCAGGAGGCTGCAGTAGTCAAAGTGGGAGATGATGAGGGCATGTACTACTGTTTTTGCTGATTCTTGGTTAAGGAAAGCACGAATCTGAACTATCACTTCTGAAATCCACAGAAAATGCTATATATTATTACATAAACTTTACACTATTCCATACTATTTATTATGACTGTTTTCAAAGCGGATCTCTCTCAAAATTTTAAAATACAAAACTGCATATATGATTAAATAGATCATTTAGGCCTGATAAGGCTGGTGTATTTATTTTGAAAACACATCAGCATGATTATGAAACCCCCAATTTAATTTGCATTGTAACAGATAGTGCAAGTCTCATAAAATGTTTTCCTATTAGACAAGGAAGTACACCTGCCTCATCAGCTCTGGGAAATCTAGTTAATTCCATAGTGTTGTGCTCCATAAGGATATATACATCATGGAGCAGTCCGAATGTGTGGAGTGGGCTCAGGAGGTGAGCCCCTTTCATTTTAGGGTGGATGCCGGCTGTGTTACACATCTGCACTATCAGCAGCAATCAGAAATAGCTAACTCCGATCTGTGCTATTAACCCCTTCAATTACTGGCTGCAGCATGTAAGCCAGATTAATAAGCCCAGTCATCCATTCTGGGAACCCTTTGACCCCTCTCATTGTGATTACACTGTGCCCCTGAGTTGCTGAGGGCCTGCTGAAGACCACTGTCACTGCCATATTGGTATTTCTGTGAAGCCCAGGTGTCTTGGGACAATGTACACCCTCAAGGAGAATTTCATTTTGTAAATTCACTTAGTAGGTTTTCAAAATACCATGGGGTTTGCTATTGCCTTGACTTTTTAAAGTAACTTTTAATGATTTGTTTGATTTTTAATGATTATTATTATTATTATTTGAAGAATCATAGAATGGTAGAGTTGGAAGGGATTTCAAAGGCCATCGGGTCCAACCCCCTGTGAGTGCAGGTTTTCCTAAATCATCCCAGCTATATGTTTATCCAGTTTCTACTTGAAGATTTCCATTGATGGAGAGCTTACTACCTCCCGCGGTAGCCTGTTCCACTCCCTGACTGCCCTCACTGTCAGAAAGTTTTTTCTAATGTTTAATCTAAATCTCCATCCTTTAAGTTTCATCCCATTGTTTCTTGTACTTCCTTGTGCTAATCAGAATAGGGTGGTTCCCTCTGGACTGTGACTACCTTTCAGATATTTGTGGCCGCTATTAAGTCTCCTTTCAGCCTTCTCATTACTAGTTCTTTTAGCCGGTCTTCATAAGACATGGTTTGCAGACCTTATAAATTGATGTCTTTCTTGAATTGGGACACCCAGAACTGTACACAGTATTCCAGGTGGGGTCTGACCAGGGCAGAGTATACGGGAATAATGAACTCTCTTGATCTGGATTCAATGCTTGTACAATGCATCCCAGAATTTTGTTGACCTTTTGAGCTGAAGCACCACACTGATAGCTCATATTGGCTCTGGGATCTATTGTTATGTGCAAGTCCTTTTCCCCTGTGCTATTGCTTAGATATGTTACTCCCATAATACTTATTATTATTTATTTATTTTTGCTCCATTTATTCTTTGATGCAGTTTTTCAGTTGCCAATTTTTGAAGTGTCTTTTTACTTAAGTCAAGTATGGATAGAATCTGTTTTTACATTATATTTTTGCATTTCAAGTTGATATGTTTATGTTTATTCATTATAACGCTGCTTTAGGGATTATACTCTACCTGTAGGGTTGTATTTTGCATTGCAAAAGCTTGCACTGACACGTGCATAAATACAACAATGAATGTACATTAGATCTAAAGCGGGCTTTAAACGCTACGAGATCGCTACAGCGATCTCGTTGGGGTCACGGATTTTGTGATGCACATCCGGCCGCTGTAGCGATCTCGTAGTGTGTGACTCCTAGGAGCGATTTTGGATCGTTGCAAAAACATCCAAAATCTCTCCTCTTTGACATGGGGGTCCTCTCCCAATTATCGCTGCTGTCGCTTGGGCGAAGTTGATTCTCGTCCCTGCGGCAGCACACATCGCTACGTGTGACGCCGCAGGAACGAGGAACCTCTCCTTACCTGCCACACGCCAGCAATCAGGAAGGAAGGAGGTGGGTGGGATGTTCGTCCCGCTCATCTCCGCCCCTCCGCTTTGATTGGGCGGCCGCTTAGTGACGTCGCTGTGACGCAGAGCGAACCGCCCCCTTAGAAAGGAGGCAGTTCACCGGTCACAGAGACATCACCGAGCAGGTAAGTATGTGTGACGCTGCTGTAGCGATAATGTTCACTATGGCAGCGATCTTCACATATCGGCATAACGATAGGGGCGGGTGCTATCACGCTCGCCATCGCTAGCATCGGCTAGCGATCTCGTAGAGTGTAAAGCCACCCTTATTCTCCTTTCTTATTCTTGTAGATAATCCCTATTCACTTAAGACACCTTTGACAAAATTTATCTTTATGCTTAATTGGAAGGATGCATTTTTCCACTCAAAAAGATGGGGTTTGTGTACAGGTTTTCCAATTTATTTCCAATTTATTATAGCTACCATTGTCAGCTGTAGACCACTTTCATATTGATTGACATGACATCGCCACTCAATGATGTTTCACATCACTGTTTTCTTTTCCAAATGATGTGCTAAGGGCAGAGCATTGTCTCATGTTATGTCCTGTTTGGATCATACTTAGAAAGTTTAAAGCTTTTAAATTAATTAACCAATCTAGCTTAATACTTTGTATTAGCAGCTCTGTACAGATCTGGAAAAGGTTACCTTGAATCAGGTAACACAGTACATGGATATCAGAGCACTAGCAAAGTATCATTCAGCACTTACTGTATCTGGACATTTTCCAATGGCTTGTGCAATGTTAAATTCTCCTAATCCACTTAAAGGGCACCTGTCAACTCAGATTACACTGTTAACCTGCAGATATAGGGTTAGGCTCCAGGTTAATAAAGTTGGAAAGCTGACCGGCCGCCAAACTAAAAATGCAGCTCAGCCTTGAGAGTGGCAGCTTTAACCATGGCCTGACACTTGGATTGACAGCCGACTCTGCAGTCTCAGTGCACAGATTGTCAGTCAAAGACCTCTTTCACACATCCATGAAAAACCACGCACGTTTTGCACTGACGTGTAAAAGGTGGGTATGGCCCTCCCGGTGCTGTGATTTTGGCACATGAGTGTTCTCTGTGTGCTATCTGTGATAATACATGGAGAACAGGAACTTTATGTTCACCTCTTCCTGGCACTGCTGTCCATGGTGCTGATGACTTCCGCTCTGTTGTCTCCGGCCCTGCTGACTCCTTGCTGCTGCTGCTTCCAGTCCTCGGTGCAGTGAATATGCAATGAGCATAATGAGCGGGGGTCATAAGCAAGTCACAACAGCGGCAGAGACAGCAGCGCTGGAGAAGGTAAGTGTAGAAATTCATTTTATTTCAAAGAAATGTGGTTTTCTCTGGTGTCACACTGATGTCACATGGATTACATCTGTGTGGTCCGTGTGACACCCGTGCTGCCGGAGAAAAATGAACATGTCTACGTCTGGAGCACACGGACACATATATGCTCCACACGGACACATGGTCTGTGTGCAAACACACACGTGTCCGCAGACCCATTGATTTTAATGGGTCTACATGTGTCAGTGTCTCCGGTACGTGTGAAAACAGACATCACACATACCGAAGATAGGGATGTGTGAAGGGGGCCAAAGTGCCAGGGTGTGCTATAGCCGCTGTTCACAGTGCTGGAGTAGTAACTGTAGCCACACTGCCACACCTGTATAATGGAAATCTGATGAGTCCTGGGGGCAATGAAGTTAATAGTAACCTCGCTTTCAGTACAGCAGCCGAGCACCTTTGTAATGCTATTAACCTGCTGACTTGAAGGATGGTACTGCTGGGCTGTGGGGGCTTCACACTCCTTCACCACAGAGCCGGTGTGTGTGGATCACTTCTGCGGAGTGTGTGACACGTACTGTTATCTTCAGGTTGATGTTCATCACCACGCAGCTGGTCTCTGTTGTAGATGTAGTAGTAAAACACATGACACAAGGGATTTCTTAACAAACCAAACTTGAACAGTTTATTTTCTTTTTCACTACTATGACAAACATGGCCTTACTCCTACTGTTCTGCTGTTACTGTAATTTGGGGTACTCTCACTCGGCGTATTCCCACTATTTTGAAACTAGTCCGCAGGCTGCTGGGCACCTAAGCCTCCATTCCTCCACTCTTATTCTGGCCACTGGCCACTTCTGGGCCTTGATGGCTTTCCTTTTGAGGTTACCTCTGAGATCCCTGACTAGCCCCTAATACCTGGCTACGTCTTCACTCCATGAACCCTCCTCCTGCAGAACTTCTCTCAGCTCTCTCTGTAATCAGGAGGTGACTCTCTGCCCAACACTAGTTCTGTTCCCCAGTGAGCTTAACCTGACATTAAGGCTAAGGACAAATGGGCCTTTAGCATCCATTGTGAGAGCATCGGATGCTAATAACCCCAGACTCCCACTCTGCTACGAGTGTCAGCTCAGTGTCATTATTCTGTGATGTGATCCTCTGATCGGAGCACAGCTGCGGATGAGAGGGAGGAATTAATCTCCCTATCTCTTCCATTGTCAGCTGATGCGTATATCGCACTGCACTTTGGTGTAATGCAAGTGCAATGCGATGTTTCTATCGCCCCCATAGACTTGTATGGGTGTGAATGAAAGCAAATTGGATTGCACCCGCAACATGCTGCAATTGTTTTCTTGGTCCGATTAGGGTTCAGAAAAAAAATCACTCATGGGAGCAACCCCATAGAGTAACATGGGTCCGGGTGCAATGCGATTTTTTTATCGCTTTCCACTCGCTCCTTTTTACTTGCCGTGTGTGCTTAGTCTAACTCTTTCTATCTACCTAACAGTCCTATGCTTTACATTACTTCTTTTAAATGACATACTAAACCTTTACCTCACACTACATCCTACTTAACATTCTCCACTCTGCTATATTTGACTAATACAAACTGTTAACACATTTACAGCACATAACAAATTACATTTTACATAACCATACACTTTACATTGTAGGGGGCTCAACCACCCCTACACGCCTCCCTTATGAAATCTGGCCATATACCACATTACATTCTTTAGACAATTTTTGCATCCAGCAGCCATGAATTAGCATTAAACTAACAGGCAAAGTAAAGCGAGAAAAAAATGTCTATTGATTCACATGACGCATCAAGGAAAATTCTGTGAAGAATATAATTTGGGTCTCTGTTACGAAGCATGACAATGTATTACATGGTCATCTATTGACTTTAATGGACACCAGGTAATAATAAATTTCAGGCACATTTTGACAGGCCAGTGACTTCCACTATCATTACAATTTGGCAGGGCTTCCAGCAGCTGGACCCCAACAAAATTTCATCATTGGTAAACCTGCCTTAGGCTTTGTTCACACATCCGTGTTTCCCATACGTTTGGTGTTCGTTTTCACATTATTTAGGGGGATTTTCACATCTCCACGTTTTCACTCTGACCGTGTGTCCAGGTGATCCACATGTGTGTCCGTGTGATCAACACACAGATATTTTTTTTTTTACAGATGAAATATGGACAGCGCACAAATGGCATCCGTGTGACACCTACCAAAAAACAATGGATGATACTGAAATTAATGTTTTTTTCTGCAACCCTCAGCTGTCTGCTGTACCTTGGGTGGCTATGAAAAATAGGGGGGACCCCATACCATTTTTTAAAATTATTTCTTTAAATTTAAAAAAAAAAAATGGTGTGGGGGTCTTCACTATTTTTAATAACCAACCCTGGTAAAAAAAACAACTGGGGGCCGGTATTATCAGGGTGGGAAGACCCATGGTTATTGGGCCCTTCTTAGCCTAAAAATTGTAGCCCGCAGACACCCCAGAAATGATGCATCCATTAGCCATTAGATGCGCCAAATTTGGTGCTTTGCCCAGCGCTTCCCAAATACCTTGTTGCTGTGGCAATCAGGTTAATACTTTTGGGGTTGATGTCAGCTATGAATTGTCATCTCTGGTAACCTTATGACGTCACTGCTCGTCACACATGCTGGATCTCGCAGAGCACAGCGTGAGACCTGGCAGTGGCTGCTGTTACAGCCTATGGGGCTCATTCTCTGATACGCTGGGTGACTGAGTCGAGGAACATCATGGAACCTCCATGTGGACTACATCAGAGCTGATTGGGAGTTGTTTTGGAAATAGATTGTTAACTGAGGGATCGTGTCCTGTCTTTATTTCTTTCATCTCTCTCTTTATGTCTTTCAGGTTTGCATTTGTGGACTTCTTTGGATTTGTTGCATTAAGTCAGATCTTCATTTTTTTTTCTTTTTAAATAAATTGGCACATAAGGGTAAGAGTCAGGGGGTGTTTTTTAAAATAAAATTTTTTTTGTATGTTTTTTGTCTTTAGATCTACTGGGTAGTAAAATTGTTGTCTGCTGGACTCCTATCAGTTACTAACCACTGGCTTTGATGCCAGCTGACAATTCACATCTGACACCAACTCCAAAAGTATTACCCAATTGCCACGATACCAGGCACTGGGGAAGGGCCAGGCAAAGCGTCAGAAATTGCACATCACAAGAATGTCACACTTCTGGGGCAGCTGTCGTCTGCTCTTTTTAGGCTGAAAATGGCCAAATAATCATGGGCCTTCCCAGCCTAATAATAGCAGCCACCAGCTGTCTGCTTTACCTTAACTGGTTATCAAAATAAGGTGGGACCCCCTTGTCATTTTTTTCAATTAATTTTTATTTTTTTAGCTGTACATGCAATGTAGCTAAGTATCTATTTATCTATCTCTATTAATCTGTCTATCTATCCTTGGACATCTTTAACATACAAAAAAACATTTATTTCAGTGTCATGCAATTTTTTTCTGATATCTATCATATGGATTACACACGGATATCACACGAATAGCACATGGATGGACAAAGGGGACCATGCAACAAATGCGATTTTTGAAGGAGGCCTTAAGAAATGAGGTTATCCTAGGTGGAGAAGCCAATGGGTCTCTCAACTGGGTAAGAAGTCCTTTTTCTTAAAGAACACAAAATTGTACTTTTTACTTATCATAAGAATGGTGTATTTATAAAATGTAAGCTTTAATTATACTAAGGGAATATTACATCTAAAGCGGGCTTTACACACTGCGATATCGGTCCCGATATCGCAAATGTGGGTACCCGCCCCCATCTGTTGCGCGACACGGGCAAATCGCTGCCCGTGCCGCACAACATTGCCCAGACCCGTCACACATACTTAACTGCCCGGCGACATCGCTGTGACCGGGGGCGGTCCGTGCGGCGTCACAACGACGTCACTGAGCGGCCGCCCAATAGCAGCAGAGGGGCGGAGCTGAGCGGGACGTAACATCCCGCCCACCTCCTTCCTTCCACATAGCGGCCGGGAGGCAGGTAAGGAAAGCTTCCTCGTTCCTGCGGCGTCACACATAGCGATGTGTGCTGCCGCAGGAACAAGGAACAACCTCGTTACTGCTGCAGTAACGATTTTTGAGAATGGACCCCCATGTCACCGATGAGCGATTTTGCACGTTTTTGCAACGATGCAAAATCGCTCATCGATGTCACACGCAACGGCATCACTAATGCGGCTGGATGTGCGTCACCAATTCCGTGACCCCAACGAGTTTGCATTAGCGATGTCGTAGCGTGTAAAGCCCCCTTTACTATCCATCATCGTTTCATTACTGGATTAATTTAATTTTGTGTTCTAATGGCATCAATGTCTCAGAGTGTTTACAATGTAATGTTATGGTGGAGCATTTTGAGGCCTGTCGTAATCCGTTGATTAGAACAGGGAGTAATACTCAATAACTAATTATTTTCCCTCAAGTAGCCGTGTTTTGTTAACAAGTCTTCAGAGTAGGGTTTTTCTGCACTTGTAGCTAATTTGCTTTTACAACAGCAGCTGTTGATCAATGCTTGGGACATTTGGAAGGATGTAGAAGTCTGTGCCCGGTATCAGATACCGTATACATTATGTTCTACATGAATACTGGCCCGTGGTTATTTGTAGACAGGAATCCTGTGCCTGCTCATTACATTCCATGTGCATTTCTCATTAACTAGTTCCGTGTTATTCACATACTTGTATGCTTGATATCCATATGTTATTCGTATGTCTGTTTCATTCACACACTGGCTGGTTGAAAAAGGCAAGTATTGTTGTTAATAAATGTATAGTTAAACCAAAGTATCAAACTATTTCTCTGTATGTTATAGTAAATATTTTATATCCCTGCAGGTACAGGGTTAATCTGTAGGCTAATTGCATTACAATGTTGTCTGGCTACCTTCCTGAAAACATGGCTACCTGGAGAAAATGAACTTTATTCCTCTTGGGAGCCATCTTCTCTCAGTCATGCAGGCGTGCCTGGAATAGCTACAGTCCCCAATCATTCCATAGTGAGCAATGGCTGTAATCATGCCTCGGCACTTTGATTGTTATCATTCTGCAGCACATCTGTATAGTGCGAGCTGTTAATTAAAGTTCTGGAGTTGCTTACATCAGCCACTCATAATGCTATACATAATGACTGCAGCTGCTCTGGACACACCTCTCTAACTGAAAACTGGTGGCTCTTGGGAAGAACAAATTTCATTTTCTCCCAGAAGCCGTGCTTTGAGTAATGCAGTTAGATAGCACTATTAACCTGCAGATTACCCCTATATTAGCGGGTTAATAATGTTTGAGGACACAACAGGTTCCCTTTAATACTTCTACATCATATTAAAAGTATTTCCCATTTTCTGTTCCTTCATAAGTACAAAAAAAGAAAATAATATCGGGGTTGCACAGTCCTCATTTATGGAAAGCAAATTTCATTACTTATAGTATCACAAAAGTAAGTATACCCTCACATTTTTTAAAATATTTTATTATATCTTTTCATGGGACAACACTGTAGATATGAGACTTTGATACAATGTAATGTAGTCAGTGTACAGCTTGTATAACAGTATAAATTTGGTTTCCCTCTAAATAATCCAACACACAGCCATAACTAGCTAAACTGATAGCAACAAAAGTGAATACACCCTTAAGTGAAAATGGAAAATTGTGCCCAATTAGACATTTACCCTCTTTGGTATCATGTGATTCGTCTGTATTACAAGGTGTCAGGTGTGAATGGGGAGCAGGCATGTTACATTTGATGTTATTGCTCACACACTCTCTCAAACTGGTCACTGGAAGCTCAACATGGGTCCTCATGGCAAAGAGTTCTCTGAGGATCTGAAAAAAATAATTGTTATTCTGCATAAAGATGGCCTAGGCTATAAGAAGATTTCCAGCACCCTGAATCTGAGCTGCAGCACAAGTATGAATGCTGTCAGCATTGCTGCAGAAGGTAAAGGGGTGGGGGGGGTCAGCCTGTCAATGCTCAGACCCTATGCCACAAACTGCATCAAAGTGGTCTGCATGGCTGTTGTGCCAGAAGGAAGCATCTTCTAAAGATGATAGGCAAGAAAGTCTGCAAACAGTTTGCTGAAGACAAGCAGACTTAAGACATAGATACTGGAACTATGTCCTGTGGTCTGATGAGACCAACATAAACTTAATTGGTTCGGATGGTGTCAAGCATGTGTGGCGGCAACAGGGTGAGTAGTAAATTCACCCCCCACCCCTTTTACCCCTGCAGCAATCCTGGCAGCACTCATACATCTATTTTGAGCTTGTGCATTCAACTTCTTTGGTTGACCATGGCGAGACCTGTTCTGAGTGGAAACTGTCTTCTTAAGCTGCTGTATGGACTTGGCCTCAGTGCTGAAGCTCAGTTTGAAAGTGTTGGCCAATTTTTATGTACAGCAACAATTCTTTTTTTATTTTTTAGTTATTCGTAGAATTATTTGCCATGAGGTGCCATGTTTAACTTCCAGTGACCAGTATGAGAGAGTGTGTAAGCGATAACATCAAATTTAACACACCTCCTCCCCATTGACACTTTACACCTTGTAACACTAATGAGCCCCATAAGATGGGTAAGGTAAAATGGCTAATTGGTAACAATTCAGCCATTTTTAGTTAGAGGTGTTGACTGAGTGTTGAGTTATTAAAAGGACGCAGCACCAAATTTACACTATTATACAAGCTGTACACAGACTACTTTACATTGTATCTAAGTGTCATATCTTCAGTGTTGTCCCATGAAAAATATAATAAAATATTTACAAAAATATGAGAAGTGTACTGAATTTTGGGATATGCTGTATATAACAATGGGATTTGGTAGAATATATTGGCCAAACATATCTGAAAACAGTGTTTCTTTACTATATTTTTGTCCGTTAAAAGTTGGGATCTTATAACCTCAACTATATTGAAACTCATAGGTAATTAATTACTCTTACATTTATTGTTAATCAGTTTAACTATTATCATTATATCATTATTATTTTACCAAGCCAAAGCTCAAACTATATTTCGTTGAGAAAATATATCACACTCTTCTATAAAGACATTAAAGAGGCAAAAATGTATAAGAGCTCATCAAAAATAAACTCCTCCCCATTAGGAAGTTTTCTATTAAGATCTAGAAAATATACTATAATCTATTCAATGTAAATCAACATGCCATACAAAGGTGGAATTTCATTCCACGCTGCTAATTGCACCTATTATTCATCTTGTGAACTTGGCAGGTCTGGTGACATTATAGTAAAATTTCTCCCAACAGAACCCTGCCAATTTCAGCCTTAATTCCGTCAGTAAACAACTTCAACCGTGTTGGGAAAATTCCATTAATCATTCATGTTCGGCAAAGAATGATACTCAGAGGAGCTGTCAGTATCCAGTACTCAGTATTTGTTTAGTAATTAGGAATTCGAAGTAAAGGAACAGGAATGCATCAAACTTCTAACTCCGGAAGGAGTTTATGAGCAAGATGATTATACGACTACTTATTATCAGACAGTTTTAACAATTATAATAGCTAAATGGATGTGTAATCTACTAACTGTCAGCTAACTTTTATGAATATTATGTGAAGACAACACTTGGCACATATACAAGTCTTCAATATACATATTATTAAGTTCCAGCTGAAGCAAGAAGTGTTTTTTTTTTCAAAAGGAGAAACACTCATCAAATAAGAATACTGCGTCGACTCTAGAGAACAATTGTTCTGATTTATTCTCTTTTATCTTTTTTTTTCATTTATTTTTTTATTGTAACCAAAGTACTTAAAATTAAAGCATACATTGAAGTATCCACTAAAGGCCCCCTTCACACGTCAATGATTCTGGTACATTACTGTTTTTTCACGTACCAGAATCACAGACATACGCAGACCCATTAAAATCAATGGGTCTGCGTACACATCAGTAATATTTCACTGATGTGTTAACTGATGTCACACGGACCACACAGTGGGGTGATCCGTGAAACACGTACCAGAAAAATCCCATACATTTAAAATAAAAAGCTTTATAAATTTGCCTTCTCCAGCGCTGCTGTCTCCGGCCGCTGCTGTCTCCTGCTTCCAAGCCAACTCATTATTCTGATGAATATGCAGTTATGCACTGCACAGCCGACCCGAAAGTAGCTGCAGCGTTGAGAGACACAGCGGCCAGACACAGCATATCGGGAGATATCAGCACCACGGACAGCAGGAGCATGGACAGGTAAGTAGATCTCCATGTATTATCACGAATAGCACACAGAGATCACACGTGTGCCAAAATCACGGCACATGGAGGGACATACATACAGTTAGGTCCAGAAATATTTGGACAGTGACACAATTTTCGCGAGTTGGGCTCTGCATGCCACCACATTGGATTTGAAATGAAACCTCTACAACAGAATTCAAGTGCAGATTGTAACGTTTAATTTGAAGGTTTGATCAAAAATATCTGATAGAAATTGTAGGAATTGTACACATTTCTTTACAAACACTCCACATTTTAGGAGGTCAAAAGTAATTGGACAAATAAACCAAACCCAAACAAAATATTTTTATTTTCAATATTTTGTTGCGAATCCTTTGGAGGCAATCACTGCCTTAAGTCTGGAACCCATGGACATCACCAAACGCTGGGTTTCCTCCTTCTTAATGCTTTGCCAGGCCTTTACAGCCGCAGCCTTCAGGTCTTGCTTGTTTGTGGGTCTTTCTGTCTTAAGTCTGGATTTGAGCAAGTGAAATGCATGCTCAATTGGGTTAAGATCTGGTGATTGACTTGGCCATTGCAGAATGTTCCACTTTTTTGCACTCATGAACTCCTGGGTAGCTTTGGCAGTATGCTTGGGGTCACTGTCCATCTGTACTATGAGGCGTCGTCCGATCAACTTTGCGGCATTTGGCTGAATCTGGGCTGAAAGTATATCCCGGTACACTTCAGAATTCATCCGGCTACTCTTGTCTGCTGTTATGTCATCAATAAACACAAGTGACCCACTGCCATTGAAAGCCATGCATGCCCATGCCATCACGTTGCCTCCACCATGTTTTACAGAGGATGTGGTGTGCCTTGGATCATGTGCCGTTCCCTTTCTTCTCCAAACTTTTTTCTTCCCATCATTCTGGTACAGGTTGATCTTTGTCTCATCTGTCCATAGAATACTTTTCCAGAACTGAGCTGGCTTCATGAGGTATTTTTCAGCAAATTTAACTCTGGCCTGTCTATTTTTGGAATTGATGAATGGTTTGCATCTAGATGTGAACCCTTTGTATTTACTTTCATGGAGTCTTCTCTTTACTGTTGACTTAGAGACAGATACACCTACTTCACTGAGAGTGTTCTGGACTTCAGTTGATGTTGTGAACGGGTTCTTCTTCACCAAAGAAAGTATGTGGCGATCATCCACCACTGTTGTCATCCGTGGACGCCCAGGCCTTTTTGAGTTCCCAAGCTCACCAGTCAATTCCTTTTTTCTCAGAATGTACCCGACTCTTGATTTTGCTACTCCAAGCATGTCTGCTATCTCTCTGATGGATTTTTTCTTTTTGTTCAGCCTCAGGATGTTCTGCTTCACCTCAATTGAGAGTTCCTTAGACCGCATGTTGTCTGGTCACAGCAACAGCTTCCAAATGCAAAACCACACACCTGTAATCAACCCCAGACCTTTTAACTACTTCATTGATTACAGGTTAACAAGGGAGACGCCTTCAGAGTTAATTGCAGCCCTTAGAGTCCCTTGTCCAATTACTTTTGGTCCCTTGAAAAAGAGGAGGATATGCATTACAGAGCTATGATTCCTAAACCCTTTCTCCGATTTGGATGTGAAAACTCTCATATTGCAGCTGGGAGTGTGCACTTTCAGCCCATATTATATATATAATTGTATTTCTGAACATGTTTTTGTAAACAGCTAAAATAACAAAACTTGTGTCACTGTCCAAATATTTCTGGACCTAACTGTACCTTTAACATGTAAGTGGAAAACGTCTGTTTTTCACTGACGTGTGAAAGAGGCCTAAAGGGGTTAGCTGGGACAATTTTATTTTTTTACAATGAAGCCTGAATTTATTAATTACATCATGTTTAAGAAGAATAAAACACCATGGTCCAGCAACAATAAAAAAAATGTAAAAACATGATAAAGAGCAATGAGAGAACAGTAACTATTTGTGTATGGATAGTGCTTACCGAATAATGATAGATTAAAAAAAGCATGGAAAGAATCATGAAACAAGTATAAACGTGGCAAAAACAGTTTTTTTTCTTCTGCTGCTTTTTTTTCCATCCAAAACATGCTTTTTTATGTGCAGAAATGAAGCACAAAAAAAATCAACGTGTGCACATAGCCTTACAGTATTCGTCACAAAAATCAAAATGCTCAAGTGCCTCATTGACTTGCATTAGGTTCGTTACTCGTGAGAAATATCGAAATAGTACTTTGTTACCAATAATCAGACATGAATAGTTACTATTATCGTATCACTAAGAATAAACACTTGAGGCCATTTTTAGATTTACAAACATTTTTGATAGTTTAATATTTTTTTTAGGACATTCAGGGTTATGCTGTATATAGTTAGATAAATCTAACAGTATAATTTATTGAAATTACCTTATAATAAGGATTTCCATAAACATGTATGACCAAGCAAAGAACTTAAGGACTTGAAAGCATTTGTATTTAGGTTATGCACAGGTCACTCTTGCAGGACCTAAGGAGGACATCTTTAAACTGTTATAGTGGTATTAGGACTTTGCTGCACAGGCTCCATGGCTGAGCAATCACTGTCTGTTGAAGAAAGTGTTATAAAAGTGCTGAGCAATTTGAGGTTAGTGTATCGCCAGTGTACATGCACTGCTTGCTCTCCTCTCTCCAGGGATGCCGACTCACCTACTGCCATGGCCAGCCCACACCCACACATTCTTCGTTGTCCCCTACATGGGTGTCCTCTGCTTCCTCCTCCCAGGGCCTGTCCTCCGGGAGTGCTCATAGGGCATGCGTGCATACTGTTGCCCTTCTCCTAAAGGGTTAGCATGCCATTTCCTGACTAAGGGTGGTGCCTGAAAAACCCTATTGGTTAGTTACTGGTTTGTTCCCTAGCCAGCTTGTTGTCAGGTCCCCTTGTCCACTGTCTGTTCCCTAGACAATATACATTCCTGTTTCCCGGCCATGTTAGTACCTTGTTCCTGTCCATCTTTCCCTGTTGGTACCTTTTGCCTGTCTGTCCTGGACATGCTACCTGCCTCAGCCATCCCGGTGGTCACTGTCTATACTAGTGACTGTGCCTGTCCACCCTGGCCATGCTAGCTGCCTCAGCTGTCCCAATGGTTCCTGTCTGTACTAGTGACCGTACATGTCTGTCCTAGCCATGCTACCTGCCTCAGCCGTCCCAATGGTTTCTGTCTATATTAGTGACGGTACCTGTCTGTCCTGGCTGTGCTGCATGCCTCAGCCATCCCAGTGGTCCCTTTCTATACTAGTGACTGTACCTGTACACCCTGGCCATGCTGCCTGCCCCAGCCATCATGGTGGTTCCTGTCCACACTAGATTCTCTGCCTGTTTAAATCTGTGTTCATCCTTGCCCTAGGGGTCAGCTGGCACATTCGCAGTCTCTCCCTGGAAGAGGCACTTGGTGTCTGCCTCACAGTGGGTGCTTAGTAAAGCCTCTCCCACTAAAGGGTAAGCCCGGGTCCCCCCTGTGGTCCAGTGGGTCCACTTCAGCTGCCACTTTACCATCTCAGGTGGCTAGCATTACAGTTAGAATCAGAGAATAATGACAAACTCAAAGTGAGGAAACAAATTCGAAAAGTGGTGAAGCCTGTGCAGCCGCAGACGGGCATAAGAAGTAGGGGGCCCATTTCTACTTTCAAAAGCAGGTGGAATTGTGCATTTTGATGAGTTATTGGACTGAAAACCGCCCATATATTGTTATTGCACAAGGGCCATTTTCAGTCTGTATCCGTCAGTGAAGCAGTCCATCATCAATGCCAGAGGGGGAGAATTAGGCACAATCTAGAAGAGAAATTAAATGATTTCCAGGTCAGAGCACAGATTAGTAATCCAAAGTACAACACAACAACACACAAAGTAATAAAGTATAGATTTGACATATTCTAAATCTAAGGCAATGCAACCTGGTGTGGTGATTGGCTGCAGAATCAGCTTAATTGATTTCTGATTAGAGCCACTAATTAGCTAGTAAGTTGGACCTCTCCATTGGCTGAGATCTCTGAGTAACTTTGCACACACTTTGCTCAGCATCTTTGTCAGAGCTGTCGTGAGAACCTAAATGATGGTATCTGGTAGAGTGAAGGTACATGACATTTGTCTTATATTCTTTTCCATTTTGGTGGTGTTTCTGCATTGATCTCAAATTAAAACCATTTATTGCCATGTCATATAACATCTACATTAAAGAAGGCAGAAGCTTTACCTAGGTTCAGTAATTCTTCTGACCTTTCCACTGGATTATGTGTGATCCAAAGCCAATTCTATATGTTTCACCCATGACTGATGGAAACCTTAATCATGGAGTAACTTGTAACCTCTTCCCTTCAGGTCATGAACCTTTTTGCAAATTAACATTTTAACATCAGTAGGAAAATGTGCTACATCCCAGGGAAAAAAGCATTAATGCTCTGAGATCTGCATATCAAAGAGGAAAAGAAATGAGGAAATTCAATGAATGCAAAATTATGGACCTACAGAGGACCGTCTTTGTTAAAATCTACATGGCACTATCTGTACACTCCAGAGTATTCTACCAAAGGCACAGGCCAAGTGTACCTGGCAAACCTCTCTGTTTTTGATTCTTTATGACACAGAGAAAGGGCCTTATAAAATGTTAGATAAAAGGTCCCTTTCAAAGTACTTTATGTGCTTTATGGCAAAATTCTCTCCGTCTGGCTGTTCTGCATACTTAAAAGTCAGGGCCACCTTGACTAGATTTGTTTTTAATATATACATAAATGCTGCATCCTTTTCAGTCCTCGATCCGTATAAATCTGAAATGTCTCATTGTTCCTAGGATTTCTATAAAAATAATGAAGAAGCCTTTTCAAAGGAAGTGGGTTTTGTTGACACCATAGACAGCTGAGTCTGGTTATGCAGCCGCATTGTGAAAGGAAAACCATTTTCAGGTTTAAAAAACAGACTTCTTATTACCCTGCCATCTTTTCACGACGCTCTTATTTATTTATTTAGGTTTTTTTTTACATGACATTACAGAGTCCGAAGTGACATACATTTTTTATGGTTTCATAAAGTCGTCTCCTGACCGGGTCACCCTTCTCATAACTAGGGAGCAGAACGCTTGAAAAAAAACATTCATCAACCTGAAAGGAGACGCTGTCTTGTGTTCTGCAATATGCGCTACGTCTGGCAAGCTGCGACTCAGTGCAAATGCTAAGTTACTCCTGTGGTAATGCCGGATGACCTCTCACTTCTATTGCTCCAAGAAATGGTAGAAGCCCATAAGCAGCGACAATAGTGACTCCACCATCACCCATCCCTCAAGCAGGCTTGGAGGACGCAAAAATGGGAAACGGGTTAAAAACATGACATAAAACCTAAGTTAAGTAGCTGGTTGTCAATGCAAATGTCATATTAAAATTAACTCTGTAAGGAACATGCTAATGTTATTTTTTTTTTATGATGCTGCATATTGATATACCTTTGTCTTAGTGGTTTACAATAGGCACAGGTACAACTAGCAGGATTTAATTTACCGTAAATATTTGTATTCAATTTTTACTTTTTGCAACTTTTTTCATTTACTTTTTACATTTTTCTAATGCAATAGAATACCTATAAGGTATGTCTAAGGGTACGCTCACATGAGTGTATGAAAATCTCGCATTGCACTCTGCCCAATGTTATTCAATGGGGGAGAGCAGGTGGTCAGCTTTTTTCTCATCCAGATTCTGGATAAGAGAAAAGTCGCAGCATGCTGCAATTGTCAGCGACAGCCGTGTCACTCATACCCATACAAGTCTATGGGTGTGAGTGAAATATCGGACTAAACTCAGATGATCTCCGAATGCAGTGAGATAATTGCGTCAGCTGACAATGGAGGAGATGGGGAGAGTAATCCCTCCCTCTCCTTCACACCTCCTTCCCTATCCTCCTGCAGCTGTGATCAGATTGCAGGATTGAATCACATTTGCATGACACTGGGCTCATGCTGGCAGCACAGTGGGAGCCGAGGGTAGTTAGCATATCGCATCTGTGGCTCCCCTGACCTGGTCAGGCGCCACTGAGTATTGCACCCACGTCTGGGTCAGTACAAAACAGGTAATCCCAAAGGCTGACTAGGATGTGGACACACAGACATGAAGTAACCAGGACACACACGCACACAGCTTAGAGGGGACCCCTGGGCAGGCCTGGGGAGGGGGCGTAGCCCTCGCATCCCAGCTAGTGGCAAGTAGTGGGACTGGAGACAGGAAGTTGTGCAGAGGCAGCCAGAGGAGTAGGAGGTGTGGAGCCGCATCTGAGATGTGGGGAAGAACAGGACATGCTCAGACACTGCACCTATAGTGGCTGCTGGCGGGGGAGAGCGGCTACCGTGTAGTGCTGCCTGAAATCCACCTAGTGCAGAGGTGGCTGAGTAAGGAGACTGCCGGTAGACTGAGCCCGCATGGGGAAACAGGTCCCCAGAGCAGGAACCCATTTACTTGGCCTGCCAAACCTGCAGGTGAGGGCACTGTATGTGCCTCACCAACCTACACAGAGTCCGCAGAATCAGCAGCAACGAGGGGGCCCATAAGAAGGATTGAGCCTGGGGCCATCTTAACCTTGGTCCATGCTGCCAGCAAATGTGCCAGAAAGGGGAGAACGGTAGTTGCGACTTCCATGGGTGATCCCTGCAGTACTCCAAGTTGGGGTCACCTCAAAACAAGAAGGGCTAGGAAGGCGAGTCAGCAGTCACCCCTACATCAGCCGAAGAGATACTTGATTCCACCTGGTTCATCATAGCATCGCCCGGGTTAACTCACCCCTTCCATCTGAAAGTGAGTAAAAACCCTGAAAGACTTTGCTGCTTGTGTGTGAGTTCTTCTGCGACCTGTGGTACTACCCACTTACACTGAGCCCTGGGGCCAGCCTCACTTTTGGGAGGCCACAACAACTGACTGCATTTACCATCAGCCCCAGGCGCTCCCTGAACTGCAGTGGCGGTCACCCCCTGACTGCAAATACCGAGAGTGGCGTCACGATTCCCATTGAAGTTAACCTGACCTACCTGTGGCCAGAACATCCCCAGCACGTGGAGTCCCTGAAGACCCTGAGGCGACTTGAAGGTAATGCGGGGCTCCACACATCCAATGCTCTTGCATGTACCATGCCCAGGGCCGCCATCAGGGCATTACTACTGTGCCTGGTGTACCAAGCCCGGTGAAGAGAAGGGGTCTCATTTTTTTAAGCCCCGGGCCCGCCCTCCTCTTCATCGGGCCCCAGTCACAGTCACAGCAGAGGGGCCCGGCAGTGCTGCTTTTGCCGCTATACACGTGGCTAATTTGCATCGCATGCAAATTAGCCATGTGTGCTGGAGATATCGCTGCAGCTGCACTGTGCCCCGAGGTTCAGGGGGACTTTTTCTGACTTGACAGGAATGAGGGCAATCTGGCCAGATTGCCTTCATCACATGCAGTGTGCCGGGCAGGGAGCGATCCGCAGCTCTGTACAGTGTAGAGAGCGGAACTCAGGAGTCCATCCTCTGCTCCCTGCCCTGCACTTTTCTGTGTGACACAGGCCCACACTCGTTGATGACGTCATCACGTTGCGCACACCTGTGTCATTTGAAAAGTACCCGGGAGCTGGGAGGTGAAGAGACGGCGCGGCTCAGGTCCGTACAGCAGGTACAGGAGAGGTAAGGGTTAACTTCGCTTTTTTTTTTCTTTTTTTTAAATGGACTGAGGAGGGGATAATAAGGAGGGGGAGGATTGGGATTGGTAGAGGGGATTGAGGGACCTCCAGCAGCATTCACACACATTATATATATATATATATATATATATATATATATATATTGTATTATATATATTATATATAGATATATATATAATATGTATTAATATATGTAATATATATATTATATACTGTATATATATATATATATATATATATGATATATATTATATATAATATATATATATATATATATATATATATATATAATCTATATCTATCTCAGAATTCCCTGCCTCACCAGCTTTGATAGCAGCTGTTTCTGCGCTAATTAAACCTGTGACTAGTTTCAGTGGCCGTTGTTTCCCCAGACTAGTTGGCCATCTTTCCATGCTATCCCACCCCTGTGGGCATAATAACATGGTTTCCACAAGTCGGCGTCACCGCTAGCTCCTGGAAATTTTGTGCATATGCGCCGCTGTGCTCACTCACCCACACGTCCTGGCTACAGAGAGGCGCACTGAGCATGGTCAGAGGTGCAGAAGCTGTTCCTCCGATCATGTACAGTCTGCTTCTGTGAAGCCGGGACGTGTACACCCAACTTCAGATGAGGCTCAATGTGAGAGAACACAGCGGCGCGTGCGCACAATTTTCCGGGGTTAGTGATGACGCCAGATTGTGGAAATCATGTTATTATATCCACAGGGGTGTGATAGCATGGAAAGAGGGCCAACTAGACTAAGGAAACAATGCCCCTACAACTAGTCATAGACCTAATTAGCATAGAAACAGCTCCAGTTTATAAATCCTCTTTTTTTAAACATTCATTTTAGTGAATACCATTACACAGGGCTGGTGAGGAGGGAATTTTAACATGCAGACGTGAATGCTGCTGGAGGGCATAGAGGACCTGACAGCAGGTGTCCTTTAAAATGAGTTGAATAGTGGGTGAAGGTGCTAAGTTCCTCATAGCTTCCGCTCCAAAATGTATTATATGGCCCTGATAACCTCCTACCCAAACTAAAATTCATTACATAGCCCTGGTTGTGTCTTGTCCCCCCCACAATTCATTGTGAAGTTATTATGGACGTATGATAAATTGTGGGGGGAGGTCACATGACATGGACTAAGGCTTTGTGCACACATTCAGTATTTGCAGCATAAAATTGTGCTGTAAGTGCTGATGTGTTGGCAGGAAGAACACTGCATAAAATATGCGTTTTGCTTGCAACTGTAAAACGCTGCGAATTTTCCGCTACAAAATCGCAATGTGTGCACATAGCCTTATAATTAATTGGGGGAGTATCACAGAGACTGATTATTTTATATTTATTAGGCGACAGATTATAGCTAATGGGGGGCACAGTGCGGCTTATTTATCACCTTATATTCTGAATGGTGTGTGGCTCATTGTATAATGTATAGTGTGGTACATATGTGGCGCCCTGGACAAGCCAGGGGCCACAGGTAACAACACACACAAACCCCCACCCCCAGCAGTTCACAGCAGACATCCCCAGTGAAACCTGATTCCTTTCCTCGGGCTCAGACAGACACACCAGGTGGGCGGAGTCAGGAGATGGAGACGCCCACCGAGGAGTTTGGCTGGCCTGAGGCAGGAAGCAGGTCCAGACAAGTCTAGGAGAGGAAGAGAGAGGAGGTCTGCAGTGAGGCAGACGCAGAGAGGGGCCTAGGTTGGAGCCTAGGGCCCTAGTACAGAGAGTCAGGCAAACGGTAATGGCCGTCTGCAGGGAGCTGGGCAGACAGTTGGTGGAACCGTAGGTAGCCGGGGCTGGGCGGTGGCCCACCGGTACTGAATCGGGGAGCCAGCTAGAAACCGGAGCGCAGGAGGAGCGTACGGAAGGTGCAGGAAAGGACTTACACTACCAACCTGGGGTCAGGGGAAAAACACCACAGCTGCCTGTGGGACCCGTCCATCCAGCCGTTTGTTTCGGCAGAGACTCTGTGTGTATCATTGGGCTGAGTGAGTACCACCGTGCCGTGCGGCACAGCGCTGCCCCTGAGACCCTGAACCTCTCCAGGCCCCGTAACCCGCCTGCCATCCATCCCTACCCCATCACCGGGCCCCGGGACAACCAACCCCCTACCCACGGAGTGGAGAACTAACCTCAAAGCTGCTCCCTGTCACCGCTCCCGGGATCCCCGTACAGAGCAGCGGTGGTGTCACCAAAATCACCACAACCGTGGGTGGCGTCACGGACAATCTCCCTTACCTAATCCCCTTTTTACTGTGGAGCCTGGGATCACAGACCGGGTCACGCCACCGTGATACCCACAGAAGTGACCCCATGGCCCGGATCTGAGTACCCCTGGTCCCCGGGCGACACATTTGGTGTCACGAACAGGATCCTACCGCTCTGCCGTTTGGTAGAGGTGCGCCTTGTTACCGCCGGAGGTGTGCGGCCGAAAATTTTGCAAAGCCGCCATCTTGGGCGCGAAAAATTTCCCGCTCGAGCGTCTTCCCCGAGCAGGAAAGGCGCAAAAGTGGAGCCCCGCCCCCTGAAGAAGGAAGTGCTAAAAAGATACTAAGGGGGATGGGATGGCGTCCGGCCGCATGTGAACCGCGGCTGTGGAAGCAGGGACGCCAGGACTCTGCCAGTGTTTGGTTCCTGGAACACCGCTGCACGAGATGTCCCGTCCGTCCGGCACCGCTGAAACCTCAGTGCCCGAACATCACAGCCGCACCAAAGAGAAGCAGCTCTGGCCGCCACAGTAAGGGTGAGTTTATTAATTGTTTGACCAAATATAGCAGGGTTATTTTCACATAGATAATTTGTGCAGCCTCCAAAGGTTGGTAGAAATTTCCAAATGGCCCCCGGCAGAAAAAAGGTTCTCCGCCCCATTCTAAATAATAATTTTTTAAAATATAGGGTTATAATCTAAACTACAGTAATTTATAGTATTTCTGCATTAAAAAAATCCTCTACTTCTCTAACTACATTAGCTCCTATTGATTTTTTTTGTATATGCCCTGTCTGATGACGCTTTCTTTGAGTATCTCTGTGCATGCTGGGATACTCAGACAAAGTGTCTGCAGCTGCATCCTCTGCCCTCTGCCCCTTCTCTGAAGCAAAGCGATATGAGGGCCAGAGGCTGCAGTCACCATCACAGCCTCTCCCCCTCCCTGAAACAAAGCGTCATCAGTGATGCTCATCTTAGAGACTGATCTGGTCCCATCTTGGCCTAAAGACCCTGTCACACACAGAGATAAATCTGCGGCAGATCTGTGGTTGCAGTGAAATTGTGGACAATCAGTGCCAGGTTTGTGGCTGTGTACAAATGGAACAATATGTCCATGATTTCACTGCAACCACAGATCTGCCAAAGATTTATCTCTGTGTGTGACGGGGCCTTAAGACAGCTGCACAGGTTGCATCAATGATTTGTCTGGACTTTGGTCAAAATGCAGCTCAAAACACAAATCTCTTTATACAATAGAAAATGTTAAGACCTAAGCATGCAAAAGAAAAACTTGACAGGTATTTATGTGTTTTATATAAATTCCAGCATTCCAAAACTTATTATGGAATCATACAATGCGGTTTTGTATAAGTTTTTTTTTTTTGCAATATTTAATACAGTTTTTTTGGGCCAAATACAGATATTGATTTAATAGCAATTAGAATGATAAAAGTAGGGCTTTTACTTTTCCTTCCTGTTGGGTCCATATTCTATGTATTGAGAATTTAAATTTGTTCGATTTTGTTACACTCGACTTTTAATGATGCAGTATATTCAGTTAAACAAATGGTAGCTATTGTAATACAGGTTGGCATTCTTTTGGCATTCTTTTCATCGTAAATTTATTTTCTCACATCCAAAATTCTTACAATTATACAATTTCTTCAGTTATGAAAAGGTTGAAATACAGGTCACATGATTTCACAGAATAACTGAGTCATAATGAGTACACCCTATCGATGCTGGACATGAGACAACAATAAAAGCTATGGAATGGAATCTCTTCTGTAGGAATATATTCTTACAAGTCAGCAAGGTCATTAATTTCTGATACAATACTGTGGGTGTAAATAATTTAGAAATAGGCATCTTTAAAACTTGAGACATTACCATACCATTATCTACTTCCACCAATGTTATGTTTATTCATGACTAGCTGTAGTACCCGGGCGTTGCCCGGGATAGTAACTATCTCTCTTCGAGTTTCTGTTTGTCTCTGTCTGTCTGTCTGTCTCTGTCTGTATCAGTTTCTCTATCTGTCTCTGTATCAGTCTCTCTGTCTGTCTCTCTCTATCTCTGTGTCTCTATCTCTGTGTCTCTCTCTTTCTCTGTGTCTGTCTGTGTCTGTTTGTCTCTCTCTATCTGTCTGTCTTGTTCCCTGTCTGTCTCCTTCCAGGGCTGTCTCCTTCCAGGGCTGTCTCTTTCCAGGGCTGTCTCTTTCCCCATCTGTTTCTTTCCCCGTCTGTCTCTTTGCCCGTCTGTCTATTTGCCCATCTGTCTCCTTCGCCGTCTGTCTCTTTCCCCATCTGTCTCTTTCCATATCTGTTTCTTTCCAGGTCTGTCTCTTTTAAGGTCTGTCTCTTTCCAGGGCTGTCTCTTTCCAGGGTTATCTTTTTCCAGGGCTGTCTCTTTCTAGGGCTGTCTCTTTCCAGGGCTGTCTCTTTCTAGGGCTGTCTCTTTCTAGGGCTGTCTCTTTCCAGGGCTGTCTCTTTCCAGGGCTGTCTCTTTCCAGGGCTGTCTCTTTCCAGGGCTGTCTCTTTCCAGGGCTGTCTCTTTCTAGGGCTGTCTCTTTCCAGAGCTGTCTCTTTCTAGGGCTGTCTCTTTCCAGGGCTGTCTCTTTCCAGGGCTGTCTCTTTGCCCGGTTGTCTCTTTCCAGGGCTGTCTCTTTCCAGGGCTGACTCTTTCCCCATCTGTCTCTTTCCCCGTCTGTCTCTTTCCCCATCTGTCTCTTTCCCCTTCTGTCTCTTTCCCCTTCTGTCTCTGTCCCAGTCTGACTCTTTGTCCGGCTGTCTCTTTGCCCAGCTGTCTCTTTGCCTGTCTGTCTCTTTGCCCATCTGTCTCTTTGCCCATCTGTCTCTTTGCCCGTCTGTCTCTGTCGCTATCTCTCTGTCTCCTTCCCCGTTTGTCTCTGTCTGTGTCTCTGTCTGTCTCTCTCTTTCTGTCTCTCTCTATCCGTCTCCCCACCGACATCTTATTACCTCGCACATAAGCTTCTTATACTAACAGTTTATTTTGCTCCTATATCAACTACTTACAGTTGCTATTAATAACCCATATCTCCCACCTCCATTCAGTTTAATGGATACAGGATTTTGGAGACTAAGGGGCCCTTTGCACACTACGACATCGCAAGCCGATGCTGCAATGCCGAGAGCGATAGTCTCCGCCCCCGTTACAGGTGCGATATCATGGTGATAGCTGCCGTAGCGAACATTATCGCTACGGCAGCTTCACATGCACTCACCTGCCCTGCGACGTCGCTCTGGCCGGCGAACCGTCTCCTTCCTAAGGGGGCGGGTTGTGCGGCATCATAGCGTTATGGCAGGCGGCCAATAGATGCGGAGGGGCGGAGATGAGCGGGATGTAAACATCCTGCCCACCTCCTTCCTTCCGCATAGCCAGCCAGGACGTAGGTTGGAGATGTTCCTCGCTCCTGCGGCTTAACACACAGCGATGTGTGCTGCCGCAGGAACAAGGAACAACATCGTAACATCGGTCTTTCCCAATTCATGGAAATGACCGACGCTACACTGAGGATATGATTACGATGCTTTTGTGCTCGTTAATCGTATCAAAAATGCTTTACACACTACGATGTCGAAAGCGACGCCGGAAGTGCGTCACTTTCGATTTGACCCCACCGACATCGCACCTGCAATGTCGTAGTGTGCAAAGTGCCCCTAACTGTAAAGCGCGGGGTTAAATTTTCCTGTCCAAACATAGTCTATGACGTTCCCTGAGTCACATGGGGCGTCTGTGCAAAATTTTGTGATTGTAAATGCGACGGACGGTGCAGATTCCTTTAGCGGACACACACACACACACACACAAACACACACACAAACACACATACACTCAGCTTTATATATTAGATAGTGACTGACATAATGCAAACTGATAAAAACTGTCACAAGTAAAGCACTGCAGTGCTAAATCCAGAAGTTAGTAAAGTAGTTGTGTTAATGTTCTAGTACTTTATAGTTGGAGGCTATGTTAAAAGCATAGCTAAGTTTGCTAATCACATTATCCGACCAACTTTTGCCTTTATGCCAAAAACAATACAAGTTCCTCATGGTTAGGCTAAGGTTACAAAGGAAAAGTGTGTCAATGTGGACAACATATGGCTGGGAAAACCTATGAGCAATTTTCTGCCAGCAAATTACTCATTTGACAGATAGGGCTTCATCCCACACTGCAAAACAGAATTAGTAGTATTTTGAGAAACATGACAAAGAGTTGAAGGTGTTCACTTGCTCTCCAAAATCCCACAGATCTCAATCCAAACAAGCCTAATGGATTTGCTGGAAAAACAAGTATAGAAACACTAAATCACAACATACAGAATTTAAAGGAAATCTATCCGTAGGATTTTACATCCTATTTACATGCGCATGCAACTCTTTCAAAAACAAGTACAACAATACCTTCACATGGCCAGCCCATTCCTCCATTACTAAGAATTCGGCGTTTGAATTTATATGCAAATGAGGGTGTAAATGTGAAGTCTCTGTTACTCCAGGTCTATTCCCCTCCAACAGCTGCCTCATGCACTCCCCACTGGGAGGGGAATAGAGCTGAAGTGACAGAGGCTTCAGATCTACATCCTAGTTTACATTCCAGTTTAAACACAAATTTTTCAGTAACAGAGGAATGGATTGGCCATGTAAAGATATTACTGGAAATTTCTTTAAGAGACCTGCATACACTTATAAATTGTTTCGGTTGGGAAATAATGCTAACAGGATTCCCTATAAAGGATTTGATGCTAACTAGCTTATTGATGGAGGCCTTGAAAAGAGGATCCTCCCTTCTCCAAAATTCAGAATGCTCTAATGAGCTGGTTGAAAATGGGTTTTAATGGGGGGGTATGTCCAGGATACAGGCCTGAATGGATGTAAGAAAGAAAAGATTCTGCAAAGTGCTGCATAAGACCTAGATTTTTAGCTGCAACACAAGCCAGATTACCTACCTACATGGGTCTCCAGAAAGCAAAGTCCTCAGTATCGGCAGGCAATGCATTATGCATGACTGCACCCACTACAATGCTAAATGCCTTTTTCATTAAGGAGTCATAGAGCTCCAGCTCCATCTTGAAACACTTCTGTGATGGTCCCTGCTCCCCTGACTGTGGTGCAATCTGCAGTGGATGGGGAGTTAAGAGAGAACCTTGTCACCTCAGAAACGGAGTGGGATGATTCAACCACGATTCTGAATTGTAGTTCTGCAACTGATCTCCCAAGGCCCTGCACTAATTAGCACTTGTGTTCCTCTGTGCCTCCCACTCAGGGTGGAACTCAGATAACCCCTGCAGGATCAGGTAAGATAAGAATATTATTGTGTCTCCCCTACAACTACACAAAATTCAGACACAGCTCATTTCCCAGACCAAGTAGGCTGCATCCTGAGAGGACTAATGCGGATTGGACCATAGAGGACATTGCTGATTTAGGTGAAATCTGACTAAAACCAGTTTGTCTTAAGGATATTCAGGGATGGAATCCATCTTCAGAACTGTCAGAGGATGATTGGATAAAGTAGGGTCCACCTATGTCCTCCTTTACATGGAAAGAATATTTGAGTTACCTGACCGCTAAAGAGGACTTTATAACATTAATAGCAGAAGTGAAAGAAACCTGTAGATCTTAAATTGCATGTGAGACCAGATCTTCAACACCTTGTGGGTTGTATGGATACTTGGGAGATTGATCATGACGTTACTAGAGCTCATGTAGCAGACCTTTAGCAATTGATAATATCTAAAAAAAATGATAAATGACTTGTATAGAGGACCTGGATAATTTGGGCAGGAGATGTAACATTAGAGTATGGAGAGTACCTTAGTCAGAGGTATCCTAAAGAGGATCCTAAAACAATGCTGCAAATGATCTTTAACTCTATTCTTTGCATTCTCCTTCCTTTCCTATCAAATTCAACACATCACAGACATTTTTTTGTTTATACAATTACAAAACCAAGAAAAGAATAACTATGAAGGCCAAATTTCAGAAGGCCATAACTTACTTGGTTACTGACTTACAACTGTTTCCCAACCTCTCACATAACCTTAAAAAGAGGAGGTACCTCAAACCATTGTTGAAAATTATGCTGGACCAGCGGATCCCTTACAGATGGGGCAACTTGATTGCTCACTGTGATGGGATATCATCGACTTCACAACCTGGAAGACCTGCCATCTTTTTGTGATGCACTGAACTTACCATTACCGAAACAATCGGACTAGACCCTATCATCACCATCATATGCTCCTCCTTTTTTGTGGAGACAGATTAAAAAAGGAGAAAGAGGAAAGGGAGATCAGGGGATGCTGGTAAATTCCACCTCTTCAAGACGCACTAGATCTAAGCCTGACTGAGGTATATACTAACTGAACTTTGGTCCAAAGGATCTTGTATGGGTCCTCTATATGAATTGACCAAATAGTACTGTCCGGTACTAATACAAGTTTTCCTTTTTTTACATGCAGCTGTTTGTTAATAGTGCAGTTTTACTGCAGTTAACTAGTTTTAGAAGATTAGTTGTGAGCTCTTTTTGAGATTTGTTAGTATCTCCTAGCAGGAGTGTTTCTTTTCTGGGTTTCCCAAACATAAGTGTTATATCTGGGATTTCCATGTTTTACATTTTTTTCTCTCTGTTACTTTGGTTAGCACAGTACTTTATAAACACCAGGTCGGCTCACTTGGGACCACAATAGAAGTCCCATTCTAGTAACCTTCCCTGGGTAAACTCTTTAACATATTGCCATGCCAATGTCCCTGCAGCGATGTTGACATACTCACCACTGCAGCCGGCATGCACACTTCCCCACCTCTCTGTGGGCGTCCATGTGCTCTCCTGCTGCCTTATGCTCCCAGGGCCTGCGCATGCCGCACAGGTCCTCCAGAAGTTCTGTCCTAATTTGGCTGTGCAGTCTATGATGACTTTGGGATATTTCTCATCACAATTTTTTTTTTTCCTGTAAGCATATTGTCCTAATTATCTTAAATATCATGGTGTTACACAATGTTATCCTGTGGATGATAAGTCACTCTTGACTCATTTGATTATCTTGTATCACATTGTAATTACTTCACCATTCCAAAGTGAATGTTTTCATTATTTTTTATACATTTATATATCTCAAGAAAAAATACAATTATATAAAGAAAATGGGTTTTAACCCCTTCAGCCCCGGGCACTTTCCGTTTTTACGTTTTTTTGTTTTTTGCTCGCCTTCTTCCGAGAGCCGTAACTTTTTTATTTTTCCGTCAATCTTGCTATATAAGGGCTTGTTTTTTGCGGGATAAGTTGTACTTTTAAATGAAACTATAAGTTTTACCATATGGTGTACTGAAAAACAGCAAAAAAATTCCAAATGCGAAAAAATTGCAAAAAAAGTGTGATGGCACAATAGTTTTTGGGATGTTTTATTCACGGTGTTCACTATATGGTAAAACTGATGTGTGGTATGATGCATGAGGTCGGTGCGAGTTTGTAGACACCAAACATGTATAGGTTTACTTGCATCTAAGGGGTTAAAAAATTCACAAGTCTGTCCAATAAAAGTGGCGCACATTTTGCGCCATTTTCCGAAACACGTAGCGTTCTTATTTTTTGGTATCTATGGCTCAGTGACAGCCTATTTTTTGCATCTCGAGCTGATGTTTCTAATGGTACCATTTTTGCGCAGATGCTACATTTTGATCGCCTGGTATTGCATTTTGCGTAAAACTTGCGGTGACCAAAAAACGTAATTTTGGCATTTGGAATTTTTTTGCCACTACGCCGTTTACCAATCAGATTAATAGATTAATTGATTTCATATTTTGATAGATCGGGCATTTCTGAACGCGGCGATACCAAATATGTGTATATTTATTTGTTTTTTAACCCTTTAATTTTCAATGGGGGGAAAGGGGGGTGATTTGAACTTTTAGTGTTTTTTTTTTTTTTATTTTTTAAAACTTTTTTTTTCACTTTTTTTTTTTATTTTACTAGTCCCCCTAGGGGGCTATAGTAATCAGCAATCCGATCGCTGATCGCTATCTGCTGATCCCACCTATACAGCTGTAAAGGAGGAGGCGGTGTTGCATCTCAGGAGGGTTAGCAATACTGTGGCCTTGGGGGTGTCGCCGCGGCGGGCGCCATTCATCTGCTGGTGTGCTGCGGGGGTGTCACAGAAGTGGAGGATTCAGGAGGGTCACAGGACAGGGTGTCGGGGTGTTGCTGTGGCAGTGGGAATCTGATCTGACTGTAGACTTAATTGAATCACCCGAGGATGACATGATGGACTTCAAGAAAATGGCGCGAAGGCGGCACTTGGGCAGAAAGACCTCCATGGCCATTTTCTTGAACTCCATCAAGTCAATCTGCGCACGTGCCTCCTTCGCAGCCATTTTCTTGAAATTCATTGCGTTAACAATGGGCAATTCAATAGAGCCCGCTGTCAGCTGAATGCACCCGCCACGACGACAGTGCGGTAACACCCTCAGTATCACCGACTCTGCCTCACTCCACTACCGCCGCAATGGTAAGCCATATCTGCATTGTAAGATGCACCCCCAATTTACCCCCAGTTTTGGGGAAAACAAGTGCATATTACAATTCGGAAAATGCGGAATATTATAAACCCTACTAACAAAACCATGAAACGCTAAACTGTAAAACCTGTAAAGAAAAATCCAAAATCTACTGCTGTGATTCAAAATCAAACAACAATGTTCATTTGTCAATTTATTTTACAAAAAGAATAAGCTCTTTACCTATTTATAAAATTCACATTCAGAAACACTAACAAAGAATGGATCTTGGGCTGATATCATGGCTTTCAGCACATAAATAAGCGAGTCATTGCTCTCCTTTTTTTGACGACAGTCACTTTGATATACAAATCTCCACACTTATTATCTGCTCACAGGTGCAGTTTCGGTAAAATAAAGGCATAGCCCATCAATTCTTATAGATCTATCAATACTCCAATAAGAGCCGTGAAAAGAGATAGTCAAGGCAGGAGGCTTATATGAGTAGTTATGACTTGTGGATGCAGTCTGACTGCCACTATTGAATTTATAATAAACCAATAATGACAAAAGTATAGGACAATTTCCAGCCGGGTATTACATTTGTCCTAAGTTTATTACTATTATAAACCATAAAGTTCCAGCTCGTATATAACAAGGTGTGTGTTCTCCAATGTCTACATTAAAAGGATTGCACAATATAAAAGATCTAGCAGAGATAAAAGGATTGAGGCGATGTGCAGAGCTCTGTATCTTTCAGCTTTATTGGAAAAAATGCAGTAGGGACAGAGATTTGCAGCACAGTCTGTATTCTGTCTGTAGCCCTCTTCTTCTTCTTCTTCTCTCTCCATTCCACTTGAATTAGGTAAGTTGAGGAAACTGTTGTGGAAGGAAGAGCTTTTGGTGGGAATTCAGTGCAGAGGCCACATGTTAAAGGGAACCTGTCACCAGATATGGTGACTATAAGCTGCGGCCACCACCAGTGGGCTCTTATATACAGCATTCTACCATGCTGTACATAAGAGCCCAGGCCGCTGTGTAGAACGTAAAAAGGACTTTATAATACTTACCTAAACAGTCGGTACTGTGCAGACTGATCAGATGAGTGGCACCGTTCTCCGGGTGCGGCGCCTCCTCTTTCGGCCGTCTTTGTCCTCCTTCTTCGGAAGCTGGGATGCATGACGCATCCTACGTCATGCACACGCGCCGGCATTGAGATCCTTCGCTGGTGCACTTTGATCCTGCACAGATCACAAAAAGGAGGACAAAGATGGCTGAAAGAGGAGTCGCCACACCCAGAGAATGGAGCCATCCCTCTGACCAGTCTGCACCGTACTGACCGTTTAGGTAAGTATTATAAAGTCATTTTTATGTTCTTCACAGCGTCCTGGGTTCTTATATACAGCATGTTAGAATGCTGTATATAAGAGCCCACTGGTGGTTGCCACAGTTTATAGTCACCAAATCTGGTGACAGGTTCCCTTTAAACGTTTGACTTAATTGGAATTAAACCTGTAATTCAAATGGAGCGTGACAATGTCTTATGGCCTCATATCCATTTCATAAAAGTCATCTGAACCAACGACTTCATCTGGATTGTCTGTCCATCTATTCAGGGGACATAAAGATCGGGCGGGTGGAATTCAATCCTCTTTTGTTTGACAATGAGATAAGCTGGCCACTGCTGTATGATTCTGGCAGGGACTCTCTCAAAGAGAACACAAGACTTGGATGCAGAAACTTTAGATATTTTCCACTAAAACCAAGCCTTGGTTTTTCATTCTAACTTAAGTGACAAGGCTCGTTAAAGGGTTGATGTTAACTTTTAAGATTACTCCAATGCTAGAGAAGGTCTAGAGTTCACATCCTCTTTATCTCTAAAGAGGTTATCTGCTATTTAATTTTGCAGAAAAAAAGTGCATGGCCTCTAAATCTCCTTATGGCATCTTGACACTCTTAACTACCGTAGGAGAAACTTTACCTATCAGAACTCCAGTCAGTGGACTCTCACTCAGCCAGATCAGGCATCCTGCTTTACTGATGAGGGGAAAACACCCCGAAACCCTTGTCTGCAAATTAAGTTTATGGTTTGGCCTCATAGCCTCAGTCATGCGGCAAGGCTCATTAAAGGGTTGATATTGACTTTTAGGATTGCTACATCCAGTAGTTGGCACTAGAGTTCAAGTCTTCCACTCTGAAGAGGCTTTTTGCACATTTCACACAGTCTCGATGTTGAAATATGAAGTCACATAGAGAATCTGCAGAAATTTTTCTTGAATCCAGGAAACCCTTTTAATTACAAAACAGAGCTTTGTGATCAGTTGTTTGATAGAGAGCCTATTTTTACAAGATTCTCACAATTGCTCATTCTACTGATCATCGCTCCATGTAATTTACAAACGTAAAAGACCCTTTAACAAAAAATATCTACCAATAGATGCAGTGAAGTTACAGTGCAAGAATGACAAAACACTAATGAAAGTAATCACTATTAGCAGATATTATTATTATTTTATAGTACACTAATGATCCCAGATCAATATTCAGGGATGATGCAAGAAGTGACATCACAAAACCGAAATAACAAACGGTGCTGTAATCCCTGCATGATGTACACTGTGAAAGTTATGATAAACAGTTATTATACACAATGATGTCAAAGTTTGGGAATAATTTACACATTAATGTCACATAATAAGCATAGTATTGCCATAGTATAGTATCATAATGCAAGGCTAATGCACTTAAATTGGGAATTATTTGCACAGTGATGTCACTTAGCAGATTAGATTAGGAATTATAAAGATAAAAACATACAGATGTAAGTAAACAAAGAGTAAAAACAAAAGCACAACATCCACTGTGATGTCACAGATCAGGTGTAATACATATACTACCATAATCCAAGAATAGTGCATATAGTGGTGACATAGTACAGTGATAATAGAGTGGAGGTTGGCACCTTCAGTCCCTGGCACCTTGAGCCAACTGCAACCTTTGCACCGTCTATCGCTCTGCTCCAGATGAAAACCTGTCTGTGCAATAATGAGTACTTAACACTGCCATAAATTAATAATAATTGCTGTATATGGTCTATTTTTCATCCAATTGTTAAACTAGGCGATAGACAATATAATAAGTTAGTATTTCCTACTTCCCACAGGTGCCTCGTTAGCAAGTTATTATAAAAATCAGTTAATGAAACCATTTATGCATCATAAGCATTACTCTATATTGTTTTTATTTAGGGCTTCAATATATAAATTACATTTCTCAAACGTCATGAAAGATACCTATTACGAGACATAAACTATACAATCCAAGCTATCATTTTCTTACATTATAGATAGATCTGAGCCATTCAAAACCAAGTATGTTTCAAAGACGAAGGTTAAGCATTACAATGCATACACTAATCTTATACAAATCCATAGTCTCGTGTGCATCTGCTCTATTTGCTATGGATTGCTTATTCAAGAATTAAGGATTCACATTATGCATCCCCACTGGTTAGTAATTAACTTCATCAGCAGAATAATATTAATATAGATAGGATTCGGCATAAGGAGGAAGAACATACAGCAGAATAAAGCCACCTTGCTATATGAACCAATGCAAACAGTGCTCCAGCAAAAAAAAAAAAAAAAATCACAGCAACGTTGGACTTTAAAAGGCCCATGAGAAAAAGAAATAAGACTTTAAATAATTTATTTGGAGGAACAGTCAGCCAAGAGGAACAAATAATGTTTCACTATAAGAATCGGGACCTTTGCCTCTCCCCTTTTCGCTCTGGTACCTGATGCCCTGGCCGATCGCATTAGTGAAATTTTCATTTGATGGCATTTTAATATTCTGGCTTGATGACTTTTTAGCAACATTTACTTTCAGAGGTCTCCAGTGCTCCCTCGGAGGAAATGAAACATGTCAAAACCCATTACAAAAATCAAAATTTAAATACCTCGGCCACGTTAGGGCTTACACACAATCCCATCAGCGCTTAAGCTGCAGCACACAGCTACTCATTCGCTTGCTCGGATGGTAATGAGTACATTTTATAAAGCATTCCGGGGTCATGGAACATACGCTACTGATCTATCTTAACCCATTGATTGCTTATACACAGAGGGCTGGGAGTTTTATTGAAATGTAATGCAAGAAGTATTTCCTCGTGATGAAAAGAAATTGTATGCTTTTGAGCCATTTATGCAATTTTTTTATTTTTATTTGTTATTCATGCATTTATAGAGCCTTGACACTGCGTTACGTAAGTGGCTAAGCTAAATGCGGAAATGTAAGAGCATGGTGAAAATTATATATGTAAGGACCCAGATAATTTAGGCACTTAGGGTCTGCATTGTGTAATTAACCAATCACTCTTGCTATAATTTAGTAATAGACCAGCATTTACTAAAGTTCTATATGTACGCTTGTTTCATTACTCAATAAACTATTGACTAATGACCATATTTGATTGTTTTCTACATAAATTCCCACATTCGTTAAGGTGTTTTATTTCAGACTTCTGACCTAAAACATTGTAAAAAGGTTGAAAATTGTTTGAGCAACTCAGAAGTTGCACCAAAATTTTGCGAATTTCCTCACCAATCCTGACCAGCTTTCCAGAATGGATGGAACATAATTGGGGTGGGATGCGGCTAAGCCATTCTGTCTATTTGTCTAATTCCTAAAAAGTAATGCCTCTTTAGTGGAATAACTTAGCCCAGAAATGTACTTGTCAAATTCACCTAATTCATTAAGTGGTGTCTTAATGAATTAGTGTCACGCTTGATGGGTAAGACAAGCGATGCTGGAGTGTTCAGACTTACGTGTTTCTAATGTGCAACAAAACACAACAAACACAGGGGACATCGGGGGACACTAACAATGGGGATGCCTGGAACTAGTGAAAGGGGAGGATGGGAAACCTCCTAACCTCACCTGCAGCTGTTCCTACTCTCCTAGCCAGTCCCTTTACAGCCTCTGCAACTGTTGTCAAACAGCAACCTGGGACCCTAGGAAGATCCTATAGGGGCCCTGACTGGTGGAGGGCAGGTGAGGTACACTAGACCCCACAGCTGCACCAACCAGACACAAGGAAAGGTAAGACAAACGGGAGAAAGGCAACAAAAAGCATAAAGCCTGAGAACAGGAAATTTTATCATCACAACCTTCCTCCAAGGTGGCCAAAGACCAAATGACTTTGTATCTTAAACACGAATTGCTGGGATACACGACTATTTAAACCTGAAGGGTGTGACAACAAAGTGAGTGCTGCTGACACACCCAGCTAGGAAACTGCTTGAAGAAGCTGCAAGAGGAAAACTGACATTTAACCACTTCAGTACTAAGAAATGAAACCATTTAAATGTAGGGAGCCAGATGAGAGGCTCCAGTCCACAGAATGTCACTGGTCTCTAAAACAGGGAGATGAACGTGACAATTAGGCACAACTTACTCTACTTCATCCCTTTATTATCACCAATCTTAATGAATTAGCCCCAAAATGTATTTATACAAAAACTTCAAAATAGAAACATACAGTATGTATCACCTACAAGGCACAAGAAAAAAACAAGTGGCATAAAAACTTGTCTGGTACCTTCTTCCAAAATGTGTAGAGATGGCCACACTTATGGGTGCACCAGCCAATCTCTTTGTCAGTTGTGCTGCACACAAATGTATTACATTTTTACATGATTTCTCATGAATTACATATTTTGTTTATTATGGAACATCAACGGCTTCATAAGAAGTAAGTGAAAAAAAAGTTTTCTTTAAATTTGCAAGTGCTTTATATACTAAGAACAATTGTAGTATCAGTCCTTATCAGTAATTAGAAGCCATGATGACTGGTTATTGATAAGGATGATAATGTAATCCTTTTTGGTCACTGTCACCACCCACAATATACCCTGGATGTCTACCTTTGTAAGTGGGCCCCTTTACACACTGAGACTTTCTAGCGATCCCACCAGCGATCCCAACCTGGCCGGGATTGCTACAAAGTCTCTGGTGAGTCACTGGTGAGCTGTCAAACAGGCAGACCTGGCCAACGATGCAACAGCGATCCGGACCTGCAGAACAACCTAGCTAGTCATTGGGGACGTTGTAAAGCAGCTTTTTGAAAGGGAAGTCGCTAACGAAGTCGCTGTAAAGTCGCTGTAAAGTCCCCTTTACACACTGAGACTTTCTAGCGATCATGCTGCACAGCGGGAAACAAAGGACCAAAGAATGGTCCTGAACGATTTGTAGCGATCAGCAACTTCACAGCAGGGGCCAGGTCGCTGATGTGTTTCACACACTGCAATGTCGCTGGGGAGGTCGCTATTACGTCAAAAAAACGGTGACGTTACAGCGATGTCGATTGCGATGTTGCAGTGTGTAAAGCCACCTTTAAAGAAGTCAGCCACTCTCTTATGGAAGAACTCAAACACTAAATTATCCTCCTTGGTACTTCCATTACTTTTATATACGTTATTGGTTGCTATGGGTTATAGAGATGACCGAATTGATCCACAAAGAATTAAATTTAAGTCAAATTTGTGATTCAATTTGCGCAGTTAGGTCAAAAAACAAAAATATCTTCCATGATTTCACATAATTCTGAAGACAAAGGCCAAGAAATTGGCGTCATTACGGGAGACTCACCCTAATCACCAACACAGCTACAGGTACCTCCTCCTTTCCACTGGTATTGCTGCCTTTTCCCTTATTTCCCTGGAAGACATCCTGTTGAGTGTGCTTTATATCTATTTGAGACAAGATTGGATATCTGGTCTGAGGGTATTTTACCAATTTTTGCATATTGACATTATTCATGAAGAAAGCTCCTTGTTGAATGCTTTAGGCTTGAGCGTCATTGGCCATTCTTTAATTTTGCATCATATATATGAAGGCAGTTACTAAGACTGCTTGTATAGTCATTCCAGATAAAGACGCCTGTCTATAATTCCTTTTGATGCGATTTGACGATTTTTTTAGTATTTAGTCCCATGGTCCCTGTGAAAGATCTGTCTTGGATTGAAACGTTGGACGGATTACGCTTATACTTGCCAATACTAAATATATCATTATTGTCAAGCATAACTTCGGACTTTCTTATAATTCTATTGTGGTGTGCCGGAACTTTATTGTTTATTTGGAATTTTTTACTCCAGAGCACATAATTTTGTAGTGAGCCAGGTTTATTCTATTACTACATGACAGCATGTGACCGGCACTTGTTGCGCTGCCAGTGTACTGTATATGCTAGTTCTTTTTAATAAACCCACTTCCCTCTGTGATCTGCACTAAACCAGTTTACTGTATACACTGTACTGGCGTGCGCCTATCCGTCAAACCGTCGAAAAGCCGGATATGTGAAACTAGCCTAAGCCAATTTTCTTGTTTGGTAAAGCTTTTGCAGAGCAGACAGCTGCAATACACATGTCTGACCAGGAGATTCCTCAGCACTATCGGCAACACTTGCGTGTCTGGTTCTTGCACAGGGGAAGAAAACAATGGGCAACATTGAAAATTTTCAAACCAAAATTCTTGCAATACTGTAATGCAATTTTATTTAATTAAATTCTGATTTTTAGCAAAATTGTGAATGATTTTTTGGGGCAGCACTCCACCGTGTATGCCAGCACAACTGCTACAGCTAACACCCAAGGCACCAGCAACAGATATTTTATCTGCCGCTGTTCAGAGTTGTGCCTGTCTGAACAGTCAGGTTCAGACATGCCTGAACTGTTTTTTTTCTTATCCAGCAAGATACCCTGAGCTCTAATCTCATGGATTTCTGGCACATGAGGTTGGATTGGTGGCAAGAACTTGCGCAGTTTGCTATGAGCCACCTGTCATGTCCAACCTCCAGTGTAATATCAGAGACGTTCTCCAGCAAGGTTGATGACTTTGTCACTGGTTAAAGTGAGAAACCTTTTCTTTGTTAAAATGAATCAGGCATAGATCAGAACCATCTTTCATTTACCTACAACAGATGTCACTGATAAATTTGCCCATAAGTTCTGCTTACCTGGTTATCAGTTATTTGTCTGTTTTCTACTTAGCACTGTTGCTGTGTCTATGGCCCGCACTCAGCAGGGCCTCTACTCCCTGTCCATAACTGCTGTTGGGGTTGCTATTGCTGGCCCTACACTGCCAGACATTTCCTTGCCTCTCCCATCCTAATTATATACCATGCACCTTCTGTTGCTGACACTACCCCTGCACAGCCAATCATCTCCAAGCTGCCTGCCCACTGTGTGTTATAATGTTAACCAAATTGCTGCAGCCGGGGTTTGTCATTGTTGGCCCTACACTGCCTGTCCAAGAGATGTACCATGTGAGTCACATCAGGCTCACATCTCCTGGCTGCACACTCTATTTTATAATGATAGACTCTACTGCTTATGTAAAATGAACTTTTCTGAGGATACACAGACAGTTCACAAAATGTGGGCAATTTTTTTAAAGGTATGTTGACAACCAGTCATTACTTCCTCAGTTTGAAAACAGCTAGCCCATTCCTTCTTGCTAAAAAAATAAATTATCTATAGAAGGTTTTACAAAATTGTGTTTGGAGAACATCAAACCAGCTGTAGATTCCAAAAAATATATATATTTTTTTCAGTACTAGTTGAAAAGCCATTTATGCTCATATTCAAAATTGCTGAGCACACCTGCTTTGGTTTTCTAAATTAATGGATCATTTTTAGACACCTTGTAAAAAAAGTTTTTATTCCTTCATTTAGCAATGAGAATAAAGGTCTTCATATTCCCCACACAGGGATAATTTTTACTCCACCCTTTGTGAAAAAGTCATGGTTTCTTTTGTTTACATTACTTGTGTATGAACGCCAGCACAGTAGCCATCTGCCCCAAATTAGGGATAGTTTTTGGACCATTTATACAAGTTAAGATGCTTATGAAGTCTGAAACAGCTATGTGTCGTTAAACAGCCAGTTATTTAAAGAGGTAGTTCACTATTTAGTTTTCCAAGCCACATCGATATACCATTGAGAAACAAGGCTTCTCTCAAATACTTTGTGTTGTCAATAGTTCCTGTGAGCGATGCTATTGCGGTCCGCTCATCCACATCATGTGACCCTCGTGCTCCGCGACCTCTGAGGTCCGGTGATGTCAGGTCAACTTCCAATTGACCTTGCACCACCGAGGCGGAACCCAGTGTCCGTGCGTGACTGGGCTGTACCTGGAAGTTGATGTGACATCACAGGACATCAGATGTCGCAGAGCCCGGAGGTCACATAATCAGAATGAGCGGAGTGCAAAAGCGCCGCTCACAGGCACTATTGCCAACACAAGGTATTTTAGAGAAGCCTTGTTTCTCAATGATTTATCGATGTGGCCAGTAATGCTAGCTAGTGAACCATCTTGTTAACAATACTTATCATCCATTTTCAACTAGCCAGATAGGATGAAGTCACTTGGATGTTAATAAAGCTGAGTTTGCATTAAAAGTAGTGTTGAGCGGACCCGGATCTGAAAAATCCGGATCCGCACGGTTTGAGGGTCCGATCCGAGTCCGACCAGTAGCCGGGATTCGGGGTGCCCGATCCGGATCCATTTTTTTTTTGTCTTTCTCTCTCTGTGGTGGTTGGCTCTTCAGAGTGATTGGAACAACCTACTTGCAGAGTTCCTTCAAAAATTGGATGCAAGTGTACCTAGAAGAATTTATGTTGTTTAAAAGGGAAAGGGTGCAGTGGGTGGTCAAACCAAATACTGATTTGATTTAGATTTCTCTTTTGTTCATTCACTTTGCATTTTATTAACTGATAAAAATAAACCATTAACACTTCTATTTTTTAAAGCATTATTATTTTGCAGCATTTTTTCCACAGCTGTCTAAACATTTTTCCTGGGGTTCCAATGGTTCACCGGTAACATTCATTCTTTGAGCCCACTATTTAGCTACATGGTATATTACATGACCTTTGCACAAATATTTGCCTATTATGAGATGTTGCCTTCCGATGTTCAGCTGAATTTAGTGTACTTTGCCAAGCAATGCTAATGTAAAGGGGTTTGGGGTCCAGTTCTAAGCTGAACTGGGGTCTTTCTTGTGATTTGTAAGTTCTTGATTGGCCAGTCTAAGCCTGTGTGTATACATACAGTGCGTTAAAAAAGTATTCATACCCAATGACATTTTCTACACCTATTCATGTTATATGCACAAACGTCTAGGTACTTTATAGGGATTTTATGTGAAATACCAACATAAAGTAGCAAGTATTTGTGAACTGTAAAGGAAATCCTACATGCTTTTCAAAATATTTTAAAAATATCAATCTGAAAATTGTGACATGCATTTCTATTTGGCCCACTGTAGTTTGATACAACTAAAAAATTATGAATGACCAATTGCCTCTAGAATTAACCTATTTTTTTTAAATTGAGTTTCCCTGTGCACAATTTGTTCTCAGTATAACTACAGCTATTCTGGGAAGGCTTCAGAGTCATTAAACAGCATCATAAAAACCAAAGAACACATCAGACAGGTCCAAGAGTGAGAAAAGTATGGAGAAGAGTAAATCAGAGTTAGTAAACCTCTCACAGATCACTGTTTAACCCATCATCCAAAAAAATGGAAAAAGTATGGCAAAACTATGCCTACCAAGACATGGCTATCCATCTAAACTAGTTTCCCAAACAAGGAGAACACTAATTAGAGATGCAGCCAAGAAACCTCTAGAGGAGCTGCAGAGATTCACAGCTCAGGTAGTAGAATCTGTTCACAGGACAACTATTAGATGTATACTCCACAAATCTGGAAGATGTATATGGAAAAGTGCCAAGAAAAAGCCTCTTTTGAAATCAAGCCTTAAGAAGTCCCATTTGCAGTAAGAGATACAGCTAGCTGTGGATGAAGGTGCTCTGGTCCAATGAGACCAAAGTAAAACTTCAAAACATGTTTGGTGGAAAACTAACACTGCACATTAAACTGAAGACATACCCACCATCAAACATGGTGGTGGCAGCAAAATGATGTGTGGACTATTTTATTCAGCAGGGACAGGGAAGCTGCTCAAAGTTTATGGGAACTTAGATTGTGATAAATACACGGCAATCCTGGAGGAGGAAAATCTGTTAAAGGCTGCAAAAGACTTGAGACTGGAGCATAAATTCACTTTCCAGCAATAATCTTACTCATACTGCCAAAGCATGGAATGCGTAATATAAAAGCATATTCATGTGTTTGAGTGGCCCGATCAATGTAAAGATGTATATTCCATTGAAAATCTTTGGCAATACTTTAAAATTGCTTTTCACAAATGCGTTCCTTTCAATCTCACTGAGCTACAGCTATTTTGCAAGCTAGAATGGGCATACATATCTGCCTTTAGATGTTCAAAGATGGTAGAGATCTATAACCTTAAAAACTTGCAGCATTAATTGCAGCAAAGGTGGTCCTATAAAATATTAACTTGGGGGCCGAATACAAATGCACATCACAATTTTCTGATTTATATTTTTAAAATATAAATCTGAATAGGTATCATTTCCTTGACACGGCACAAATTCCTGCTAGTTTTCTTTTGTTATAGCACATAAAATCAAATATAATACAGTACAGACCAAAAGTTTGGACACACCGTCTAAGTCAAAGAGTTTTCTTTATTTTCATGACTCTGAAAATGTAGATTCACATTGAAGGCATCAAAAGTATGAATTAACACATGTGGAATGAAATACTTAACAAAAAATTGTGAAACAACTGAAAATATGTCTTATATTCTAGGTTCTTCAAAGTAGCCACCTTTTGAAGCTCATCAAGAGAATGCCAAAAGTGTGCAAAACAGTAATCAAAGCAAAAGGTGGATACTTTGAAGAACCTAGAATATTTTCAGTTTTTTCACACTTTTTTGTTAAGTATTTCATTTTACATGTGTTAATACATAGTTTTGATGCCTTCAACGTGAATCTACAATTTTCAGTCATGAAAATAAAGAAAACTCTTTGAATGAGAAGGTGTGTCCAAACTTTTGGTCGGTACTGTACATTAAAGTTGAAGTGCAGAATGAATATGAACATTTTGTGGATTGATATGGTAGAATCATCAATAATAGGCCGCTATCTTTTACACGTTGCAGAAGATTGCAACAGCCGTAGGAAGCTAACGTGAACTCAGGAGCAACGTGTGAACTTTTCAATAATGCCTTACATGATATAGTGCAGGAGGGACTATTTAAAAGTCTAAGCAGGGAATTCAGCAGCCATTTTAGGTTGATTTTAGGATAGTGAGAGTTTGTCAAAGCTCACCACTAACTTCAAGAGTGAGAAGATCGAGGATAGAAGTCTGAGAAAAAGGGTCACTAACATCTGTGTATAATAAATCGGTCCAATTTTAATCTAGAAAAGTTGGATGAGTGAAATCCATTTGGCATTCCTTATGTCATGCAAGTGTGCGATTTCTTTTCGCCTAGCATCTGTATAACATCTGTAGGCCACCCATATGCAATACATTTTTTTTTCTCAGCAGGTAGAAATCAACATTCAGTTACTGTTCTAGGCTACAGAATAGTAATGTATTGGTTGGTTGGTCGGTGTGATGTCCAATTTTTTATCTTACCCATTGACTTTCTTTGACTTATATCTGCCATTTTACGTGACCATATGCAGCATGCTGCAATTCTTTCCTCGGACCGAGTACAGCTGAGGAAACACTCACAGATCAGCACTGACTCATTGAATAACATTGGTACGAGTGCACTCTGATATTTTGCACTCGTCGTATTTAAATGCAGATGTGAGCAAACCCTAATACAGAGTCAATTTATAAAGGGTGATAGAATTAGAGGAGATTAAAGAAGCAGCATCAGTCTCAGTGATATGGTGTAGCTGGAATATGTCCTGTTGCATTTGAATTACAATTACACATTTTTTCCTTCATTTAATGCTCTAGAAAGCAGAAACAAGACAGCACAATAGTTTTTACAGAAAAAAAATGACATAAGGAACTGTACTGAGCTTTTGCATTTCTTGTGCAATTATGAAGTGGGGAATAAATGCTTTTAAATACATGAATGAAAAGTCTCTAAAATCCAGATATTTAAGTTTCGAGGCCTACCTCACAAAGTGTACCTGTTGTAATTTTTTTCCATCTGTTTATTAGACAAATATCACATCTCTACACATCACACCAATAAAGCACCCTGTTGCAAGTTCTCGCTTTTTAATCTTTTTACATTTAGACAAACGACCTATAGCCCAGGTCTACCCTCACAGTACATATCTAGAATTTTTCATACGTCATGTTTGTGAGGAATGTTGAATTTTGCTGCAAAAAAAAATAAGGGTTTTATAATTGGAGTTGAAAAGGTTGGAAAAGTTATGTAATTATGTGCAAAATGTATAAAAAGAGCGGCAATGGTAATGGATTGGGTAGTGTAAAAGAAAAGAAAACCATATCACGGCTAGCAGCAGCGGAAACCACCATCACCACTGGCACCAGCCATCTAGACAGCAAGGGCAGAGTCCCTCTGGTGTGTGACTCGCATGAGTACAGTTGTCGTGGGCGGAGAGGACGCGCTCGCCACGCTCGGGTCCGGGCTTCTGCTGCTGCTGCTTGGTGGCTCGAGTGGTGAACCGGACCCGGGGACTCGAACAGCGCTCCTCACAAGTGAGTGAAAAGGGGTAGTTTGTTTGGGGAGATTGTTCGTTACGCCACCCACAGGACGAGGTGATGATGGCACCACCGCTGCTGGTAACGCGGATCTCGGGAGAGATGGTAGGGTGCAGCTGAGATGTTGTCCCCTCCGTGGGCAGGGGTTGGTGATCCCGGGGCCCGGTGGTGAGATGGGGAGGCCGGATGGCTGGGGTGCAGGGACTGCGCGGCGCGGTGCCGGATGGCACTGGTGTACTCACTCAGACAATCACTGACAGAGTCGTAGGTAAACCAAAACGGCCGGATGAACGGGTCCCGCAGCCAGCTGCAGTGTTGTTGTTGTGCTCTCCCCGGACGGCTGATGGTGGCTGTCTTTCCCTGCACCTTTGAGAAAGTTCTTGACTCCTGTGGTTGCCCACCGGTAATCCGCTCCCCGGCGAATAGGTGCCGTGGGAGCCCGTTTTGCCCGCAGGCGCTAGCCCTTGGATCTCTAGCCTGTGGCGGTGGCTGTATTTCCTCTCTGGGTGGACGGTTGCCTTCAATCTGGACCTGGTTGTTAGGAAACCCCTGGGGTTTCTGTTACATTTGGATTTGACTATTGACAGCGGCTCCAAACCTGGTCGGGGTCCGATGGCCCTGCCTGTGTGCTTAGCTTCACTCCATTTCCCGGTCCGGTACCGGCAGGCCAACACCCGACCCTGGTCCTTACAGCTCTGCGGAGTTCCACTAACTCCTGCAGATGGCCACCACCGTCTGCCAACCTTGCTGTCAGTGCCTGGGCTCCTACCCAGGTTCGCGCAGTTTGTGACCTCTCACTTTCACCTCCTGAACAAATCTGCTCCTTTTCCCGCCTCCAGGCCTGTGAACTCCTCGGTGGGTGGGGCCAACCATCTGGCTTCGCCCCACCTGGTGTGGACATCAGACCCTGGAGGGAGGCAACAAGGATTTTTGGTTTGGCTGGTGTAACTGCCTAGGGTGGGGGTGTGTGTGTTGGTATGTATGTGACTACCTGGCTAGTCCAGGGCGTCACACAATGCGAGAAAATCTCGCATTGCATTCGGCACCATATAATACAATACAGCAGCTCACGTCTGAGAGTTTTTCCTCTGCCCTGTCGTCTTCAGAGGCACACTGTGCATGGTCGGAACCGCAGGAGTCTTCTGAGCATGCGCAGTGCACGTCTGAAGCCAACAAGCAACCACCCGAATAGCAAGGCTGCGGGATTGGAAAGTGCGCATGTGCGGGATCTTAAGGAGTGACGGTACGCCCACAGGGGTGTGGTACCACGGAAAACATGCAAACGCCCACAGGGCGATGCGACGCCCATGGGGATAGAGCCCCTGTTCATTTACATAGGGTACACGTAAGTAATAAAATATATTTTTATACATTCACATTACACACTATTACAACAAAGGGATGGATAGGAAGGATTACTAGGCCACACATCACACTGCTACTAGTTTAGAACATAAAAATTACCTGACAGGTTCGATATAACACATAGCTTGAGAAATATAACACATAGCTTGAGAATAACCCTCCGATTCATGCATGGTCAGGAAGGGGGTTAATGAATTAGGCTGGCATGTTTCTAGTTTCTAGGCAATGGTGAAAATTTTAAAGTAGGCCTTAGCTTTCAAACAGGAAATTATAGTAACAAGATTTTGACCCTAAGTCATCAAGGTGTTCTTGCAACACTTAATGCTGTGAGTATTCACTATTCTGCAGTCATGTAGATTGACTGAAGACTTGCGGCCCAAACCTGGACAACTTCTTCAATCAAGGTACTTGGAACAAAAATATTTAATACTGGCACTCAAGCATACTTTTTATATAAGGGTTCACTTGGGGTATTATTACTTTACAAAGGAGCAGAAGCAGCATTATTACTTTATACTGGATACTCAAGTTATTTTAACCTTCACATTAGCCCATAGGAGACATTATTACTGTCTGGAGAACAAAACTGAGGGGCACTGTTGGGGTGTGGATGTGAAGCCCCACAGGTGTTGTGTCGGTGCATACCTTCAGGGACTCCACGTAGCTGGTTCTGGTCACAGGTAGGGAATCTTCGGTTTTGATCGTGACGCCACTCTCAGTATTGCGGTCAGTGGGGACCGCCACTGCAGGTTAGGGGACGCCTGGGGCTGATGGTGGGTGCAGTCGGATGTAGTAGCCTCCTGAGAGTGAGGCAAGCCCCAGGGCCCTGTGTAGGTTTGTAGTACCACAAGTCGCAGAATGACTCACACAGGCAGAACTGTCTTTCAAGGGCTTTACTCACATTTGATGGCAGGGTGAGTAGCCCGGGCGTAGCTGGGATGAACCAGATGGGAACCAGGTATCCTTCAGGCTGACTTTATGAGGGTGACTACTGACTCGCCTTCCTTAGCCCTTGGTGGTTTGGGGTGACCCCGACTTTGAGTCCCTATGGGGGTCACCCAGGGAAGATGCTGCAGCCTCTCTCCCCCTTTTGTTTGCCGTTTGCTTGTTCCCCGGACCAGGCCACTCCAGCTGCTTGCCTCCTGTGACCTATGGGCCCTCACTGCGGTTACGTGGCTGCGGCTTTTGTGGTGTTGTGGTGTGGGCTTTGAGAGCCCCACACCGGCAGGTTTAGCAGAAGAAAGCTGGATCTATCTTCGCTTCGGGATCTGCCGCCCGGTTGGGCCTGGTGCTCTCTAGCAGTCTCCTTACTTCCCACTCCGTGCTTTCTCTCTAGCTGAAGCTGGCTTTCAGGTAGCACTCCTAGTTGACCGTTCTCCCCCGTCAGTAGCCACTGCGCGGGCGCTGTTAGACAGCATCAACCCCACAGGTCTGCTCCTCACTGAGCCCTCTGGAGTTCTCTGCTCTAACTGACTCACTGCTCCTCCTCTCCTGTTCTTGCCTACGCCACCTAGCAACCAGATTCTCTTACCACACCCCTTGAGAGGAGATGGAGGCTTTTGGCCCCCTCCACTATTCCAGTGAAGGTCAAGGCTTTTTCCCCCTCCTGGGATCCCCAGGGGTCCTCTCATGGGTACATGTGTGAGACCTGATCACTATGCGCCTGTGTTCCACACCCCTGTCAGCCTTCTGGATTACCTGTATTGTACTGTCCCCAGCATGGGTGCAGTACTCAGTGGTGCCTGACCAGGTCAGGGGCGCCACATTCCCCCTTAGTTATCACCAGCACGTCCTAGGGCTGCAAGACAACATTTTAAAATGCATAAAACATTAAAACATGTAAAACATTTTTAAAAGCACCAGGTACCATACATCACCACCCTCCACCCACAAGTCCGTTAACCCACCCAAAACCCTCTCACGTTGGCCGCGGCTTCAGCCACTTCTGGCAGGATGTAGAGGCGGCTTACATGGGCTGGTGGTTTTCAGGGTATACCTGGCCTGGTGGATCCGCGCCTTCAGCCTCTTCTGGCAGGATGCAGAGGCGGCCTCCACAGTTGGTGCTGACCAGGTACCCTCTTTGTGGTGGTGAGCCAAGGCCCCATAAACAGGCGTGCTCTCTGGTTGCAGGTGAGCCAAGGCTCTATATACGGACGGGCTCCTCCTGGTTGCAGACGAGCCAAGCCCCTAAACAGGCTGACTCTGGTGGCGGTGGTGCCCTCTGGTGTAACTATTTACACTGCGAGAGTTTGTGGCTATAGCCAGTTCATAGCCTTAAGGTTTATGGTTTTCTCACAATAGTTTTTGTGGGCACATGCTTAAACGTTGCAAAACAAAACTTTTCAAAACTTTAACTTCTGTACTTCTTTCTTTACTTTACTCCTCTTTACCAGGGCTTGGGCCTGTTGGGCTGCGGCACCTGCTGCTTTCTTGCTCTTTGTCGTCGTCTGAGGTAGTTTCATCTGTAGGTTCCTTGTCTTTTCTTTCTTGATCTTCATCTGTGTCTTTATCTCTGTCTTTTCTTTCTTGTAGCATGGGGTGGCTGTAAGGTTTGCTGGAGCATAGTGCTACGTCAAGCGCGTACAGTCCTCTTTCGCCTTCATGCATAGTGAATTGTACTGAATCCCCCATCTTTAGGTTTCTGCCAGGGTGTCCTCTAGGCAGATGAGCGCTCACATCTCTTCTGTTGACAAATATCCCTTCTTTGATACCAGGGGCTACAATAAAGCCGTATCCGCTTTTCAAGTTGAAATCCTCCACTACTCCTCTGCAAAGGGGTCCTCTGACCTGGGCTCTGGACCTTCTCAGTAACCTTTTCTCCTGTAGGTCTCTGGCTGCAACTTCTCTCTGCTCTGGAGACTGTGGTGCAGGGGACAGCGTTGTTCTATTGCGACGCCTTGTCTTGCGGGCTGAACTCTGCGTGGTACAGCTTGCAAACTCCCAGGTGAGACTTTTAGGCAGATCTTCGTCAGCGGACGGTGTCAGGTCTTCCTCATCCCAACGGGAATAGGGTAACATCTCCGGCTCTGGGTATGGCTCTGGAGTCAGCTCCTCAGCTTCCTGGCCTCCTCTCCCCCTTAGTTCTTCTTGGCACTCCTTTGGTGGCAGTGCTGGGGATGGGCTTTCTTCAGCTGGTCTGGGCGGTGGACTCTCTGGCGCGGCTGCAGGAGTTGCCTGAATCTCCTTGGGGGTATGCGGAGGGAGCAGATACCGATCCACCATCTCTTGCGGGAACTGGGCCTCTAGGTCAGCCTTCAGCTTCCAGTATTCGGGGTCCTCTCCTATCAGGGTCTTCCTAGCAGGGACCTCCTTGGACTGGGGAGCGGTGTCTGCTCTGGCCTTGCAGGCCGGGGTAAATGATGAGGTAATCTCTTGGCGGGCCGCGCCCGGCATGGCGGCGGCCTGGTCTTGGCGGGCCGCGCCCGGCATGGCGGCGGCCTGGTCTTGGCGGGCCGCGCCCGGCATGGCGGCGGCCTGGTCTTGGCGGGCCGCGCCCGGCATGGCGACGGCCTGGTCTTGGCGGGCCGCGCCCGGCATGGCGGCGGCCTGGTCTTGGCGGGCCGCGCCCTGGATGGCGGCGGCCTGGATCAGTGTCGCTGTTGCAGGGGGCTCTGTGCAAGCTGGGCTGGACGTCGCTGCAGCAGTCTGGGCTTGGCGGGCCGCGCCTGGCGTGGCTGCGGCCTGGTTCAGCACCTCACTTGCGGCGCGGACGAGCGTTGCTGCGGCGGTGGGATCTCGGCGGGCCGGGCCTAGCAGGGCGGCGGCCTGGGTCAGCGTTACGCCTGCGACGCGGATGAGGGTCGCGGTGGCAGCCGGTTCTTTGCGGGCCGGACTGGGCATTGCTGCAGTGACCGGGTCTTGGTGGGCCGAGCAGGGCACCGCTGCGGCCGCTGGGGCTTGGAAGGCCGCACCTGGCGTGGCTGCGGCCCGCTTCAGCGTCGCCGCACCGGACGCCTCTTCGGGGACCGCGGGCGTGGCAGCAGGGGTCGGGGCACTTGCGCTGGCCGGGGCATCACTCGACTCACCCACCGGTGGCAGCATCGGGGTCTGCGTCATCGCCGTCCTGTCTGGCACTCGGCGCGCGGCTCTCCTTTCATAGGCCCGAACCGCCGCGGTCATCTCCAGCATTTCCATTCGTTCTTCCCGGATCTGCTCCACAACCCGGTTCTCCAGTCGGTCGCAGAACTGGGCCAGCTCCCGATACCACCAGGCAGCGGAGCCCGGTTCTGGATTTCTGCGGTCAGACGCCATTTCTTCTGCGCCCTCTTCTGCACGACTCTCCAGCTGTGGACTCGCCGTTGCCTCAGATAGCAAGCTGTTCAGTTTCTGCTCTGCCTCTTTCAGCAGCTCCTCTCCCAGCAGCAGGCTTGTGGCTCTCTTTCCTTCCCGCCGTCTCTGGACGCTTCCACTCTCATAGCTGGCAAGGTCAGAACTCTGCAGGGGATCTCTGGGTAGCCACACCTCTTCGTGGGCGGCAACTTCTTCCAGCGCGGGCTGCTGTTGTTTTTCAGCGCGCTTTTCATGGCGGCAATATGGCGGCGCTTCCAATTTTTCAAGCGGACCGCCCAGGCACATGGTCACCTGTCTGAACAGGTCTAGTCCTTATCCTGTTCGTGACGCCAGATGTGAAGCCCCACAGGTGTTGTGTCGGTGCATACCTTCAGGGACTCCACATAGCTGGTTCTGGTCACAGGTAGGGAATCTTCGGTTTTGATCGTGACGCCACTCTCAGTATTGCGGTCAGTGGGGACCGCCACTGCAGGTTAGGGGACGCCTGGGGCTGATGGTGGGTGCAGTCGGATGTAGTAGCCTCCTGAGAGTGAGGCAAGCCCCAGGGCCCTGTGTAGGTTTGTAGTACCACAAGTCGCAGAATGACTCACACAGGCAGAACTGTCTTTCAAGGGCTTTACTCACATTTGATGGCAGGGTGAGTAGCCCGGGCGTAGCTGGGATGAACCAGATGGGAACCAGGTATCCTTCAGGCTGACTTTATGAGGGTGACTACTGACTCGCCTTCCTTAGCCCTTGGTGGTTTGGGGTGACCCCGACTTTGAGTCCCTATGGGGGTCACCCAGGGAAGATGCTGCAGCCTCTCTCCCCCTTTTGTTTGCCGTTTGCTTGTTCCCCGGACCAGGCCACTCCAGCTGCTTGCCTCCTGTGACCTATGGGCCCTCACTGCGGTTACGTGGCTGCGGCTTTTGTGGTGTTGTGGTGTGGGCTTTGAGAGCCCCACACCGGCAGGTTTAGCAGAAGAAAGCTGGATCTATCTTCGCTTCGGGATCTGCCGCCCGGTTGGGCCTGGTGCTCTCTAGCAGTCTCCTTACTTCCCACTCCGTGCTTTCTCTCTAGCTGAAGCTGGCTTTCAGGTAGCACTCCTAGTTGACCGTTCTCCCCCGTCAGTAGCCACTGCGCGGGCGCTGTTAGACAGCATCAACCCCACAGGTCTGCTCCTCACTGAGCCCTCTGGAGTTCTCTGCTCTAACTGACTCACTGCTCCTCCTCTCCTGTTCTTGCCTACGCCACCTAGCAACCAGATTCTCTTACCACACCCCTTGAGAGGAGATGGAGGCTTTTGGCCCCCTCCACTATTCCAGTGAAGGTCAAGGCTTTTTCCCCCTCCTGGGATCCCCAGGGGTCCTCTCATGGGTACATGTGTGAGACCTGATCACTATGCGCCTGTGTTCCACACCCCTGTCAGCCTTCTGGATTACCTGTATTGTACTGTCCCCAGCATGGGTGCAGTACTCAGTGGTGCCTGACCAGGTCAGGGGCGCCACATGGACACTTTTGCTATCATAGAAGTTCATCATTCAGGGAGTTTAAATTAAAGATTTTATTTCTTTGAGCAAAAAAGTAATACAGAACAGAAATTCAGGAAATTTGGAGTTAAGTTGCAGCTATCTTTGGCTCAAGCAGCTCACAAGCATTCAGTTCACACAGTAAATAAGAACCACACATCTTCTCCCATCTTCCCTTAAATACACCATATGCCATTACTCAGAAACACAAACTTAAAGGCATATACACTTGATTCAAAAGATAATAAAAAACATTTTAAACATAAATAATAAACCAATGCTATCTCCTTCTGAAGTACAAAAAGAGCGAACAATTTTTGTTCAGATCAAGAAAATAACAAGATAATACAAAATAAACAAAATATATTTTTTTTGTCTGCAGCTCTGCCTCACATGGAATTAATCAGGGGCAGAGTTGCAGACCACGTATTTTTGGACTATAAGGCTAAGTTCACACTCCCGTTGTTTTGCATCCGTCACAATCAGTTGTGTGACTGATGCAATGGATGCGTTGCAGATAGTGGCACAGCTGATGTCACTGATGCTGCAAAAAAGCATTCCGTTTTTTTTAGTTTTACTGGCGGCCGGCTTTTGTGAATGATCAGCTGATCGGCTGGCCGCTGGAACTGGAACTGAATTTTCAGTGGATTACAGTGCCTATAAGTAGTATTCAACCCCCTGCAGATTTAGCAGGTTTGATAAGATTCAAATAAGTTAGAGCCTGCAAACTTCAAACAAGAGCAGGATTTATTAACAGATGCATAAATCTTACAAACCAACAAGTTATGTTGCTCAGTTAAATTTTAATAAATTTTCAACATAAAAGTGTGGGTCAATTATTATTCAACCCCTAGGTTTAATATTTTGTGGAATAACCCTTGTTTGCAATAACAGCTAATAATCGTCTTTTATAGACCTGATCAGGCCGGCACAGGTCTCTGGAGTTATCTTGGCCCACTCCTCCATGCAGATCTTCTCCAAGTTATCTAGGTTCTTTGGGTGTCTCATGTGGACTTTAATCTTGAGCTCCTTCCACAAGTTTTCAATTGGGTTAAGGTCAGGAGACTGACTAGGCCACTGCAACACCTTGATTTTTTCCCTCTTGAACCAGGCCTTGGTTTTCTTGGCTGTGTGCTTTGGGTCGTTGTCTTGTTGGAAGATGAAATGACGACCCATCTTAAGATCCTTGATGGAAGAGCGGAGGTTCTTGGCCAAAATCTCCAGGTAGGCCATGCTATCCATCTTCCCATAGATGCGGACCAGATGGCCAGGCCCCTTGTCTGAGAAACAGCCCCACAGCATGATGCTGCCACCACCATGCTTGACTGTAGGGATGGTATTCTTGGGGTCGTATGCAGTGCCATCCAGTCTCCAAACTTCACGTGTGTGGTTGGCACCAAAGATCTCGATCTTGGTCTCATCAGACCAGAGAACCTTGAACCAGTCTGTCTCAGAGTCCTCCAAGTGATCATGAGCAAACTGTAGATGAGCCTTGACATGACGCTTTGAAAGTAAAGGTACCTTACGGGCTCGTCTGGAACGGAGACCATTGCGGTGGAGTACGTTACTTATGGTATTGACTGAAACCAATGTCCCCACTGCCATGAGATCTTCCCGGAGCTCCTTCCTTGTTGTCCTTGGGTTAGCCTTGACTCTTTGGACAAGCCTGGCCTCGGCACGGGAGGAAACTTTCAAAGGCTGTCCAGGCCGTGGAAGGCTAACAGTAGTTCCATAATCCTTCCATTTCCTGATGATGCTCCCAACAGTGGAGACAGGTAGGCCCAACTCCTTGGAAAGGGGTTTGTACCCCTTGCCAGCCTTGTGACCCTCCACGATCTTGTCTCTGATGGCCTTGGAATGCTCCTTTGTCTTTCCCATGTTGACCATGTATGAGTGCTGTTCACAAGTTTGGGGAGGGTCTTAATTAGTCAGAAAAGGCTGGAAAAAGAGATAATTAATCCAAACATGTGAAGCTCATTGTTCTTTGTGCCTGAAATACTTCTTAATACTTTGGGGGAACCAAACAGAATTCTGGTGGTTTGAGGGGTTGAATAATAAACGACCCTCTGAATAAACTTTTCACAATTTAAAAAAAATAACAAAAAAACAAATAACATTCTTTTTTGCTGCAGTGCATTTCACACTTCCAGGCTGATCTACAGTCCAAATGTCACAATGCCAAGTTAATTCCCAATGTGTAAACCTGCTAAATCTGCAGGGAGTTGAATACTACTTGTAGGCACTGTATGTTTTTTTACTGTGCACATGCTCACAGTATAAAAAACGATCCGCCGCACACAAAAAAAGTTACATTCAGCGTTGCTCCCGCCTGACGGTCAGTCAGTAAATGACTGATCCGTCACACGGCAGATGCAATACAGGGCCATCAGTCACAGTCCATCGCCAATAGAAGTCTATGGGGAAAAAATGGATTCCTGCAAAATATTTTGCAGGATACTGTAATTCCTCAAGGCGACGGATTGTGATTGATGCAAAACAATGCAGGTGTGAACTTAGCCTAAGACAGTTTTTTTCCCAAAATTTGGGAAGAAAATGGGGGTACCTCTTATAGTCCAAATGTTCCTGGCTGACTGTGTGTGGGGGGGAACTGGAGTGGGGTCATAAGAGGCAAGAGCAGGAACACCACTGCAGGAATCCAGGGGCAGCATGAGGAGTTAATATTCATTCACCATCTAAAAAGAAATTAAGATTCACTGCTGCCCACTCCCATAATCCTGTCCACCTTTCTGCACAAAGTTCAGTGAGAGTTAATGACTGTGAAGATTTTTACTGTCACTGATGTCGGTGCTGAGAGGTGGGTGGGATTATGGGCATGGAGAGCAGTGAATATTAATTACCCTTTAATGGGAAAATGAATATTAACTGCTTCTGCTGCCTGCGACTTCCTGCAGTTGTGACCCTGCTCCTGCCTTCAGAGCACCTGTGACTGTGGGTGCATGGCAGTGACATCATGTACTAGCTGTCACTTACATGCCAAAGACAGTTGTTCGCATCAGAAGAGGGCACTACATGCCTTTGCAGTGGAGAAAAGATGAGTAGGATTATTAATTTTTTATGTGTGTAGCAAATCGAGATGCATATATACCAGGATGAGCCCATAATGGGGGGTCATATATAAAAGGAAAAGGCTCAAGATGGGGGACATATATTCCAGGAAGATGCCCAGGATGACAAACATATACAGTACAGACCAAAAGTTTGGACACACCTTCTCATTCAAAGAGTTTTCTTTATTTTCAGGACTCTGAAAATTGTAGATTCACATTGAAGGCATCAAAACTATATATTAAAACAAGTGGAATGAAATACTTAAAAAAGTGTGAAACAACTAAAAATATGTCTTATATTCTAGGTTCTTCAAAGTAGCCACCTTTTGCTTTCATTACTACTTTGCACACTCTTGGCATTCTCTTGATGAGCTTCAAGAGGTAGTCACCGGAAATGGTCTTCCAACAGTCTTGAAGGAGTTCCCAGAGATGCTTAGCATTTGTTGTCTCTTTTGCCTTCACTCTGTGGTCCAACTCACCCCAAACCATCTCGATTGGCTTCAGGTCTGGTGACTGTGGAGACCAGGTAATCTGGCATAGCACCCCATCTGTTACGGGGGCTGTCGGATAATAAGGGAATGGAAGGCTATCCGACAGTCAGGGTCCACCGTGCAGAGCTCTGCTGCAGAGTATGGCAGAGGATAGGGGAAACCTGTACCACAAAAGTGGTACTGACACTGTTGCGTCACAGTGTCACCAAGACCAATAGCGGCGTATACTGTTTAAGTCACAGCAACTACCTTATTAGAATAACATAGGAGTGGTATTGCAAAAGAGGGAGGAATACAACATAAAAGTGCATAGAAGTCTCACAGTCTGTGAGCGTGAAAGCACCTGTTTCAGGTAACAGTCACAGAGACTAGGTGTAGTGTGTGCAATATGGCACCTACCTATGTCCGCTCCACTTGTGGTGCAAGGATATGGACAGCAGCAAGGCTGCTAGCTTGAAACTCCTGCCTATGACCACTCCCCTAGTGTGCAAGGATACGGACTGCTGCAGGAGGCAGCGTAGTGGAGCGTTACCCTAGAAGGCAACGACCACCTAACCTACCTATGTCCGCTCCACTAAGGTGCGAGGACATGGACAACAGTACGGCTGAAAGGTACAGGAGCGCTACTCTACCGATAGCGCTCACCTCAGAGTAGAACCATAAGGCCCAGTCAGACCATGTGCAGCAAGCACCTGCCTATGTCCGCTCCACTAAGGTGCGAGGATACGGACCACAGCATAAGCTGCAAGGTACAAGAGCGTTACCCTACCGATAACGCTCACCTAGATAGAATAGGTGCCGCAAGGGACATGCACAGAGCGTCTACTCCTATGCAGGAACCAAGAGGACTGAGCGCCGGGCGGCGTGCGTCAGGGTCTTATATAGACTCTGTGCCTCATCCAAGATGGAGGACACCAGAGCCAATCCGCTGCCAGAATGACAGCAATGACGTCACGCTGGCCTATCACCGAGCAAAGCGTCATAAGCACATGACCTGCGACCAATCGGCATAGAAGGTGTCAGAGACATGTGACCACGTGTCACAAGCACATGACCAGCGGCCAATCAGCTTAGAAGGTGTCAGAGACATGTGACCTCGTGTCAGCGATGATGTCACCTGCACATGTGCAATGACTCCAAGATAGGACTTAGTCTCCAGCGCTTGCACATGTGCAGTAGCAAGAAAACCGAACATAGTCTCCAGTGCTCGCACATGTGCAGTAGCAAGAAATCCGAACATAGTCTCCAGTGCCACAGGAACCGTAACAGTACCTCCCCCTCAAGGGCCCCCCTCCCGGCGACGCAGGTAATCGGCAACTAAGTCGGGAGCATGGACAGCCTCCTCAGGCTCCCAAGAGCGATGTTCCGGGCCGTAGCCCTCCCAATCTATCAAGAAGAACCTGCGGCCTCGAACCATCTTAGAACCAACTATGGCTCGTACCTCATAGCTAGAGCGAGAGGAATCAGAGGCAGGAGAGTGCACTTCACGAGCGTGAGGTAAAATAGCCGGCTTTAACAGTGAAACATGGAATTTGTAATGGATCCTAAGATGGACGGGTAACTTCAATTGGTAGACTACAGGATTTACCTGTCGAAGAACCTCATAAGGACCCAGGAAGCGAGGAGCAAATTTGACAGAGCTCACTCTAAGTTTCAAGTTTTTTGCAGAGAGCCACACAAAGTCCCCAGGAGAAAAGACAGGGGCCGGGCGACGAAACCGATCGGACACCGTCTTCATACGGTCCTTAGCTGCTTGGATCGACTCTTGAGTCTGATCCCAGACCTCTCTGGCATTAGTCGCCCAGTCGGCCACAAGAGGAGGAGGTGCAGCAGCGGGAAACGGTACCGGTACCCTAGGGTGTTGCCCATTGTTGCGTACGAACGGTGTCTGCTCAGTGGCCTCAGCCAGAGAATTGTTAAGGGCAAATTCTGACCAGGGTAGGAGGGAGGACCAGTTATCGTGGTTCTCCGCAACAAAGTGTCGAAGGTATAAAATCATGGATTGATTGGTACACTCAACCAAACCATTGGTCTCCGGATGGTATGCCGAAGAGAGATTCAACTCAATTTGCAGAAGGCTACAAAGATCTCGCCAGAAACGGGAAGCAAATTGCGGACCTCTATCACAAATGATACGATCTGGCATCCCGTGAAGCCTAAAGACATGCTTGAAGAATAGTTTGGCTAGTACCCTGGAAGATGGGATTCTTGCTAACGGTACGAGATGAACCATCTGGGAGAAATGGTCCGTAATGACCCACACAAATCGATGTCCCTATGAACACGGAAGATCACCCACAAAGTCCATGCCTACCACCTCCCATGGTCTATCTGGCACTGGCAAAGGATGCAAGAGCCCAGCCGGTCTCTGCCGTAACGGACGGTTGCGAGCACATGAGTAGCAGGAACCGACATATCTTTTGACGTGGCTGGCTAAGTGTGGCCACCAATACCACCTTTTGAGTAACTCTCGTGTCTGTCTAATACCAAAATGCCCACCCACCTTTGAGGTGTGGGCCCACGACAATATATCATTTTGTCGATTAGGCGGAACAAAGGTCTTGCCTGGTGGGATTTGGTCTAACGTTACAGGAGAGAGTGTGTGAAAACCCTAGATGGAAGAATGAGACGAGGGTCCTCATTCTCTTCATGAGATGATTCCATAGAGCGAGAGAGTGCATCGGCCTTATTATTCTTACTCCCGGTAGGATAATTAATGGAGAAGTTAAACCGAGAGAAAAACAAGGACCAGCGAGCTTGCCGAGGATTCAAACGTTGTGCAGTTTGCAAATATGTCAGGTTCTTATGGTCTGTAAAGACCTGAAAGGGCTGCCTGGCTCCCTCGAGCAAGTGACGCCACTCTTCCAATGCTAATTTTAGGGCAAGTAGTTCCCTGTCACCAATAGTGTAGTTCCTCTCAGCAGGAGAGAACCTCTTTGCAAAGAAAAAAACATGGTCTTTTTCTACCTGAGCTGTTCTTTTGATTTAGAACTGCTCCAGCTCCTACAGAGGACGCGTCCACCTCCATGAGAAAGGGCTTATTCTCGACAGGTCTTTGGAAGACAGGAGCAGATGAAAAGTGTTCTTTAACTGCCTTAAAAGCCTGGGATGTCTCAGTAGACCAGACCTTAGGATTGGCGCCCTTTTTAGTCAAAGCCACTAACGGAGCTACCAAGGTAGAAAAGTGTGGTATAAATTGCCGGTAATAATTTATGAATCCCAGGAAGCGTTGTACTGCTTTCAAGGAATGAGGTTCAGCCCATTCCATAACTGCAGAAAGCTTTGCAGGATCCATTGCCAATCCCTCATGAGAAATGATATAGCCTAAGAATGGTAGAGAGGCTTGCTCAAATATACATTTCTCGAGTTTGGAAAACAGAGAGTGCTCCCTTAGACGTGACAGAACCCTGATCACATCCAACCAATGTGTCTCCAGGTCGGGAGAAAAAATTAGTATATCATTCAGGTATACCACCACCGATGATAACAGTAAATCCTTAAACACATCATTTACGAAGTCCTGGAACACTGCAGCTGCATTAAACAGACCGAGAGGCATGACGAGGTATTCATAGTGACCGTCTCTGGTGTTAAAAGCGGTCTTCCATTCGTCACCCTCTCGAATTCGCACTAAGTTATAAGCACCTCGCAGATCCAACTTCGTAAATACCTTAGCTCCCCGTAGTCTGTCAAACAGTTCAGAAATTAGGGGCAAGGGGTATCTATTCTTTACAGTAATGGCGTTAAGACCCCTGTAGTCTATGCAGGGACGCAGATCACCCTCTTTTTTCCGCACAAAATAAAAACCAGTCCCTGCAGGTGAGACAGACTTGCGGATGAAGCCCCTCTCCAGACTATCCTTTATATAGGCTGAAATAGCCTCGGATTCTGGGATAGACAAGGGATAGACCCTACCCTTTGGTGGAACAGAACCCGGCAAGAGGTCTATAGCACAGTCATACGGCCTATGAGGTGGAAGAGTCTCAGCACCCTGCTTGGAAAACACATCAGCGAAATCCACATAGGGTGTAGGTAAGGGAGAGAGATCAGTTGATGCAACCGCAACGACCTTAGGTGGTAAGGGAAGACATCGGGACTGACATTTCGAACCCCAACTAATAATGCTGTCGGACTCCCAGTCAATTAGAGGAGCATGAGTCCGAAGCCATGGGAGACCCAGAGGTACGTCGTCTATACCCTCAGGCAAAACAAGAAAAGAAATCTCCTCTATGAGACCATGAGACAGGGAAAGGCACAAGGGAACTGTCCTCAATGTAATGGAGTCAGACAACATAGTCCCATTAACAACCCGGACAGGAATAGGTGCCTCTAACATGATAGAGGGAATATTGTGTCTCTTTACAAATCCTGAGGACACAAAAGTCCCGTCAGCTCCGGAATCCACAAAAGCCATAATAGGCCATGTATTCTCAGAGAATGAGAGCTGACCTGGGACACTACACTTAGAGGGTGCAGAAGGCTTCTCTAGTAACCCCCCCTCTAATGGTTACTAGGCCTGGGAGTTTCCCTGACGGCTAGGACACTTGTTGGCATAGTGCCCATCCTGACGACATATGTAACAGATAGGAGAGTCCGCCTTACGAGGTCGGGAAGTAGTAGAACCCAACTCCATAGGAGTAGGAGATGTCTCAGATGCTGAGGAAGATGGAGAAGGAACCACAGCATCTGAACCAACTCGACGCTTGGGACGTGACAAGGTAACCTCGAGTCTACGTTCCTTATGGCGTACATCGATCCTAGTTGCTACCGTAATTAAGTCCTCCAGAGAAGGAGGAACTTCCCGAATAGCAACAGACGTCAGGGACCAGGTGAGACTCTTAGGGACTACGCTCTAGCCCTTCAGTCTGCATACAGGGCCTTACAGCAAATAGACACAATAGATCCTGTTCGTGACGCCAAATTCGACCTTTGTAAGGGCCCAGATGTTCCTTGCTATCCACCCCCACACAGTATCCACAGCTGATGGACAGTCCACAGACACGGTCTTGGGGATAACAGTTGCTTTAATATAGCAGGAACAAAGCAAATCAATACGGAATATATGTTTCACAGTCTCTCGTGGATAGGCCACGGCAAATACAGCTTGGAGTTGAATGCTGGAGTGCAATTAGGGTACTGGAGCTTTAAGTGCAAGATTTGTTTCAGAATTAATACTGGTAGGCTTTAGGTTCAGAGTCTCTTGAGTTTAGAGGGTAGATATGATAAGATTATACAGACCTGGAGTCCTGGGGTTAATTTCACTGCTAGTTCAGGCACGTGCAGTACTTGTAAGCAAATGAAGACAGTTGCCCAGCGTGCTACGGGGAGCGGACGGCTGGTGCGTGGACCTTGGCATGAAAGCCACTAATATTGCAGTGGGGCAGGAGACCCTCAAACTTCCCCAATCTGCGTGCAGTAGGGTCTGGTATATAGTCAGTATGCCCTACTGTCTGAAGAGATGCACAATGTCAGGATAGGAAGCCTTCAGCATATTGGCTGTAAAAATCAGGAAATGATGAAATTCTAGGCCTCGGGCCTAGGAGGAGTCTTGTGATGAAGAGATTCTCCACATAATGTCTTCCCTCAGAGGAGACTCAGCCAGAATCAGCTCATTCCAGTTCTTTCTAGACAGAGGCTGGAGAATAGCTCCACCTATTGAGCCAGGTGACCAAGAACTAGCCAATAGGATAACACCCAATGAACACTTCAGATTCTTACAGTTTTCACCAGTAGATGGTGCTAGAACACAACAAATGAAAAATGCTTTACTTATAACATATAGCATAATATTACATATAAGTAAATGTACTTAAAGAAACAGACACAATCTGGACCGGGCCACTACAATAATACGAATGTTAACAAAAGTGTCAGATCGCATCATCTGTCATTGTTTGAGCCAAAGTGGAGTTCATTTGGGGACAACCAAGGAGGACCCAATTGTAGAAAAAAAACCCATAAAAAAGCCAGACTGGAAGTTGCCAAACTACATGTTGACAAGTCACAACGCTTCTGGGAGAATGTCCTGTGGAGAGATGAGACAAAAATTGAACTTTTTGGCAAAGCACATCAGCTCTATGTTCACAGACAGAAAAATGAAGTATAACAAGAAAAGTATACTGTCTTTGTGATGCCCTGGCTGGGCCAGGTAGTCACAGATAGGGCACCTGTGAGGTAAATCCGGAGATATGACGATAAATCATGATATTCAAGTATGTCAGGAAGCCCTCTCCTGGTGTCACCCCCCCTTTCCTTCACACAACTGGTTTAGCAACAAATCCCATGGCCATCTCCTGTGATATGGAGATGAGGTGGTGTGGGAACAATGGACACAGGATGACTCCCTGCCGTCACCCTGTAACAAGAGTTGTATCTCATTAGCAAGGCTCTGGAAGTAGCCAGACAGAACGACTCCAGTAAAAAATGGTTCATATCTCGCAAGCCATATTTCCGATAAATATGGCAACCATAAAAATGGTGTCTCCGCATGTGGACGATGCCGGCACCCCCTTTTTATGGGAGCAGGACATTGGGAAATGCCCCAGGCGTGATATCAGCCAATGGGGAACTGGCAGACAGGTCATGAGTCCCCTCGTTCTGTAGCTAAATTCATAACTGTCACAATGAGAGCATTGGCGTCTGCCTACGACGCTCCCAGGCAAAGTTATGGCCAATATCCCCTTTGCTGGATAATTCTGATCCATGCAGGGGGAGTGGCAGTGCTTCCCTGTGAGGTCACTAAGGTAGGAGGGGACCTGGATCTGCCCAGGTTGATAACCCTACTTCGGCCATTTTCCAGCGTTCTTTCGCTGGGGGCACGTGTAGGAAACATCTGTGGGAGTTCCTGGAAACCTGGTCTACAGCGCCCCCCTGTGGCCAGACGCACAAGGTAACTGATTGAATTGCATACCTGTTTGAAAACCATGCTTTATCTGTAACTGTACTCTGACATATGTATATTCTGTAGATTCCCTATTGTATATATTGTAGTTCTAGTGTGCTTTAGGCTGATTAAATTATATAATTAATCTTGGGCTGTTCTGTTATCTCGATCTTGAATCCCACGTCTGTGTGTTCGGCTAATAGTTACCGTAAATCGGTTGGTGGCAGCGAATTGTGCCAAGGATTATTGTGGGGAGGCCAGTGAGATTCGGGGAGATTTTATATATTCCGCCCGCGGAGGTCGGGGGAATATATACCCTACTCTCACCGGGGACCCTTCAATAATCGGCATAAGTAGTATAGCGGCCTCCTTGCTTATTGTCGGGCAATTCCATAATTGGCCTGACTATAAGAGGGGCGCTAGAGAGCGCATCACGTGCTCTGTCTGTCGGTCGGGAGGTATAAAGGAGGGGTGACCCCCACTTGTTACCCCCCGATTGTGACGTACTGGTAGCCAGCGCGGGGGATTTCTGAGTGACCCCCCCGGTGGTTTGTGACATATTGGTGGCATAGCGGTGGGATCGAGATAATAGTGTGTGTGAGTGTGAGACCCATACTCCCAGACACTAAAGACTGCCTGCAGCAGCTGTGGCTGCTGGGGTCTTCAGACTAGCTCAACACTAGAGTGTCAGAGTGCAGATACTGTAAGGTGTGTGGAGGCATCAGGTGTCAGTTCTGTGTCAGTGACCAAAAGTCTGCAAGAATGGCTGATGGCACCAGGAGCAGAGCTATGCAACTGGCCAATGCTAAGGCAGGAGCCGAAGAGAGGGAGGACGGTGCTGTGGACAGCAATGAGGAGGTTGCCCACGAGTCCTCCAGGAGCTCGACGCCAGGGAACAGCTCTGCAGAGGACATTGCACAACCTGGCACTGCTGGACAAGATGAGGACGAGCTCGCCCAAGGGTCCTCAACGAGCCAGATGCCAGTCCTCCGCTCTGAAATGGACAGTGAATCACCAGGCTCCGCAGCGGGCCGCAGATCACCACGTGCCATTCCACCGAGCCTGGGAGGCTCGGATAGCCTTCTTCAAATGGCTATGGCCCTTCTCCAGGCTGGAGATCAGAAGGGCTACAAGGAACTCCTGGCAGAGCGCAGGGCAGAGCGGCAGGCAGCGCGTGATGCTGAGGCTGCGGAGCGGCAAGCAGCGCGTGAAGAGCGCCAGGCAGAGCGTGAGGCTGCGGAGCGACAGGCAGACCGTGACTACCAGCTGCATCTAGCCAAGCTCCAGCCCTCATCAGCCACACGTGACCTTCAAGACACCAAACTTCCAAAGGTCCGTGTTGAGGACTTCCCAGTGCTGGAGAAGGATGGAGACTTGGACTCTTTCTTGACTGCTTTTGAACGGACTTGCTTGCAGCACCATCTGGACAAGGACCAGTGGGCCAAATACCTGACCCCCCGTTTAAGGGGTAAGGCCCTGGAAATCCTTGGGGACTTGCCTGCTGAGGCAGATCAGGGCTACGACACCATCAAGCGGGCCCTGATCCAACAGTACAACCTCACTCCGGAGTCCTACCGCAAGAAGTTCCGGACCCTGCAGAAGGGACCAAAGGACTCCTGGGCTGACCACCGGCGGGCACTTGCCCGAGCTGCCGACCACTGGACCCAAGGCCTGCAGCTTTCCACCGGACCAGAGATCCTGGACTTGGTCATCACGGAGCAACTCTTGTGGAACTGCCCTGAGGATCTCCGCCAGTTCATCCGAGACCAGAAGCCAAAGGGGTCCACGGCTACAGCTGCCCTGGCCGATGACTACACCAACAATCGGGCTCCTGAAGCCAGGAGAGCAGCCACCAGCAGCACCTGGAGAGGGGGTAAGATGAACTCTGCGACTGCCCCACCTGCCCCTAGACTGCAGGGGGTGTCCCCCTCAACTCCCCTCTCCAGGCCCGTGGCAGAACCAAGACGGTGCCACCAGTGCAACTTACCTGGACACTTCAAGGCCATGTGCCCTCAGCGTCCCAAGGCCCCGGCTCCGTCCCCGTCCCAAGGGCCGCCCAAGGTGTATTGTGTGGGTGGGGGTGGTGGTAGGTCCCTGGACAGCTTCCAACCTGTCACCGTCGGCCGGTCTGTGACCATAGGACTGCGAGACAGCGCCTCGGAGGTGACTCTGGTGCGGCCTGAGATGGTGTCCCCCCAAGACTTGATCCCTGGAAAAACCCTCGCTGTCTCCGGGATTGGAGGCATTGACCCGGCGCTGCCTGTTGCTGACATTTATGTGGACTGGGGCGCAGGGCGGGGGGTGAGGGAGGTGGGGGTAACTGATCGGATCCCTGCAAACGTGCTACTTGGGACAGATTTGGGGCAGATAACCTCCCAGTTTGGGCCCCAACCAAGGGCTGAACCTTCAGCCAGTACTGACATGCCTCCTGACAATGTTAATGTGTTACCTATGAATGATGTAAGGGAGGAGGGAGTGAACTCTGATATTTCTGCTTGCATAGACACCATAGACACACACACAGCTGCAGCTGTGACAGGGGAGGGGGTCAGAGAAAGGTGTGACAATGCCTCTACAAGTAACCAGCCTGTGAGCTGGGATCTGTTGCCCTCTGCAGGGATAAGCAGAGAGCAGGGTGCTGCAGGGGGAGGACCAGTGTGTGGGGTGGGGGCTACCACAGCAAATGTGGGGTCCCCAGAGATTTCACAGCGGGGTTCTGTTGCTGCAGGAGGGGAACAGGCAGGTGAGATTGGGGCCGGTCCAGGAGCGGAAGTGCTCCCAGGTAAGATCTCGGTGCATGGTTCCCCCACAACCGGGGTGTCAGGAAGCCAGGTAGGTCTGCCTGAACCGGCGACTTGGTCAGGAACGGAGGAGGAGCAGGCACGACCCACGGTCGCAGCGGCTGTGGCCGCTGTCACCCGCAGTGGGAGTGCTGGAAGCCAAGGGGCCTCCCGGAGGTCCGATAGCTCTTCCCCTTCTGACCAAGTGGCAGCCGAGTCAGGTGGAGGCCAGGACACAGGTCCCGGGGTACTGACTGAAGATGTGACAGTCTCGTCGATTCTGGCCACATCTAGTCAGGGGTTTCAGGCAGCGTTAGAAGCTGACGACAGCCTGAAAGCTCTTAAGGAGCAGGCGGCACAGCCTCCCTCGGACTCGGACCCGGAGCGAGTGGTCTGGGACCAAGGACGGCTGTACCGGGCCACGGTCCAGCAGGGTTCACCGGAGGCGTGGCCCAGGGACCGACAGTTGGTGGTACCCTATCCGTTCCGGACGGAGTTGTTGCGGATCGCACGTGAGATTCCGATGGCCGGACACCTAGGGATCGCTAAGACCAAGGCCAGGTTAAACCAGCATTTCTACTGGCCAAAAATGGGGGCCGATGTGGCTGCCTACTGCCGTTCGTGTGAAACCTGTCAGAGAGTGGGGAAGGCGGGGCCACACCCCAAAGCCCCACTAGTATCTCTGCCAATCATCGATGAGCCTTTCAGGAGGGTGGCTGTGGATCTGGTCGGCCCGCTGGCCATCCCCAGCAGCTCCGGGAAATGCTTCATACTGACGGTAGTGGACTATGCCACCCGGTACCCAGAAGCAGTGGCCTTGTCATCCATTCGGGCTGACAAGGTGGCCACCGCATTGCTGGAGATTTTCTCCCGAGTGGGTTTTCCCCAGGAAATGCTCACTGACCGGGGGACCCAATTCATGTCCCAGCTGATGGAGGCCCTCTGTAAGCAAGTCCAGGTGCGACATCTGGTGGCCAGCCCGTACCATCCACAGACTAATGGCCTGTGCGAGCGGTTCAATGGCACCTTAAAGCAGATGCTTAAGATGTTGGTCGACTCCCATGGGCGTGACTGGGAGCGGTATCTCCCACACCTGTTATTTGCTTACCGGGAGGTTCCACAGGCCTCAACAGGATTCTCACCGTTTGAGCTCCTGTACGGGCGACGTGTGCGGGGCCCCCTGGCTCTGGTGAAAGAGGCTTGGGAAGGGGATTTGGCCACCCCTGGAGTGTCGGTTATCGAGTATGTCATGCGCTTCCGGGACAAAATGCAGGCCTTGACGCAACTGGTACACGACAATATGGCTCAAGCCCAGGCCGATCAGAAGCGTTGGTACGACCAGAACGCTTGTGAGAGGACCTACCAAGTGGGTCAAAAGGTGTGGGTACTGGTCCCCGTACCACAGGACAAGCTTCGGGCAGCCTGGGAAGGCCCATACCTCGTGTACCAGCAGCTCAACCCTGTAACGTACCTGGTCACCCTGGACCCTGCCCGTGGAAGGCGGAAGCCCTTCCATGTGAACATGATGAAGGCACATCATGAGCGGGAGGCATGTGCGCTCCCCGTGTGCAACCTGCCCGAGGAGGGAGAAGCGGAAACCCTCTTGGATATGCTAGCCCAGGTTAGGGCAGGCGGATCCATTGAGGATGTGGAGGTTGGCCACCAGCTCTTGGAAGACCAACGGTCCCAGCTGTGGGCCACCCTCCTCCCCTTCCGGGGGTTGTTTACCAACCAGCCCGGAAGGACTGACTTGGCTGTCCATCACGTGGACACTGGGGATCATCCCCCGATCCGGCGTTCAGCATATCGGGTCTCCCTGGAGGTGCAGCAACACATGCGCCAGGAGATTGACGAGATGCTGAAGCTGGGGGTGATCCAGGCATCCAACAGCGCTTGGGCCTCGCCTGTAGTCCTCGTCCCTAAGAAGGACCGAACCACTCGGTTCTGCGCGGACTACAGGGGGCTCAATGCTGTCACGGTCGCCGATGCGTACCCAATGCCACGCATCGATGACCTGCTCGATCAGTTGGCCGGGGCTCAGTACCTGACCATCATGGATCTGAGCCGGGGATATTGGCAGATCCCCCTGACTCGCAAGGCCAGGGAACGCTCTGCCTTTATTACCCCATTTGGACTATACGAGTCCACGGTGATGCCATTCGGGATGAGGAATGCCCCTGCCACTTTCCAGCGGATGGTCAACACCCTGCTCAAGGGACTTGAAGGGTACGCGGCCGCGTACCTAGATGACATTGCCGTCTTCAGTCCCACCTGGGAGGACCACCTAGAGCATCTAGCACAGGTGCTCAGGCGGATCCACCGGGCAGGTTTGACCATCAAGCCGGGAAAGTGTCAGCTGGCCATGAGCGAGGTCCAGTACCTCGGTCACCGGGTAGGCGGGAGAACACTGAAGCCCGAGCCTGAGAAAGTGGAGGCCATCGCATCCTGGCCCACCCCCAGGACCAAGAAGCAGGTGATGTCCTTCTTGGGGACCGCTGGGTACTATAGGAGGTTTGTTCCATGCTATAGTAGCCTGGCAAAGCCCTTGACGGACCTCACCAAGAAGAAGCTGCCCTCTGCAGTCGATTGGACAATGGACTGCGAGACAGCCTTCCGGGCCCTAAAGGACGCCCTGTCCAGCCCGCCCGTGCTACAGGCAGCCGACTTCACGCGGCCGTTTGTAGTACAGACCGACGCCAGTGACTTCGGCCTCGGTGCGGTGCTCAGCCAGGTGGACTCTGCGAGCCAAGAGCACCCAGTCTTGTACCTGAGCAGGAAGCTGTTACCAAGGGAAGTTGCCTATTCCACGATGGAGAAGGAGTGCCTGGCCATAGTGTGGGCCCTGCAGCGTCTGCAACCCTATCTATACGGGCGCCACTTCATCGTGGAGACGGACCACAATCCCCTCAGCTGGTTGCACACCGTCTCTGGGACGAATGGGCGATTGTTGCGATGGAGCCTTGCGCTCCAGCAATACAACTTCACCATTCGCCACAAAAGGGGCCGTGACCACGGTAACGCAGACGGGCTGTCCCGACAAGGAGAGGTCGCGGACGGGCGCACGGGGGAACACCGGAGTGTGCTGCCCCCTAGCGCCCTCAAAAGGGGGGAGGTGTGAGGTAAATCCGGAGATATGACGATAAATCATGATATTCAAGTATGTCAGGAAGCCCTCTCCTGGTGTCACCCCCCCTTTCCTTCACACAACTGGTTTAGCAACAAATCCCATGGCCATCTCCTGTGATATGGAGATGAGGTGGTGTGGGAACAATGGACACAGGATGATTCCCTGCCGTCACCCTGTAACAAGAGTTGTATCTCATTAGCAAGGCTCTGGAAGTAGCCAGACAGAACGACTCCAGTAAAAAATGGTTCATATCTCGCAAGCCATATTTCCGATAAATATGGCAACCATAAAAATGGTGTCTCCGCATGTGGACGATGCCGGCACCCCCTTTTTATGGGAGCAGGACATTGGGAAATGCCCCAGGCGTGATATCAGCCAATGGGGAACTGGCAGACAGGTCATGAGTCCCCTCGTTCTGTAGCTAAATTCATAACTGTCACAATGAGAGCATTGGCGTCTGCCTACGACGCTCCCAGGCAAAGTTATGGCCAATATCCCCTTTGCTGGATAATTCTGATCCATGCAGGGGGAGTGGCAGTGCTTCCCTGTGAGGTCACTAAGGTAGGAGGGGACCTGGATCTGCCCAGGTTGATAACCCTACTTCGGCCATTTTCCAGCGTTCTTTCGCTGGGGGCACGTGTAGGAAACATCTGTGGGAGTTCCTGGAAACCTGGTCTACAGCGCCCCCCTGTGGCCAGACGCACAAGGTAACTGATTGAATTGCATACCTGTTTGAAAACCATGCTTTATCTGTAACTGTACTCTGACATATGTATATTCTGTAGATTCCCTATTGTATATATTGTAGTTCTAGTGTGCTTTAGGCTGATTAAATTATATAATTAATCTTGGGCTGTTCTGTTATCTCGATCTTGAATCCCACGTCTGTGTGTTCGGCTAATAGTTACCGTAAATCGGTTGGTGGCAGCGAATTGTGCCAAGGATTATTGTGGGGAGGCCAGTGAGATTCGGGGAGATTTTATATATTCCGCCCGCGGAGGTCGGGGGAATATATACCCTACTCTCACCGGGGACCCTTCAATAATCGGCATAAGTAGTATAGCGGCCTCCTTGCTTATTGTCGGGCAATTCCATAATTGGCCTGACTATAAGAGGGGCGCTAGAGAGCGCATCACGTGCTCTGTCTGTCGGTCGGGAGGTATAAAGGAGGGGTGACCCCCACTTGTTACCCCCCGATTGTGACGTACTGGTAGCCAGCGCGGGGGATTTCTGAGTGACCCCCCCGGTGGTTTGTGACAGCACCGCATTACACCAGTCCCCTAAAGCCCGCTTTACATGCTACAATATATCTTACGATGTGTCGGCGGGGTCACGTCGTAAGTGACGCACATCCGGCATCGTAAGGTACATTGTAGTGTGTGACAGGTACGTGCGATTGCGATTGAACGTTAAAACGTTCATCGCATACACGTCGTTGCACGTCGGGTTGTTCAATGTTCCCGAGGCAGCACACATCGCAGTGTGTGACACCCCGGGAACATTGAACAGATCTTACCTGCCTCCTGCAGCTCCAGCCGGCAATGCAGAAGGAAAGAGGTGGGTGGGATGTTTACATCCCGCTCATCTCCGCCCCTCCGCTTCTATTGGCCGGCTGCCGCGTGACGTCGATGTGACGCCGAACGTCTCTCCCACTCCAGGAAGTGGATGTTCGCCGCCCACATTGAGGTCGTATGGATGGGCAAGTACGTGTGACGGGGGTTAATCGTTTGTGCGGCACATTCAACAAATACGATGGGGGCATTGCAAATCACATACGATATCGTATGCGAAATTACAACTGTAAAGCAGGCTTTACAAGGTGACAGCAGCCAAACACTTAAAACCATAGTCACCCCCCTCAGTGCTTGATTGACACACCAGGGGGTGGAGCCAGGTGGTTGGACACGCCCACCGAGGAGTTCGGATGGCCTGGGGTGGGAAAAGTAGTCAGTCTAGTACTGAAGTTCAAGTCTAGAGGCAGGCCTGTGTGTCATGTCTGAAACTAACTGACAGGTGGCAGGGTTGGAGCCCTGGTACCTCTGGCTAGGAGGCATACGGAGGCCTCTGTCTGCAGGAGCCGGGAAGATGGCTCGGTGGAACCATGGCGGACCGGGACAGGGTAGTGGCCCACCGGTACCGACCCGGGAAACCGACCCGGAAACCGGAGCACAAAGGGGGGTACTCAGACCCTGAAGCTAGGTCCAGAAGCTACTGGGGGCTAGCTAATTAACTGATTGCGGCCAGGACTATAGGTTCTGTCCCACCCAAAGTCCCGACTGAAGACAGCAGCCCAACGAGGGGGATAGAAAGCCACCGCCACAGCAGAGAGATCCCACAGGCCACCGTCTGTAGGCAAAGGGCTCCCTAGGCAACCACAAGCTGGGGAGCGGACTCCTGACGTTGCAAGCGCAGGTAGTCCACCATCACACAAACGGTGCAGGAGAAAGGCAGAGACCACCAACCGGGTGAGGGACCAGATTGCAGCCGGCTACGGGCACCGACCACCATCACCTTGGTTTACCAGAGACTTGTGTGTGTTACTAATCGTGAGTACATCAGTGCCCATCTCCCTGCACCGCCCATCTCTCCCCAATGGGTCTCGGGGCCACCATCCCTACCCACGGAGGGGTTAACAACTTGCTGCGCAACATTTCCCCTGGGTGCACCGTAACTGCAGCGGTGGTGTCCACCTTCACCACATCCCGTGGGTGGCGTCAAAAACTTAAACACGGCTCCAGCTGTACACCTACGTCCCCAAAACACCAACCCCCTTTTTGGTCGGAGTGACCGCAGGACCCCCGGGTCTGGAGACCCTTAAGCCACCCACTGAAGGTCCGGACCCAAGCGGCTCGGCTGCCGCCGAGCACGGGGCAGCACATCTCTACTGTGAAACATGGAAGACGCTCTGTTATGTTCTGAGGCTGCTTTGCTGCACAGGGTGTCTTGAATCTGTGCAGGGTACTATGAAGTCTCAAGACTATCAAGGGATTCTAGAGAGAAATGTGCTGCCCAGTGTCAGAAAGCTTGATCTCAGTCACAGTTCTTGCAACAGGATAATGACCCAAAACACCTAAGCTAAAAACACCCAAGAATGGCTAAGAGGAAAACATTGCACTATTCTGAAGTGGCCTCTATGAGCCCTGACCTAAATCCTATTGAGCATCTTTGGAAAGAGTTGAAACATGCCATCTTGAAAAGGCACCCTCCAAACACACGACAACTGGAGAAGTTTGCTCTTGAGGAGTGGCTAAAATACCTGTTAGGCCTCCAACACACATCCGTGCTGCCGGTACGTGTTTGGTATGTTTTTGCACGTACCGGCGGCACGGAGACACGTACACCAATGTACCACGGAATGTGTGTCTGTGTCCGTTTGTACGTGTGTGCGTTTTCCAACACGCTGGCATGTCCACGTTTTCTCCAGCATCATGGGTGTCACATGGCCCGCACCCGTACCACACGGATGTAGTGTGGATGTAGTCCCATGTGACACGCACTGGAGAAAACTCACGTGTCAGAGAAAAAAATAACATCTTTACTCACCTTCTCCAGCCCTCCTGTCTCTGCCGCTGCTGCCGACTGCTGCTCATTATGCTCATTTAATATTCACTTCACTGCGGCCGGAAGCAGCAGCAGCGTAGAGTCAGCAGGGCTGGAGACCGAAGATCAGTACCCTGGATAGCAGGAAGGACCACGTGAGTATGCAAATTACCGGTTTGACGTGTGTTATCGCGGATAGCACACGGAAAACACACGTGGCCCGCACGTACCGGAGACACGTACTTACCTACATGCAACACACAGGGAAAATACGTGTCTCGCGACACGTGCGTGATTTTCACGTGAGTGTGGCAGAGGCTTTAAGACTTAAGAGGTGCAGAAGTCTCATTGACAGTTATAGGAATCGTTTGATTGCAGTGATTGCCTCAAAAGGTTGTGCAACCAAATATTACATTAAGGAGGAGGAGGAGGAGGAGGGTGCCATCATTTCTGTCCAGACCTATTTCATGAGTTTTATTTTTAAAATAATTCCGTGGAAGCAGAAAAGCAATGTCTGACTGTCATTTGTTCATTTTCATAGATTTTTTATTTATTATCACTTTTGTCAGATTCAAGTTATTTGTATTACCATTGTTTGTTTTCTTTCATTAAACGAGGGATACCAACAATTTTGACCACGTGTGTATATAACAGGATGGGGAACATGTATACCAGGATGGGCCACATATATAGCAGGATGAGCCACATATTTACCAGGAATGGGAACATATATACCAATGATGAGGTACATATACTATAGGCAGGTTGGTAAACATGTATAACAGGAAAGACCCAAGGATGGGGGATATTAGTGCAGAATTGGTGGAAATTATACCATAACAGTGTCAGCAGCAGATCACTCCCCGTCAAAGTAGTGAGTCATGACCACATTTTTTCATTAAAATATTGAGATTGCAAAGAGGGATTGCTATAGTGTAAGGTGCAATGTCGGACATTACTATGTAAGGCACTAGTAGGAGTACTATTACTGTTTGGAACAAAAAGATTATTATTTTTGGAGGTACAAAAGTTGGAACATTTATTGTCTTGTGCACTATTACCATCAAGTGAAAGATAGTTGCAAAAATTAGCACAACCATCCAAATTATAAAAAAATCTTCCTTTATTATTGCATATTAATATCTTCAAAAATGTTAGTAAAACAACAGAAATGGATCCATGCTTGTAGTCTAAGGTCTGACGCGTTTTGGACAGTTGCAAGAATAAAGGAAGACTTTTTTATAATTTGGATAGTTGTGCTAATTTTTCCAACTACCTTTCACGTTATCCTGCACACCAACAGTGGTGGAACACTTGCACCCGTCCTGCAATCTCATAAATGGCAACCTTATGGACTGGTGAGCTCCATTTCTCTTTTTATAACACACTATTACCATCAGTTTTATACTCTCTTCTTTTAACTATTTTGGAAAACATTCAGTGAAATACTATTTTCAGGAATACATCTTTTTGACACTATATTTGGGACATAATTATATTAATTACACCAATATTTATGAAGTGCAGTATTTAGGGTACCATGCACCACCACAGTAGGGGCAGTCATAGGGGGAATAGGGTAACGTCATGCGCAGATTTAGGGAGACAAGATGTGGAGATTGTGTAGGTTGGGAATACATAGGATTTTGAATGTGTTTGTAATGAATACTTTACAGACACTCTGTACATTATTCTTTAACAATATCTCTTGCTGCACTACATAAGATTTTCTTTTCTTTGCTGTAATACTTCATTAACACACACAAAACATTGTAATCATTGATGATTGTGATTGACATTCCTAGATAATTTAATTTTAATGATAAACTCTACATGTCAAAGGTAAATAATTAGAGATGATCGAATACCTCAAATATTCGGCTTCGCGAATATTTGCCAAATAAATCGCCGCTATTCGACTATTCACGAATATTCGATGCGCAATGTAAGTCGATGGGAAACCCCGAATAACAACTATTCAGAACTATTCGGGCTTCCCATAGACTTACATTTCACATCGAATATTCGCATAGCGGCGACCTATTCGGAAAATATTCACGAAGCCGAATATTTGAGGTATTCGATCATCCCTAATAATAATGTTTTAAAATAAAAGAAAAAAACATAATGTGTGCTTAAAATTTCAGTTATGAAAAAGGTAAAAAAAAACATATCACATGGATATTTTCATTTCATGTACTTCACAAGCCACAAAATAAGAAATACATTCCCGGCACAAAAACGTTAAATAAAAAACAAAAGAATATATATTTTACATCAGTGTCAATCTCCCTGAGCCGGGCATGTGACTTTGTGACCCAGTGATTGAATGCTGCCACCCCACTCTATAAATCCATTCGCCTGTATGCTACAATGCTCTCCTGCAGCAAAAATGTATGCTAATGACTGTCTGCATATGCTTATATTACATATTTATATTAAAGTTAATAGTCTGTTACATTGCTTCTTAACCCTCTGTCTACACATGATTAACTTTTCTGATTTCCTTCAAAACCATTATTAAAACAGTGTAACATTTCACTCAACATGTCAGCAAGCCTCTTACAGGTCCCCGGGATGGCAGCAATTATCATGCCATTGTGCCCTATAGATTTGTTGCAGGAGCTCCATGCATTACAGTTATTGCTGCGGTCTTAAGCATTTCTAAAGCTGGGATTTTTCTTCTAAGGTAAAAAAATCTGTAAAGTGAATGCATATTTCATGACGCAATCTATAAACACTCAACTGAAATGGCTTTTACTCCAGTATTGAATCTAAAGGCGGCTTTGCACACTACGACATCGCAGGTGCGATGTCGGTGGGGTCAAATCGAAAGTGACGCACATCCGGCGTCACTTGCGATGTCGTAGTGTGTAAATCCTAGATGATACGATGAACGAGCGCAAAAGCGTCGTTATCGTATCATCGGTGCAGGCTCCGACATTTCCATAATGCCGGTGCAGCGACAGGTATGATGTAGTTCCTTGTTCCTGAGGTAGCGCACATCGCTGTGTGTGAAGCCGCAGGAGCAAGGAACATCTCCTTACCTGCCGCCAGCGGCTATACGGAAGGAAGAAGGTGGGCGGGATGTTTACATCGTGTTTATCTCCGCCCCTCCGCCCCTCCGCCACCATTGGCCGCCTGCCGTGTGACGTCGCTGTGACCCACACGACCCACCCCCTTAGGAAGGAGGCGGGTCACCGGCCAGAGCGACAGTCACAGGGCAGGTGAGTGCATGTGAAGCTGGCGTAGCGATAATTATCGCTACGCCAGCTATCACAAGATATCGTACCTGCGACAGGGGCGGGGACTATCACGTGCGACATCGCAGCATCGGCTTGCGATGTCGCAACGTGCAAAGCCCGCCTAACAGTTAAAACCAACCTGTAAAATCAAAAACTATAGATTTTTCTTATTTTGTTTGACTACAAATTAATTTCACATACATTAGTTAGAGATGGTGGATACATCACATCACCGAATAATCATCGAAGGTGCAGTGGTTACCTTACCCCTCGAAAATTTAGAAAAATATTATTGAAGCATAGATATCTGAGGATTTCCTAAGGTACTAAAAGTTTATTGAAAGCCATTTACATGGTGTAGTTTTGGTTCTAGGCTGAAGTTTATTTTGGGCATGGACCAGACTATCACGTGCATAAGGACAAACTCAGGATCAGCTTTCACATTTACCATTTGGACCATTCACGAATGGCCAATTCTGCGCCTCCGTTTTTTGTTTCCGCCACCTTTCTTCCAAGAGCCGAAACGTTTTTTTATTTTTCCATCAATAAAGCCATGTGAGGGATTGTTTTTTGCAGAACGAGTTGTACTTCTAAATGAAACTATGAGTTTTACCATACAGTGTACTGGAAAATAGCAAAAAATTCCAAATGCGGAAACATTTTAAAAAAAGTGCACTTGCATGATTATTTTTGAGATATTTTATTCACTGTGTTCACTATATGGTAAAGCTGATGTGTTGGTGTGATGCCTCAGGTCAGTGCAAATTCATAGACACCAAACATGAATAGGTTTACTTTTATCTCAGGGGTTAAAAAAAATAAGTTTGTCCAAAAAAAGTGGCACGCATTTTGCACCAATTTTAGAGACTCGTAGAGTTCTTATTTTTCTGGATGTATAGCTCAGTGATCACTTATTTTTTGCATCTCGAGCTGCCATTTTTAGTGGTACCATTTCAGCACAGATGCTATGTTTAGATTACTTGTTATTACATTTTGCGCAAAATTTGCAGCGACCAAAAAATGTAATTTTGGCATTTGGAATTTTTTGCCACTACACCGTTTACCAATCAGATTAACTAATTAATTTTATATTTTGATAGATTGAGCATTTCATAACGCGGTGATACCAAATGTGGGTATATTTGTTATTTTTTTAACCCTTTAATTTTCAAAGGGGAAAAGGAGAATGATTTGAACTTTAAGGTTTTTCATTTTTTTAATTTTTCAAAACTTTTTTTATACTTTTTTTATTTTACTAGTCACCCTAGGAACTGATCGCTAGTCTGATCACTTATTCTTTTCTCCTGATCAGAGCAGCACCGCCAGATCGGGAGAAATGCTCATCTCCTGTAACCTGCAGTACTCGGCTGCTGTTTACAGGACCTGAGTCATGTGAGCTACAGGAGTCATCACATGATCCCGTGCTACCATGACAACCATCAGATCCACGTGATCACGTTCCGTGACTTTCGGTGGTGGCCGGTGAGTAAAGCTTTAGCGGGATCGCCATTAAAATGGTGCTGTCACATTTTGCCAACTCCATTTAAGGGGTTAATAGGTACGGCTGGATAGCGATTCCACTCGTGCCTGCAAGACACATCTCAGCTGAACAAATCAGCTGACATGTGCAGATCCCCACTGGCAGCCCACAGCAACCGGTGGGGATTAACACTATGACCACTAGGACGTAACTTTACTGCCCACAGTCATTAAAGGGTTAAATGTAGTTTGTTTGTTTTTTTCTTTCACATTAAGTGTTAATTCCTTCACTGGTGCAGCGAAAGACTTGCTCAGCTGTCAGCACGTAATCACTTCCATCCGGGATATAAGCCCTCTGCTTCCTGGGTATTGTGCTGGTTATTCTATCCAGTATGGAGCTAGCCTGTAAGCAGTGAGGAAAATAGTGGTTGCTGCTGAGCTGTTTGCCGCAGTTTGTGCAAGTTGAGTGTGTTTGTCCTACCTCCTTTCCCTTATTATTCCTCACTCATATTTCCTTGATTGTTCATGGTGTAGGTTTTCGGTATGTATGAGGATTTTTGTTACCCTTGTCTGTTGATCTGTGTTGGTAGGTTGTTGGGCTCCATCCAGGTCTATCCCCTGAGTGGTGGGGGCACACGTATATGAATAGGAGTTAATTTGGTACCAAACCAGTTCACAAAAAAAGACAAAAAACTCCTAAAATCACTTACTTTATTGTAATTGGTAAAAAAGAGAGACTGCCCTCACACGAGGGACAAAGTGACTGTACAAAATGGCCATATATTAAATAACAAAGGGCATATAAAAAACAAGGACCCAAATGAGCGAGCCTGACTTGATATATCCTCTATCTGATATGTATGAGAGGAGATCCTGACTGAAGATTAATCCCCTCTCATACATATCAGATAGAGAATATATCAAGTCAGGCTCGCTCATTTGGGTTCTTGTTTTTTATATGCACTTTGTTATCTAATATATGGCCATTTTGTACTGTCACTCTGTCCCTTGTGTGAGGGCAGTCTCTCTTTGTTACCAATTACAATAAAGGAAGTAATTTTGAGGTTTTTTGTCTTTTTCTGTAAACTGGTGGTGGTGGTACAGTTGTTAGGGGCTGGACAGGAGTCAGGGATACATTAGAGGCTTGACCCTGACTACCGCTAAGTCTACTGTCAGGATAAGGGACAGCTCAGGGTCCCTAGTCGTAAGGTCAGCTTAGGAGCCCTGTACCATCCTATCCCCCATATCTCCCCATTACACAGACCTTTTTACTTGGAATAACAGCTCTTTATAAGAGAGGTACAATACTCATAGCAGTTTATAATGGGCACAGATTTCTGGCAAGTCAGTAACCAGTGGTGGCTACTCAATAAGACAGGTTTAATACTTTCAACATTACTAGTCCGAGTATGGACTCAAATGTTCTGGCAATTTCAGATCTCCTGACTTAAGCTTAGTAGTCTCAAAGATGCCTATGAGGCTAATGAGTTTGGGTCAGGATTCCTCCGAACCGCTCCCAACATTGCAGTGCATACTCAGACCGTAAATGCCAAAAGTGTGACCCAAAGATAATCTCTGTGAGATCTCATGGTTTACAATTACAATGTTTAAATATAAGAAATCAGCTTGTATATGAACAGATTACACTCTGTATAGCTTTTCTTCCATCCCAGGCATAATATCTCAACTCAGTCACTTTTATTAGCCGAGTAGGTCACACTCAAGGAGCATCACTCGGGAGCATGACCTCCATCTACTTCTCCTGGTCCAAGTTGTTGACTACAGGTCTTGTGTCCTCCAGCTGACTGAGAGAAAGGAAGATAACACTCGGGGCCATGAAAGATTAAAATTCAACTGTGAACAATAGTGGTTCATACTGTCCTGTGCACAACACATTTAAGACTATAAATGTGTTTTCACAATAATACATGTAATAACTAGTAATGAGCGAGCACTACCATGCTAGGGTGTTTGGTACTTATAATGAGCAGTTGGATGCTTGAATGGGTGCAACTGAAGTACCTGAGTATAATGGAAGTCAATGGGAGACTTGAGCATTTTTCTGGAAGATATCCTGGAAAAATGCTCGAGTCCCCCTTTGACTTTCATTATATTCCGGTACTTGAGCTGCACACATCCAAGCATCCAACTGCTCGTTATGAGTAATGATCACCTGAGCATAGTAGTGCTCGCTAATCCCTATTTTAAACATATTCAATACATAAACAGTATAACACCCTTTGTGTGAACTGGCCAGGATTGAATTATGGAAGGAGGTGGGGAGAAAATGTTCATTCACGACTGGCTTATAGATATGTATATAAAATATTTTCAATTCTTTTTTATAATGACAGACCCATGCCCTAAAAATAATGCCAGACATGGTGCCTCTATATTACCCTATAAAAGTGCAAGTGACTGTGCTATGTAAGTTTAAGCTATCATATCAGTATGACAATACCAGCATTAGTTTCCCTACGGCAGTGCCATTATCAATGCCACCAAAACACTGCCAGTCTCAGTGCTTCTACAATAGTGCTGAGCAAGGTGGCCATAATAGTAGACTAACTTCATATGATTTTGCCAGCATTGGACAATCATGTAAGATGGGTAGGGGTGTCCATCTTTCCCCTATGGAAGATGTAAGGTTACTGAAAGTTGGAGAGTGCTGAATTTCAACATGCCATATTTATTCTAATGAGAGAGAGGTCATCGTCAGAGGTTTTTTAGTGGCTTTTCCACCTCATCTCATAAGAAACACAAGGACATTCAGCATGGACCTATAGTACAGGTGTATGGAGGGAATAGCTGTCAGTGAAATAAGCTTTCAAAGGTTTTTCAATGGTCTGTTTTATTGCAAAACTACTATATCAAGTGCAGCCAATATATTTTCTTCGGTCCTACCACAATTCAACCCTTTGACAAGATGAAGGGTTGATGGTCCAATTTTAGTGCCATCAATGTTGCACGCAATATTTTGTAAATAAATTTTGGGATCGTATGGTGCCAATGTGCATGAGAAACAATAAAAGTACTCTATAAATTTTCATCTGAGAGTCATCAGGACCCCCATCGACTGTGCCAAGTAACATTTATAAAGCTGGTAACTTACAATGTCATAGTAGGACCATTTTTTTTTCTTGCATTTTTTTGAGCTGTAGAACATTATTTTTATATGCAGCATGTCATTTTTTCAGGGGTTTTCTTGAGATTTTGTTTTTTACTCCTTCAATTGAATGCTTAAAAAAAAAGGGCATAAAAAACTTTATTTTTCATGTGGAAAAAAATGCTGCAGAAAAGCATTGTGTGAACATACACATACTGTTAGATAATAGAATTTAGCAAAAATACATCTTTCACAGTTTTGCATCACTTTTCTTTGTCTATTATTCTATTATATTTGACCTCACAAATTAAAATATTGGTTTATTTAGTGAATATCAGTATAAAATCTCCTTACAGATCTTTCCAGATAAATGCATGCACATGTAAGTAATGCTGAGTTTGTAATATGTAATTCATGGAAGCGGTGCGGTCCGCAGGAGCTACATTTCAATTAAACGAATAATCAAATTCAGAATGTTATTTGAATAATCTTAGTTCTTAAATTAAGCATGCATTTTTGCAAGCAGGCTACAGTATAAATTACATTTTCCGCTACATTGACAGTGAACGCGTAATTAATATCTCAACTTTTCCTTTCTGATCCTCACTGCTAACGCACAAACAAGTTTTCTTCGGTTAATACAGCTGCATAATTCTGAAATAGATTTTTTTGTAAATGCATGAATTTGCCCTTGTATTATTTCTTTTGTGAGCCACATTCATTGGTATTAGGTTTATGCTTATTGTTTTATTAAACTGGACATATGCTTTTATCTGTACCATTATGTTTAAGTGCTAGAAACAGTTATCACCTACAGCAAGGGTGGGGAACCTTTTTTCTTCGGGGGCCATTTGGAAATTTCTGCCAACCTTCATGGCCACAGTAAATTATCAATGTGAAAATGAATCAGCTATATTTGGTCAAACAATTAATTAACTCACCCCTATTGTGGTGGTTGGAGCTGCTTCTGTTTGATGGGGCTGTGATGTTCGGCAATACTTATGCGGCTTCTCACAGCTGCTTTTCCAGGATTATCTTTGGGATAATGAGATTGGTAGACCATATACGTCACATAACACAAACTGTATATACATCACATAACAGACACAGGGACTGGTGTATATACATCACAGGAGACACATACATGATTGAAGGGGCTGTTGGCATATACATAACATAGGAGATGCTGGGACTGCTGTATATACATCACATAGGAGACTCTGGAACTGCTGTATATACACATCACATAGGAGACTCTGGGACTACTGTATATACTTCACAGGAGACACCTATATCACAGGAGACACTGGGGGCACGTACATCACACCAGGGACTGGAGACATGTATATGTCCCCAGCCCCTCCTGTGATGTATATGGGCCCAGCTCCTTCTGTGAGGTATATGCTCCCAGCCCTCCTGTGAGGTATATGCTCCCAGCTCGTCCTGTGAGGTATATGCTCCCAGCTCTTCCTGTGATATATACGCCCCCAGCCCCTCCTGTGATATATATGCCCACAGCCTCTCCTGTGATATGTATGGCCCCAGCATTTCCAATGTGATGTATATGCCCCAGCGTGTGATGTATATGCCCCTAGCATCTCTAATGTTATGTATATATCACAGGAGGGGTTGGGGCATACTCATAACAGGAGACGCTGGGGCATACAAATGATAGGAGGGGCTAGAGTATATACATCACAGGAGGGGCTGGGGGCATATACATGACAGGAGGGGCTCGGGGCATACATATCACAAGAAATGCTGGGGGCATATACATGACAGGTGGGGCTGTGGAACAGAAATTACTAGGTCACTTGGAGGCATAAGCATTTCAGGGCAGAACAGAGAGCACAGCCATCACTAGGTGGGCACAGACATCACTAGGGGGGCACAGACATCACTAGGGTGGCACAGACATCACTGGGCAGCGACAGGCATCATAAGGAGGCACAGACATCATTGGGGGGGGCACACACATCACTAGGGGGTCACAGACAGTACTGGACAGCCACAGGCATCACTAGGGGGGCACAGACAATACTGGGTAGCTACAGGCATCACTAAGGGGGCACAGACATCACTGGAGGGCACAAACATCACTAGGAGGGTACAGACATCACTAGAGGGATACAGACAGTACTGGGCAGCCTCAGGCATCACTAGGGGGCACAGACATCACTAAGGAGGGCACACAGACATCACTAGGGGGGCACAGACATCACTAAGGGGGGCACAAACATCACTGAGAGGGGGGCACAGACATCACTGAGAGAGGGGCACAGACATCACTGAGAGGGGGGCATAGACATCACTGAGAGGAGGGCACGGACATCACTAGGAGGAGACCGGGGAGCACGGACAGCACTTGCAGAGCACAGACATCACTAAGGGTACACAGCACTGGGTGTGGTACACAGCATTGGAGGGAACACAACATTGGGGGTGATACACATCACTGGGGGCTGCACACAGCACTTGAGGGAGCACGCTGCACTGGAGAAGGGGTGGAGAGTGGGCACACAGCGCTGGAAAGCGAGCGTCACATAGCGCCGGAAAGCGGGTGGCACACAGCGCAGGACAGTGGCACGGCACACAGCACAGGAAAGGGGACGGCACACAGCATAGGAAAGAGGGTGGCACACAGTGCTGGAGAGCGGGCACACAATGCTGGAAGCAGTGAAGCTGCTGTGGGATGGAAGCGCAGAGCGCTAAACCCGCCCACAAATCCTGAGCAAGCTGGCACCTGCTAGCGAGAGAGCTCATTGGTGCACACAAGCAGTGCATTTGGGGATTTAAAGGCCCAGCAAGCGGTAAGATCGCGGCAGCTGCCGGAGCACTACCACCCCCGGAAATCTGCCTGGGGGCCGCAGAAAAGGTCATCCCCTGACCTACGGGATAAGCCATGAGACCACTTTTGGGACCCCCATGACTATTAATGTACAGTAAAAGAAAAAAATGTTTTCTCTCGGTGGGTTTTAGTTGTTCTCTTGCAATTTGCAAAGATTCTGGTGTGAAGAAACAAACAAGGTGTCTTTTCTATCAATGATCGGGGATTATGAGGTTAGGGATTGGGAGTGGAGATATAAATGCATTTAAGAATCATTTTAGGATTCATTTCACTTGGATTTTCACAAATATTTTGACCTTAAAGGGGCTCAGTGTAAATTAAGATTAATTATTTTGTGATGAAGAGGTATTTATTATGCATTGCTTATGTAACAAAGAGAAAAAAAGGGGGAATCCAGCATCTATAGGAAGCATTTGGTTAAGACTTCCTCTTTGTTCCATGATTAAAAATAGCAAAACTTTTATAAAAACAAGTAGCTAAAGGAGTAGACAAATGATCTATACGTTTAGAGCATAAGCGGGCTTTACACTCTACAATATATCTCACGATGTGTCGGCATGGTCACGTCGTAAGTGACGCACATCCGGCATCGTAAGTTATATTGTAGCGTGTGACAGCTACGTGCGATTGAACGTTAAAACGTTCATCGCATGCACGTCGTTCAATTGCTAAAAATTGAACATGAGGTTGTTCAATGTTCCCGAGGTAGCACACATCACAGTGTGTGACATCCCGGGAACGATGAACAGATCTTACCTGTGTCCCGCGGCTCCCGCCGGCAATGCGGAAGGAAGGAGGTGGGCGAGATGTTTATGTCCCGCTCATCTCCGCCCCTCCGCTTCTATCGGCCAGCTGCCGCGTGACGTCGATGTGATGCCGCACGTCCCTCCCACTCCAGGAAGTGGACGTTCGCTGCCCACATCGAGGTCGTATGGAAGGTAAGTACGTGTGACGGCAAATAATCGTTTGTGCAACACGTTCAACAAATTGAAAGTGCCGCACATACGATGGGGGGCGGTTACGATCGCATATGATATCGTATGCTTAATCGTAACGTGTAAAGCAGGCTATAGTTTTGTTAAAAATAGCTAAATATTTATAAAAGCATGTAGCATAAGGAGTAGAGATGAGCGGACCCATGGAAGTTCGGGTTCTGCTGGTCCAGCTGAACTTCTTTAAAATTCGGTTTTGGACCCAGACTTGACCTAAACTTAATTTGAAGTTACTCATTGGCACTTCAGGTATCCGCCCACATGCAGCCAGCCATAAGCAGGTCCCCTCCAAGGCAGGGTGGGAGGTTTTTTTTCCATTTTATTTTCTTGGTGCACATTATATCTGATCATGCTGTTGTTACTACCAGTGCGAGCCATTCAAACATTGCAAACGGCTCACACTGGTCCGAGCTATGCTCGCGCAAGTGTTTGTAGTCGTAAAGCACCAGAACTAACACAAACTTTGCTTTCTTGGAAAAGTCTGAGTTTGTACCAAACACTAAAATTCAGGTTCCTTTATCTCTAATAAGGAGTAGTCAAACGGTCTCCACGTTTAGACAATGGCTCTTACTCAAGACTAAAGGCCCATTTACACGCAACGACATCGCTAACGAGATGTCATTGGGGTCACAGAATTTGTGACGCACATCCGGCCTTGTTAGCAACGTCATTGCATGTAACACCTACGAGCGAGTGTTAACGATCAATAGTACTCACCTAATCGTTGATCGTTGACACGTTGTTCATTTTCATAATATCATTGCTCGTTGTGGACGCAGGTTGTTCATCATTCCTGAGGCAGCACACATTAATACGTGTGATACCCCAGGAATGACGAACAACACTGTACCTGCGTCTTCGGCAACGAGGTGGGTCTCCTTCTGGTGCTCTCCGCCCCTCCACTTCTATTGGCCGCCTGCCGTGTGATGTCGCTGTGACGCCGCACAAACCGCCCCCTGAAAAAAGAGGCAGTTTGCTGGCCACAGCGACGTCACTAGGAAGGTAGGTATGTGTGACGGGGAATAACGATATTGTGCGCCACGGGCAGCGATTTGCCCATGACGCACAAACGACAGGGGCGGGTGCGATCGGCAGCGACATCGCTAGCGATGTCGCTGTGTGTAAAGCAGCCTTTAGATCTATGCTCAAAACACTGTTTGTCTAGTCCTCTTGATACATGTTTTTATAAATTTTTTTCTCTTTTTACCTCTGGAATAAAGATTAAGTTTTAACACATACTTCCTATGGATGCTGCATTTTCCTTTTTTTTTCTCTTTGCTATTACTCCACCCAAAAGCTGGTCTGTAACTGTGTGCACCGCACCCTCATTACACCTATTTTCCTGAACCCCGTGAGCTATATATTTCCTTTCTTCATTTTATACAATATTGCTTATATAGCACCTTCACATTTTAAACCCATTGGGGCTCACAGTCTACCTTCCCTATCAGTATGTTATTGGAGTGTGGGAAGAAAATAGAGGAAACCTGCACAAACAGAGGGAGAACATACAACTTCTTGCAGATGTTGTCCTTTGTGGGATTTGCATTCAGGACCCCAGAGTTGCAAAAACACTGTGGCGACCATACATAACTTATTTGTACCATTTTTAATATCTCTGTAATGTGATCCAATGAGTAGCTGACATTTTTTTGCCTTTTAATAGGAATAAGAATATTTTTGTTTACTGACTTAAAGCCGAAGATTTGTAAATTATCAGAAAAGTAAAACGTATACGGTAAATGACTTAATTTTTCATTATACAATGATTTAACTTTAATCGCTTTTCTCACATTATAAAATGAAAAATATTTGAATCTTATGAGATGACAATAAAAAAACAATCAAAAATAGCTTTCCATCCCGAAACAAGAGTGAAATATCAATTTGTAGATTTTAATCCAAAGATCCTTATATTTTTCCAAAACTTATCTTGGCCACAGATAGTTGTATATAAGGTATGCAGTTCACCAGTAAATCTGTGCTTGATTTGTAGGAAATCTAGGATTTCTAATAAAAGGTATACATTTTGGCATTTTGGGCATAAAATAGAGCACTTCTTGAAGACCTCTGGAATCCTCATCACTAGACCATTTGTTTTCCAAAGTGAGGGTTCATAGAGCTCTAATCCTTATGTATTGTACATATTTATAATGCAATCTTTAGCTATACCAAAAAAGTGACCACTATCTGGAATCTATTTGTATAACTTAGAATTGTTTACTGTTAATATTTAAGTTCGCTCCCTGATATTTGACGTACGAAATGCGCGTCGGAGTGTAAGGCACGCAGAAACACCAGGTCTTCTTTCCACAGGTGTTAATGAATATTTATTTTTGTATTATCGGCCTAGTGGGTTATTTTGGACACTGATCCAACTAGTGCGATTATAGGTAATACATATATTTCAGATAATGTCCAATATTGATTTCTGTGTTATTTCTCCATTGTGTTGTACAAATATAAAGTGTGTTTTATTACTATTGTATTGAACTGCTTTAATTTTATTAGATTTGCATAGTAATATTTAAGTAATTTATTATCAGCTACATATACATTTTATAAAGGAGGTAAATTATGGCTTAATAATGTATTGATACTGCTAATTTAATTATGTTATTTTTAATTTTCTATTATTGATTTTCATTTTGATTTTGTTTGGGCAATTTTTGTTATAATTTTTGTGGTAATTAATGCCACTTGTATATTAATTACATGCTCTAGCAACTTATGGGGTTAATTAATTAATTTTTACCTGGGTGTTCACGTCCTTGATTGCATAGATAGGCACCCTGTTAAAATTAACAAGAAAATAGATATTTTTTGAATGTTGAATGTTGCTTTATAAATAAAAATTATGTTTTTAATTCATGAAGTTGTGCCTATCAATTCCTCTGGTTACGGTTGAGGATATTGTTTTAAATTATTTTTAATTAATGTTTTATAAAGATTGTTAAATTGTATATTATTTTGATAAAGATTCATTTATTTGTTCCCGGAATAAATTTTTGTTGTGTTTTTCACATATCTATTAAACCACAATAAGTAGTTCCAACACTTTACCGCAATAAACTCACCATCCACACAAATATCAACTGATATCAGATGATCTTCATAGTAGTAAATTAAAATTGAACGACGCCAGGAAGCACATTGTGTATCCTGCAAGTTCAGATGTAGCCTCTTCAAGGACAGAGGTGCATTATATCTTAAGTATTTTCTTGTCTCCCGTTCCTCAGTTGATAACCGTATCTGGCTTTTAAAAGCTACTCACCTTTGACGGTTATCTTTCATACAATATCACAACTAAAGAGTTTTGTTACTCAGCCCGTAGACATTGCGCTACTTTGCGATTGGACAAAAGATAGGAAAAAAAAGTCTTCTGATAATGGTATCCTTCTATGAGTTTCCATTATCATTTCATAAAGCAAAACAGAAGGTGACATATGCCCACTGCCATTCCTTAGTTTTTGACGGAACATATTCATCAAAAAGCATGCAGTCCCCTGAGTTTCCAACCATATGCTACAGGAAAATGTCACCAGTTAAAGATGTATTCATTTGCTGTTTTGAAAACTCTGTTTGATATTCATGCATTCCAAGTGTTTTGACCTAGATTTTTGTAGCGGTATTAGATCCAGCTCTGAAGAGGAAGCTAGGCAGCTGTTGCTTATGTAGTCAAAGGAAGAATTTAAAGTAAGGCTAAAAAAAAGAATAAAAAAATGAAAACATTTATTAATAGGTGCCAACATTTTGCACAGGCAATATGTTTAATACTAGATTAGCTAATATAAGCATATGGGGTTGTGTTTGTTGTCGAGCTTTAAAGAAAAGAACAAGGAGTGAGTTGAAAGTGTCTGAGGTTCACAAAGAATCACATTTAGAACTTCCTCTAAGAAATTAAAGGCAGCACAGCGGTACCAGCTGAGTTATGGAAGTGAGTTGAGCAAAACCACTGCATAACAAATGAGGATTTTTTTAGTATTGGATGAGGTCATAGAATTGAAGGGGACCTTCACTCAAACAGATTCGGGATCCCTAAAATGTGCTCAAATTTGAAAGAAAATAATCTTCTAATGTTATAGACACTGGAAGAAAAATTCAGTTTACGTCCTTTAGCCTATGTGCATCAATATATCTGGTAATAATGAACAAATTAGTCTCATTTCTTACCTAAGTTGACAGTGGTAATGATAGTACTATTGGTCAGGTTAAGGTGGATGCTGCTGGCATTTCTAGAAACACGTAGAATAGGACAACTTGCCATGGAGTGTCGAGTCACAAGAGACTTGTGATCTTCACTGGTCATTGGAGGTATGGCATAAACTGTCTTAGAACAGTGATAGTTTTTAGTATTGAATGAGGTCATAAAAGTGAAGGGGACCTTCACTCAAAAAGATTCTTGATTCCTAAAATTTTCAGTTTTGAAAGAAAACATTCCGATGATGTGATGGACAATGGAAAAAAAATCAGTCTATGTCCTTTAACCTATGTGGATCAATATGCGGGGTTTGAAGATAAGTGTGGCATAGTTTAAACACAATTACATAGTGGTGATAACTGTAATTGTTTCATTTCATTAGGGAATTGTTTGTCTGTGATACTGTTAAAAAAGCAAAAAAAAAAGTTTGTCTTGGGATTTAATCAGTTGTATTAGTCACACCTCTTTCTAGAACCTTCTGGCAGCTTCTGGAAGTTCTTGTAGAACTATATAAACCAGCCAGAGCAAGCGAGGTGCTGAGCGTGCGAGGTACTGAAGCAAAGTGTGCGGGGTTTGAAGATAAGCGTGGCATAGTTTAAACACAATTACATAGTTTGACACAAGAACATAGTTTGAATTTATCCTTATACGTTTCCAATTGTTTTTTTTTGTTTGTTTTTTGTTGTTTTTTTTCTGTTTTTCAACTTTAACGTTTATCCCCATTTAATAGGTGCTCCATGGACAATGCTACCAGGTGTGTATCTTGTGAGATGTATGCATGCCTTGAGCAGCCGTTTGAGGGTGAATATGTCTGCACTCGATGCAAGCATGTTGCGTATTTGGAAGCCAAGGTAACTGATCTAAATAAGCAGCTTGCAACACTCAGGGGCATTGGAAGCCTGGAGAGGAGTTTAGAGCTCACTGAGCTTTCTCTGGCTGGGGCCAGTGATATGGAGGAGGGTGGAGGTGGAGAAGATCAGGACCCAGAGGTAGGTAGTTGGGTAACAGTTAGAAGAAGAGGTAGGGGAAAAAGTGTCAGGGAGCCTAGTCCTGACCTGGCGCAACCTAGTAAATATGCCTGTTTGGCTGATATTAGGAATGAAGGGCCAGGACTAGGGTCACTACAGCAGGACATTGCTCCTAGCAACCAGGAAAACAACTGCTGTAGGAAGGAGGGAAATAGGAGTGCAGCAAAGCCCAGACAGATGTTGGTGGTAGGGGACTCTATAATTAGGCGGACAGACAGGGTCATCTGTCGCCGAGACTGTGAATGCCGAACAGTGTGTTGTCTGCCGAGTGCTCGGGTTTGGCATATTGTGGATCGGATAGACAGATTGCTGGGTGGGGCTGGGGAAAACCCAGCGGCCATGGTGCACATTGGTACTAATGACAAAGTTAGAGGCAGGTGGAAGGTCCTTAAAAATGATTACAGGGAACTAGGAGAGAAGCTGAAGTCCAGGACCTCCAAGGTGGTGTTTTCAGAAATACTACCGGTGCCACGAGCGTCACTAGAAAGACAGCGAGAGCTTAGGGAGATTAACACGTGGCTTAGAAATTGGTGCAGGAAGGAAGGGTTCGGGTTCATGGAGAACTGGGCTGACTTCCCCTGAATGGGGAAGGTGCAGCTGTGCTGGGGGAGAAAATGGTAAGAAGGATGGAGGAGCTTTTAAACTAGGATCTGGGGGGAGGGAGGTAAGTGGAGCAAAAAAGGGAATAGACAGAGCAGATAGAGACAGGGAGATGGCAGGGGTCAATGAAGGATTAGTGGGGGATGGGACATGCAAGGAAGTAAGGAGGCTAGGAGTAATAAAGGTGTTAATAGGATTAAATGTCTACTGGCAAATGCAAGAAGTCTTGCAAACAAAATGAATGAATTGGAGACTCTTATGTCAACCATGGATTATGATGTGGTGGGCATTACGGAAACCTGGCTGGATGAAAGCCATGACTGGGTGACAAACATACAGGGTTATAGTACATTTAGGAAGGACAGGAAAGACAGAAAAGGTGGTGGGGTGTGTATATTTATCAAATCTAACTTAAAACCTGTGTTGAATGATGACATTGCGGGAAACTGCAACAATGTAGAGTCAGTATGGGTAAATGTACATGGGGAGGGGAATAATGGAAAAATGCTAATTGGAGTTTGCTATAAGCCTCCTAACATACCTGAACAAATAGAGGGTGAAATGCTGGAACAAATTGAAAAGGCAGCTAATAATAATAGGGTTCTTATTATGGGGGATTTCAACTATCCAGGCATTCAGTGGGACATAGAATCTTCTGGTTGTGCTAAAAGCTGTAAATTCTTATCTACCATTCAAGACCATTTCCTCTCTCAGATGGTAGATGAACCGACAAGGGGAGATAATTTGCTAGATCTGGTTCTGTCAAATAGACCGGAGACAATTTCAGATCTACAAGTTCGGGAGCACTTGGGCACCAGCGATCATATTATGGTAAGCTTCAACGTAATATTCAATAGAACATTTCCAAGGGGAAATGCCAAAACCTGGAATTTTAGGAAAGCTGATTTCAACAAAATAAGGGAAGAGCTTAAATGTGTAGATTGGGACAAAGTCATGGTAACTGGGGATACTGAACATAAATGGGGAAAGTTTAAGGATATACTGCTAGAGTCCTGTAAAAAACGTATACCCTCTGGTAATAAAATGTCCCATAATAAAAAGAAACCACTATGGAAAAATAAGACTGTACAAAGTATAATAAAACAAAAACAAAGGGCGTTTAAAATCTTGAAGGCTGAGAATACAGAAATAGCATTTCAGGAGTATAAAGATATCAATAGGAACTGCAAAAAATAAATCAAACAAGCAAAACTGGCTACTGAAACAAAAATCGCCAATGACATTAAAATAAATCCCAAAATCTTTTATAAATACATTAATGCCAAAAGGAAAACAAAGGATAGTATTCGCCCCTTAAAATATAATAACAAGTTAGTTATAGAGGACAAACAAAAGACTGAGATATTAAATAGGCATTTCTCATCTGTGTTCACCAAGGAACTGACTGTACCAGGGATCATTCAACAAGTGAAAACTCAAAGTTCCCCACCAGATATAATTAATTTAACACAAAAAGAAGTATGCCTACGTCTGAGTAAATTAAACATTGACAAATCCCCAGGGCCAGATGGCATTCATCCACAAATATTGAGGGAATTGAGCTCCGTAATTGACAGACCGCTGTATCTCATCTTTTTAGACTCTCTTGTAACAGGGTTGGTGCCTCAGGATTGGAGGATTGCTGATGTGGTACCGATATTTAAGAAAGGTAAGAGGGTAGATCCAGGCAACTACCGTCCAGTAAGCCCGACATCAGTAGTATGCAAAGTTTTTAAAGGGCATTTTAAGGGATGACATGCAAAAATATGTTGCAGAAAATAATATAATAACTGACAGACAGCATATGGATTCATGAAAGATAAGTCGTGTCTAACCAACCTGTTGGGGTTCTATGAGGGGGTAAGTGCAAACCTGGATATTGGTAATGCAGCTGATGTGATTTATTTGGACTTTGCAAAGGCATTTGATACTGTACCACATAATAGCCTTATACTAAAGCTCCAGAAGCAAGGACTAGTGGAAACTATATGCAACTGGGTAAGGAATTGGCTAAAAGATAGGAAACAAAGAGTAGTCATAAATGGTATATTCTCTAAATGGGCAATAGTCAGCAGTGGGGTGCTGCAGGGATCTGTGCTAGGACCAATTCTTTTTAATCTCTTTATTAATGACCTTGTGGATGGGATTGATAGTAAAGTGTCAGTCTTTGCTGATGACACCAAACTATGTAGGATATTAAAAACTGACCTTGATAGTACATTATTACAAAAAGATCTGGATAAGATGTCAGAATGGGCAGATACTTGGCAAATAAGATTTAATTTTGATAAATGTAAAGTAATGCACCTAGGACGTAGTAATCCTATAACTGCGTATACATTAAATGGAAGTAAACTTGGCACTACAGATCAGGAGAAGGACTTGGGTTTCTCATTACAAATAAGCTGAGCAGCAGAACTCAATGCCAGGCAGCAGCTGCTAAAGCAAACAAGATTCTAGGGTGTATAAAAAGAGAGATTAGATCCCGTGATCCCAACGTATTGTTACCCCTCTATAAATCACTTGTAAGGCCACATCTGGAATATGGGATCCAGTTTTGGGCTCCACATTTTAAAAAGGACATTCAGAAGTTAGAGTCAGTTCAAAGGCAGGCAACTAGACTACTACAAGGGATGGAAGGCCTCCCATATGATGACAGGTTGAAAAAGTTAGATATGTTTAGCTTAGAAAAAAGACATCTTAGAGGAGATCTCATTTATATGTATAAATACATGTGTGGTCAATATAAGGACTGGCACATGACTTATTTCTTCCAAAGACAATACTAAGGACCAGGGGACACTCACTGCGAGTGGAAGAAAAGCGATTCCGGCAGCTAAATAGGAAAGGGTTCTTTACAGTTAGAGCAGTCAGACTGTGGAATGCCCTACCACAAGAGGTAGTAATGGCAGATACTATAACAGCTTTTAAAAAAGGGCTGGATGATTTCCTCAGTACACACAACATTGTTGGTTATAAATGACTTGGTGACCATGTGTAGAACTGGTGGAGGAAGGTTGAACTAGATGGACCTAGGTCTTTTTTCAACCTTAGTAACTATGTAACTATGTAACTATGTTATATATCTGACAATAATGGACACATTTCTTACCTATGTTGACAGTGGTAATGATAGTACTATTGGTCAAGTTAAGGTGGATGCTGCTGGCCTTTCTAGAAACATGTAGAATAGGACAACATGCCATGTAGTGTCGAAGAGTCACAAGAGACTTGTGATCTTCACTGGCCACTGAAGGTATGGCTTAAACTATCTTAGAACAGTGATAATTTTTAGTATTGGATAAGGTCATAAAATTGAAGGGGACCTTCCCTCAAACAGATGTGGCATTCCTAAAATGTGCTTCGATTTGAAAGAAAATATTCTTGTGATGTGATAGACACTGGAAGAAAAATTCAGTTCTTTAACTAAGTGCATCAATATATCTTGCAATAGTTGATAAATTAGTCTTATTTCTTACCTACATCGACAGTGGTAATAATAGCACTATTGTTCATGTTAAGGTGAATGTTGCTGGTCTTTCTAGAAACACGCAGAATAGGACAAGTTGCCATGATGGAGTTTCAAAGAGTCACAAGAAACTTGTGATCTTCACTGGTCATTGGAGGTATGGCATAAACTGTGTTAGAACAGTAATAGTTTTTAGTATTGAATGAGGTCATAAAATTGAAGGGGACCTTCCCTCAAAAAGATGATAGATTCCTAAAATTTTCAGTTTTGAAAGAAAATATTCTGGTGATGTGATAGACAATGGAAAAAAAATCAGTCTATGTCCTTCAACCTATGTGGATCAATATATCTGACAATAATGGACACGTCTTACCTATGTTGACAGTGGTAATGATAGCACTATTGTTCAGGTTAAGGTGGATGTTGCTGACCTTTCTAGAAACATGTAAAACAGGACAACTTGAGATGTTGGAGTGTCGAAGAGTCACAAGAGACTAGTGATCTTTACTGGTCATTGGAGGTATGGCATAAACTATCTTTAAAGGGAACCTGTCATCAGAAATTTAGCTTGAAACCTAAAAGCTTCCCCCTCTGCAGCTCCTGGGCTGCATTCTAGCAATGTTCCTGTACTTTTTGTGGCCCCTTTTAAACCAAATTAAATACTTTATAAACTTGTACCTTTTGCTATGTAAATTTTGTAAATCGTCCATGGGGGCGGGCTCTCTGCTGACCGTTGCTGTTCCTCCAGCACATTGACGCCATCCCCCCACGCTCCATTTCATCCCTCAGGATGCCGCCCACTGCGCCCGAGGTGCCGCCCACGCCAGGATCGCTGGTGACGTGTGTCACATGCACGAGATTATGGGCGGCGCTGTGATTGCATCGCAAGTGCCTGCCCATAATCTCGTGGACGCGCTTTCCCCCACTGCCTCCAGCGTTCTGTGCAAGCGCTCGCCGTCCAAATGACCCGATGTCACCTCCTTCCCATCTTACCCTGCAGCAGGGCAAGAAGGGAAAGAGGTGACGTCAGGTCATCTGGCCAGCAAGCGTTTGCGCAGAACGCTGGAGGAAGAGGGGAAAGTGCGGTCACGAGGTTATGGGCGGCTCTTGCTGATGACACTCACAGCGCCGCCCATAACCTCATGCCTGTGAAAAAAACGCCACCAGCGGTTACACGTGCACACAGTGCACAGTACCGCTACAGTCGCTCAGCGCATGCGCGGGACCACGGGTGCCCAGGGGCGGTGTCCTGAGATAAGAAATTCAGCGTTGAGGGGCAGCGTAAATCTGCTGGAGGAACAGCAACGGTCAGCAGAGAGCCCGCCCCCATGGACAATTTACAAAATTTACATAGCAAAAGGTACAAGTTTATAAAGTATTTAATTTGGCTTAAAAGGGGCCACAAAAAGTTCAGGAACCTTGCTAGAATGCAGCCCAGGAGCTGCAGAGGGGGAAACTTTTAGGTTTCAAGCTAAATTTCTGATGACAGGTTCCCTTTAAAGAGTGAAAGTAAGAACCATGTAAGGTTTTATCTATGTTCTACTATATACTAGGCTTGTATTTCAATTGTTCTAATATAGTTGAAGCTACGGAATATGCTGAGAAATCCTTACTTGTTTGTCTATAGTTTCCATCAGAAGAAATGTGATTATCCTTATGCTCCTATTTAGCAATAAACTTTTATTACAATTGGCAATATAGCAACCCATACTATGTACTCATAATTACAATAAACTTCCCATTGTAAAGAATCCATAGCGTCTACATTGATATAGCTGGCGGTCACAATCTCTATGGCATTATTTTATTGTGTTAGTAAATACACTAACCCATCAGCCATAACATTAAAAACACTAAGAAGTAAAAGGAATAATATTGATTAGCTCGTTACAATGGCACCCATCAAGGGGTAGGATATAATAGACTACAAATTTACAGTCAGTTCCCGAAATTGATGTGTTGCAAGCAAGAAAGACTTTCAAGGTCAAAGATTAGATTGACAAAGGATAAATTGTGATGACTCGTTGACTGGATCAGAAAATTTCCAAAACATCATATCTTGTGGGATGATCCAAGCATTCAGCACCTACCCTACATTAAAAGATAGGACTAACAGTGAGCAAGTTATAAACAGATTTCTAATAAGTCTCCAAAGTACCAAGAAAAAAAGGGAGGTTATCAGTGTGTGCTGTGACTCCAAACAATACCATGTTCAGGTTCCTTTTTTCAAAATCATATTCTAAAATGCCTGCAGGCAAATGGCAGCGCTTAACCCTGAAAAAAACCTGCTGTATTCTTGCAGCTTGGTTCTATTGGCAAAGACACCCCTTTACTTAGCCAGGTTTTAATAAGTTATATAAGGGATTTTATACAAAAAATCCACAAAGAACCAGCGCTAAATGGGTTTTTTTATATATATATATTTATTAAAGAAAATATTGCTATCCTTGTTCCAAGGCAAGGTGTTTAATAGTACACAATACACTAAAATTTTTTTTTTTTTTTTTTTTTAAAACCACATATACCAAAAAAACACAAATTGAATAAATCAGAATTGAAAATAAAAAATAAAAATAAAAATAAAAATAAAAATAAAAATAATAATATGACACAGATAAATCAAAATCCACACAAAGGGTTTTGGTATAAACCCGTTTCCTCAGAGGTGATCCGAAATTCACAATAATTAATATCTCACTCAGCTATCGTAATGCCCCGGCCGGTGGCATATACTTGATTTAGTAAAATATTGTGACTGATAGCATATAGGTGTACCACACCACCTCTGACTAATTTGCAAGCCTATTTTGCACACATCAAGCTTTGCACAATCTGTTGTAAAAATCAAAAACCCTCAATCCACAATGTGAGATCAGTGGGATTTGCCAGCAGATTTTGGTCTGCAGTAATATAGACTTAATTCCCCCGTTAGATAAACTGAAGTCGTTGTCAATGCAGGATTAACTTGTTAAATTTTCCAAGCACCTACTTGGAAGCATGTGGTCGTGAACAATACAGGTTGTGGAGAAGATGTCAGGTTACCACAACCCCCTTAGTTAGAGTCTCTAGACCACTTTACGGTGCCACAACTAAGCGGTTCCGTATTGTCCCAGTTACCCAGCAGCTAGGTACAGCCGCTGGAAGCACCGATTATTTGCTGCAATTAGAATGTATGATCAGCGGTTTTACTCAACCTCTCCAGCGGGCAGTCCGATCTGTGTCCAGTGTGAGCTGAATGTGTCCACACACCGAAGGAGTTTACTTGGCAAGCTGTCACTACACAGGTAAAGCAGACAGTGCAAGATTCCAATCCAGTCCACTTCCAATGTGAACAATGAGTAGCCGTAGAGGGCACCACTGGAGGATGGTCGCAGGCAAAAATAACAGCGGTAACTTCTCAACCTTTTCAGCAGACAGTCCGGACTGTTCCTTTAGAGGCTGACTAGTGCCGTACAAGGGAGAGGTTGTTTGACAGAGTATCACCACACAGGTGGAGTAGGCAAAGCAGAGTCTCAATCCGACGCGCGTTTCGGGGGCGTGCACCGGCCCCCTTCCTCAAGGATGACTGGGCTATTGCCTAGAGCGCTATTTATGCGCATATTAAGTTACTTGCAATTTATATAAAAGTAAATAGTATTTCAGTTCACATTTTAATCACTGTATATATCAATTTATAAAAAAGTTATTCATAATACCCATAGACCGGAGTACAATGCAACATAGTATAATATAATATAACAACTTGTGCAAAGGTTTTTCTGGGCAATCCAGTATATAGCCCTACTTTTACCATCATATACTGGACAAAATATATATATGTGTACACTATTTTTCAGCAGTTCTATTTTAGATTTTTAAAATTTTAAAATTTTGAAAAAAAAAAAAAAAAAAAAATTTTTTATTAATATTATAAGAGAACATCATAAATGGTATAAATTTGCTATAATAAGTCTCTTATATTCAAAAACACTCTTAGACCAGTGAGACACTAATTTTGAGGTGTGTTACACATATACATATTTATCCATATCCATTACATCCATATATGGTCATGTACTTTTTTTTCTTTTTTTTTTTTTTTGTATTAATACCAGTATCTTTAGTTCTTCTGCCTATTTATATATATAAAATAATTAAAAGCAAACAGTTCAATGTCATTATTGAGTCCATATGGTTTCAAAGTATTCAATTCAAAAATCCATTGGCTCTCTGCTCGTGACATTTTTTTATTTGGTCAGGTGACGGTCAGTCACTTCATGAGTTCTTGGCAGGTCTAAACGTAAATGAATATCACCTTAAGTTCACCCATACAGTGAGTGCCACAATGATTAATTTTCTTGATCTAAATATTTTCATTGAAAATGGTCAGATTTTAACTAAAACCTACCATAAACCTACCGATACAAATAGCTATATATCATTGAGGAGTTGCCATCTTCCAAGTTGGCTCCTAAATGTTCCAAAAAGCCAATATATCAGAGCATACAGAAACTGTAGTAAACAAGAAGATTTTGAGATGGAAGCGGGTGCACTAACAAAGAAATTTGTCCAGAAAGGATATAGGGGGGAGTTTCTGAAGGATGCGTATGCACAGACGAAATTGATAGAAAGAAAAAATTTACTTCAAAGTAAACAAGTCGCACCCATCTCTCCTAAATCCAATGATTTTAATATCCCCATAATTCTCCAATACACTGCACAAGTAAGAATTTTTAAAAACATTGTCAAAAAGTATTGGAACCTCTTGAAAGAGGATAAAATAATAGGGGAATTTTTGCCCACTAATCCAAAATTTATATATAGAAAGGCCAACAACATTGGCAATTTAGTGGCACCCACTATACGTAATTTTACAGTACCCAAAAAAACAGGATTATTCGACTTGAAAGGCTATTTTCCATGCAAAAGTTGTATAGTGTGTAAAAACACAAAGAATATCACACGAAAATCCTTTGTACATGGACAGTCAGAAATTATGATTAAAGAATTCATCACATGTCAATCAAAGGGAGTTGTATATTGCATTCAATGTCCTTGTCAGAAAAAATACATTGGGAGAACTATTAGACCCCTATGGAAAAGGGTGGGTGAACACATTCGAAATGTTAAAAATAAATGTACTAAACACCCCCTATCCAGACATTATGCGTTAAAACATGGAGGGTTTTTTAAGGGATCCGAAGTATGGGGTGTGCAAAAAATAACAAAGGACTGGAGGGGTGGCGATTTTATTAAAAAAATGTCACGAGCAGAGAGCCAATGGATTTTTGAATTGAATACTTTGAAACCATATGGACTCAATAATGACATTGAACTGTTTGCTTTTAATTAATTTATAGTTTTATATATATAAATAGGCAGAAGAACTAAAGATACTGGTATTAATACAAAAAAAAAAAAAAAAAAAAAAAAAAAAAAAAGAGAAAAAAAAAGTACATGACCATATATGGATGTAATGGATATGGATAAATATGTATATGTGTAACACACCTCAAAATTAGTGTCTCACTGGTCTAAGAGTGTTTTTGAATATAAGAGACTTATTATAGCAAATTTATACCATTTATGATGTTCTCTTATAATATTAATAAAAAAATTTTTTTTTTTTTTTTTTTTTTTTTTTTGGAATCTTGCACTGTCTGCTTTACCTGTGTAGTGACAGCTTGCCAAGTAAACTCCTTCGGTGTGTGGACACATTCAGCTCACACTGGACACAGATCGGACTGCCCGCTGGAGAGGTTGAGTAAAACCGCTGATCATACATTCTAATTGCAGCAAATAATCGGTGCTTCCAGCGGCTGTACCTAGCTGCTGGGTAACTGGGACAATACGGAACCGCTTAGTTGTGGCACCGTAAAGTGGTCTAGAGACTCTAACTAAGGGGGTTGTGGTAACCTGACATCTTCTCCACAACCTGTATTGTTCACGACCACATGCTTCCAAGTAGGTGCTTGGAAAATTTAACAAGTTAATCCTGCATTGACAATGACTTCAGTTTATCTAACGGGGGAATTAAGTCTATATTACTACAGACCAAAATCTGCTGGCAAATCCCACTGATCTCACATTGTGGATTGAGGGTTTTTGATTTTTACAACAGATTGTGCAAAGCTTGATGTGTGCAAAATAGGCTTGCAAATTAGTCAGAGGTGGTGTGGTACACCTATATGCTATCAGTCACAATATTTTACTAAATCAAGTATATGCCACCGGCCGGGGCATTACGATAGCTGAGTGAGATATTAATTATTGTGAATTTCGGATCACCTCTGAGGAAACGGGTTTATACCAAAACCCTTTGTGTGGATTTTGATTTATCTGTGTCATATTATTATTTTTATTTTTATTTTTATTTTTATTTTTCAATTCTGATTTATTCAATTTGTGTTTTTTTGGTATATGTGGTTTTAAAATTTTTTTTAGTGTATTGTGTACTATTAAACACCTTGCCTTGGAACAAGGATAGCAATATTTTCTTTAATAAATATATATATATATAAAAAAACCCATTTAGCGCTGGTTCTTTGTGGATTTTTTGTATAAAATCCCTTATATAACTTTTTTCAAAATCAGTCTACAATAATTTTTCTAATGTTGTTGAAAAAGGAATCTGGACTTTTATTTGAAGTGACAGCGTCCATTGAAAATCCTGCTTGTTACTTGGTATATGGACCTATACTAAATCTGTTATGTATGTGAGATGCTTTTCACAGGGATCTGTGGGTTGTAGTATTAGTCACATTTATCCTACACGTCCTGCTTCAGAATTGTGCCTGGATCAGCAAAACCACCACTGGTGAGCATAACCATTGATACATTATCAGTAATTGCACTATGGATTTGTTCTTGTTTGGATATAACCCTTGAATGACTGACATTATCTTGTGCTCAAAGGCTCTTTGATGAGCCTAGGCTCACATTTTACATTAATCTATAGATCTGTACTAATGCCTTGGTGCTAGACACCACTTGGCATCTTCAATGGTTTTGTTGAGCCTTTGCTTCTGGGGGTTAGAGCTGTTTCGGTAGCACATAAGTGACCTAATCAAAATTATTCAAGTGTTTTTAATGTTATGGCTAATCGGTGTATAGCTTGTCTAACATTACATTATCTGGATTAATAAAGATAATACCTTTATTAACATATCACATAATACTGTCCTTTACCTACTAATCTTTTAGAGTAAGGGGTACTTCTCACATAAAATTTCGCTAGCGAGATCGCTGCTGAGTCACAGCTTTTGTGACATAATAGGGGTCTCACCAGCGATCTCGTTATGTGTGACACTAAGCAGCAACCTGGCCCCTGCTGTGAAATCGCTGATCGTACACACTGTTTTGGTTTATTTTCTTCAAAGCCAATGTCCTGCTGGGCAGGACACATCACTGTGTTTGACACCTACCAACAGCCTCCTATACAGGTCGATCATCATTATACAGGTCGCTGATCGTTACTGCGTCATTGGTAAGGTCTGACTGTGTGACATCTCACCAGCAACCTCCCTGCAACTTACCAGCGATCCTTATCAGGTCGCATCGTTGTCAGGATCGCTGTTAAGTCGTTATATATGGTGGGGGCTTAAGGGTACCGTCTCACAAAACGACGTACCAGCAATTCCGACCACGATATGACCTGGTCAGGATCACTGGTGCATCACTACATCGTCGCTGGTGAGCTGTCAATCAGGCAGATCTCACCAGCGACCAGTGACCAGACACCAGCCAGCAGCGACTCGTGGAAACGATGTTGCGCTTGGTAACCAAGGTAAATATCGGATAACTTGCTTGGTTACCCAATATTTACCCTGGTTATCAGCACAAACTGCTTAGCGCTGGCTCTCTGCACTCATAGCCAGGGTACACATCGGGTTACAAAGCCAAGCGCTTTGCTTAGTTACCCGATGTATACTCTGGCTACGTGTGCAGGGAGCCAGCACTGGCAGCCTGAGAGCGGTGTATGCTAGTAACCAAGGTAAATATTGGGTAACAAAGCAAAGCGCTTTGCTTAGTTACCCGATGTGTACCTTGGTTACCAGCGTTCATAGCTTCCAAACGCCGGCTCCCTGCTCCCTGCACATTCAGATTGTTGCTCTCGCTGTCAAACACAGCGATGTGTGCTTCACAGCGGGAGAGCAACGAGCAAAAAATGAACCAGCACTGTGTGTAATGATCAGCGATTTCACAGCAGGGGCCAGGTCGCTGCTTAGTTTCACACACAGCGAGATCGCTGATGAGGTCACTGGTGCGTCACAAAATCTGTGACTCAGCAGCGATCTCACTATTGATCTCGCTATGTGAGAAGTACCCCTAAGTAAGTAAGAGTTTATATATATTTTAGCTTTTTTGATGTACTGTTGGCCAGGTGGGGCGGAGGCGGATATATCATTGGTGCAGCCTACAGGGGCTCAAGAGTTAATGGGCCACTACCCCCTTGAAAGCCACAATAAACTTTTGTCATAGACAGAACTATTGTACTGCAAAGGGCCCATATACTGTTTTGCCCTCCACTGGATGGGTTCTGGGTTTTGAAACTCCCTTGGTCACTCAAACCATCAAGCAGAATCACTCAATCCATACAGTAATATACATGCTCCATAAAAAGCATATGGGTCCATAAAACATTGGGTGTGCACGCATTCAAGTGAAATGCTTGGTGGCTTTAGAGACTTCCATAATCAACATTGGACAAGTTTGTCTACAATTAAACATATCACAGTTTAAGCCAACGGTGGGAGTTGCTAGGCCTAGATACTCATCAAAAACTGCAAGTCAGTAGTTACAACACATCAAAACTTTTCTTAAATTTTTGTTACACTTTGAGGTTAATAATACTTATACAATTAAAACCATGTCACAAACCGGTGAATCCATTTTGCCGATTACAATGTATAATATTGTATTTATTGTAATATTTGCTATATTTTTACTGTTTTTTAATGCCATTATTTGTGCTGCTTCTGCTTTTATTTCAAATTTTCTCTTTGTACCAGATAGAATCTCACATAAAACCTTAGAAGAATACCCTCCAGACCACCTACAAACAAAGTATACAAGAGCCTTTTGGTCAATAACCCAAGATAAAGGTCCTGCGATATTCAATGTCATTCTGCTCACAAGAAGAGACAATATGGTCTTAGTAAAAGTTTAGTGGACCACCGACTTTGGAGATGTTGAGAAGGATGTTTGAACAGCTTTATTTAATCTGCCATTTCCGGCTGCTAAGTGAAATTAGTTATTTGACACTATCTGTGAAAATCTAAATTCTACACTGAAAGATTAGATTGATAACTTGAAAGAACAAGTCTCTGTGAAATGACCCTTTATCAATGTTAATTGAAGAAAACAGAAGCAGTGTTTCCATCAGACCCCTGTATTCTGTGAGTTGAGCGGAGTTACCTTTGTTGTTATATTGCTATCAGTTACCAGTGAAAGACATTCTTTATGTCTTTATGTTTTCTTCTGTAGAACATAGTTGTTACATTGCGAGATAGTGACTGATATGTTAATAGCTACATTGTAGGTATTACATCCATACAATGTTTCAATTGTATAATTAGATATTATACCGCTAGTGCTTTTTTATATTTGAATTTTTCTGTATAGAACAGAAATTGCAGGTTTGAAGTAGCAGTGGTCATGTATATTTGGATGCAGAGTTTCTAGTATCTGTGTGTACAAAAACAAAGATGTCCAATATAGGGCTCTATGCATCAGATATTTACTGTATGCAGGCTCAGACTGGCCCACAGGGGAACAGGTGAATCCCCAGGTGGGCCACTGTGTCGGAGAAAGCCACTTACCCCTCAACATGAGCAGTAGTTGGCCCAATACATTTATGTGATTCCCTATGTACACAAAAAAGCAGCATCTCATCATTAGTAATGGGCGAACATGCTCGGCACTGCTCTTAAGTCGATCAAGCATTGGGATGATTGGGTACTTGCGCATTTCGGCCAAGTATCCTGTGCTGTTACAGTTCTGGGTTCCCCCGAGTCTCGAACCCTCCCGGTCCCGTCTTTGTCGCCTGCATTGGAGTTGGTCGACTCCGCAGCGCTACCTGTCCGTCGCTCTAGGCGGTTGGCTGAGAGGCATCAGGTTTCAAGGGTCATCAGTCATCCTGAGCCTAAGTCCCCATTTAGTGCTGCCACGCATGTGCGGGTTCCCGCTGCTGCTCCAGGCTCTAAGTGCGGGATTCCCGCTACCGCGCATATGTGTGACGTCACCAATGACACGGCGGCCGCTGATTGGCGGTCGTGGGTGTCACCGATGATCCGGCGGCTGCTGATTGACCATCAGTGACATCAGCAGTGACGTGGCGGCAGTGCCATTGCCACATGGCATCTGGTTTGGGGCTGGGCTTGGGCCATAAAAGACCCTAGGCCACACCCATTGGTGCGCAAGTGTCATTCTTCTTTATTCTGTGGATCAGTCAGCAGGCTGAGCAGCAAGCGGCCATTGTGCCATATGTTCTCCGGTCTGCAATGCTTGTGGCAGATTAAACTGTGTGTTTGAGTTCATGTTCAGATCATATGATCAGGCCCCCTTCGTACGTGACCAATCCTTGTCCCCTGTGCAGCTAACACGGACAAGTATACATACTAGTGTGCCCGGTAACGCTAAGTGTCAGGATTTAGGCGCAAAGGTTCCGCTGCATCTGTCATCTGGGAACCAGTGGTTAACTGGCTGGGACCTAGGGGCACGGCAGACAGGTTGGCGTGGTGCCAGCATTAGGCTGGTGCTACTAGTGGACCACCTAGGCAGTCTTAGCATAGGGCTGCTGCTACACCACCATTTTTCGGGTACAGTGGGGCTACCTGTGCTGTAACAGGCCTCATCTCGTGTTCGGTGGTGGGAAGGAAACACCACCAACTCCTCATTTATATATCTCTGTAGTTGTTATGTCAGTCCAACTGTCTCCTATCGGCTTTATCATCTGCCCGGAGGATCTCGGGTGACGATTGGACTATTATTATTGTTATCCCAATCGCCCTCATCCGTAACACAAGTGCTAGATATTTTGTTCATGAAACAATGACCACAATGCACGTGGGGCGCCTGTATGATGTATGCAGGCACCCCAGGGAGAGCCATTTGCAGTCTCTGAATGGCTCCCCAGGGGGGTGAAACAACTTTCTGTAACAAAAAATAAAAAAAAACGCACTCCCTCCTGATAGAAACGCTTTGTGTATGGCTGGCTGTATGTCAGCGGACACTAAAACAGGCCAATTGCTGACTTTCCATAATGCTTGTTACTCACATCGAGCTCATCTGAACATCTGACCAGCTCAAATCAAGGTACGAGCACCCAAACATTTTAGTGCTCACTCATCACTACTCATCATGTATGCATGCATTCATTCATTTATTTAACAAACTACTTAGTTTATTATTGTATAGAACCATGGGTAAAATTGTAAATTAGAGTACTGTAATATTCATAACATAGCTGAACAGTGGGCCCTCAAGGTCAATGTTACTTGTGGGATTTTGCCACTTCAGTCTAACCCAGACTATGTTTTTTTTTTAAGTAAACTGTTTTGAGCCAATACATCTGGCAGATTTATACCTCTTTTTTTTAACTGAAAACCATTTCCAAAGAAAAGTAAAGTTAGGATTAAAGAAAATAATCAACTATTGCTTATGTCAGGTTGCTATGCTAAATGCAATTAAAAAAAACTTGCAATTTTCACACTGTCCATTAGACCTAATATTAGACTCATACCTCCTGCTCGTAACATGAACTTTGGCAGTAAAAGATAGACATAATCCCCATTTATTTGTTTAAAAGCGTTATCTGTGCTTGCTCTAATCTAGATAAAGGTTGTTGTGGTAGGATTGGAAGGAGGTGAGCTCTAAGGGCTGGTTTACACTAAAGGCCCCGTCACACTAAGCAACATCGCTAGCAACATCGCTGAAAACGAACAACTTTTGTGACGTTGCTAGCGATGTTGCTGTGTGTGACATCCAGCAACAACCTGGCCCCTGCTGTGAGGTCGTTGGTTGTTGCTGAATGTCCTGGGCCATTTTTTAGTTGTTGCTGTCCCGCTGTGAAGCGCAGATCGCTGTGTGTGACAGCGACAGAGCAACAACTGAATGTGCAGGCAGCAGGAGCCGGCTTCTGCGGAGGCTGGTAACCAATGTAAACATCGGGTAACCAAGAAGCCCTGTCCCTGGTTACCCGATATTTACCTTTGTTACCAGCCTCCACCGCTCTCACTGTCAGTGCCGGCTCCTGCTCTGTGCACATGTAGCTGCAGGACACATCGGGTTAATTAACCCGATGTGTGCTGTAGCTAGGAGAGCAGGGAGCCAGCGCTAAGCAGTGTGCGCTGCTCCCGGCTCTGTGCACATGTAGCTGCAGCACACATCAGTTAATTAACCCGATGTGTGCTGTAGCTAGGAGAGCAGGGAGCCAGCGCTAAGCAGTGTGCGCTGCTCCCGGCTCTGTGCACGTGTAGCTCCGTGCACTGGTAACCAAGGTAAATATCGGGTTGGTTACCTTAAAGGTCCAGTCACACTAAGCAACTTACCAGCGATCCCAACAACGCTAGGGATCGCTGGTAAGTTGCTAGGAGGTTGCTGGTGAGATGTCACACTGCGACACTCCAGCGATCCCACCAGCAACCTGACCTGGCAGGGATCGCTGGAGCGTCGCTACACGAGTTGCTGGTGAGCTCACCAGCAACCAGTGACCAGCCCCCAGTGCCGCGTGGAAGATACTGCGCTTGGTAACCAAGGTAAATATCGGGTAACCAACCCGATATTTACCTTGGTTACCAGCGCACGGAGCTACACGTGCAGAGAGCAGGGAGCAGCGCACACTGAGCGCTGGCTCCCTGCTCTCCTAGTTACAGCACACATCGGGTTAATTAACCCGATGTGTCCTGCAGCTACATGTGCACAGAGCAGGAGCCGGCACTGACAGTGAGAGCGGCGGAGGCTGGTAACAAAGGTAAATATCGGGTAACCAAGGACAGGGCTTCTTGGTTACCCGATGTTTACTGTGGTTACCAGCCTCCGCAGAAGCCGGCTCCTGCTGCCTGCACATTTAGTTGTTGCTGTCTCGCTGTCACACACAGCGATCTGTGCTTCACAGCGGGAGAGCAACAACTAAAAAATGGCCCAGGACATTCAGCAACAACCAACGACCTCACAGCAGGGGCCAGGTTGTTGCTGGATGTCACACACAGCAACATCGCTAGCAACGTCACAAAAGTTGTTCATTAGCAGCGATGTTGCTAGCGATGTTGCTTAGTGTGACGGGGCCTTAAGCGACAGCGACAACAAGGTCGCTGTTACGTCACCAATTTCTGTGACGTAACAGCGACCTTGTAAGTCGCTGTTATGATCGCTGCTTAGCTGTCAAACACAGCAGCCGAAGCAGCGATCATAACCGCGAGAGCAGGGAGCCGCGCACACTGCTTAGCGCTGGCTCCTTGCTCTCCTAGCTACAGTACACATCAGGTTAATTAACCCGATGTGTACTGCAGCTACATGTGCAGAGAGCCGGAGCCGGCAGCACAGGCAGCGTGAGAGCTGCAGAGGTTGGTAACTAAGGTAAATATCGGGTAACCACCTTGGTTACCCGATGTTTACCCTGGTTACAGCTTACCGCAACTGCCAGACGCCGGCTCCTGCTCCCTGCTCGCTTCATTTCGTCGCTCTCTTGCTGTCACACACAGCGATCTGTGTGTCACAGCGGGAGAGCGCCTTTGAAGAATACGAACCAGGGCTGTGTGTAACGAGCAGCGATCTCACAGCAGGGGCCAGATCGCTGCTCAGTGTCACACACAGCGAGATTGCTAATGAGGTCACTGTTGCGTCACCAAAACCGTGCCGTAGCAGCGATTTCGGTAGCGATCTCGCTATGTGTGAAGCACCCCTAACATCACCTACTTTGAAAATTTGATCCTGTGTCGTCAGCCATTTATACAGGTGATTTTTTTGTATACCTGTCTGTGATCATAATGAGCCTGTTAAAAAGGCATTAGTGCAGGACAAGAAGTAGACCTATTGGATAGTGTAAACATTTCTGATCTTCTTTGTGTTAAAATTGGTATGGAAAATTGAAAAAGCATTGTAAGAGATGTAAGATAAAATGCAATTACAATAAAAACTTGATTAAAACAATAGATTATTTTCTGATGACACATTCCATTTAAGTATGAGTCTAGCCTTAAAGTGATACTTCACCCTGTCTCTGAAAGTGACCTACATTTGTTCCTTACAGTCATCCTACCTTTTGCCCTCCCTTTGCTTCTCGCTGAGTCATCCTCCAAGAATGGGTTTTATTCCTCTTGTATTGAAGATGGTCACCACAGTTTCCTGTGCTGTGATGGTTCAGACTTAACACTCATTATTCCACTTGTGAATCTATCTTGAATGCAGAATGACAAGGGTGGTAATCTCTGAGGGTGACTTATGACAGTAACATGATGCGTTGCTATAGCATGGACACCAATGTCAGCTGCTAGCCATTGCGCACTGGCTGCATAGAAGAACGCCGATGAGGGTGAGCAAAATGGCCCCCCATTTCTTGCATTAGAGACAGAAAGGAGACCTATATACAAGGAAGGGGACATATTTTCCAGAATGAGAGACATAAATACCAATATGAGGACATATATACAGTGGGGGGGGAGTATTTAGTCAGCCACCAATTGTGCAAGCTATCCCATTTAAAAAGATGAGAAAGGCCTGTAATTGACATCATAGGTGGACCACCACAACTATGAGAGACAAAATGAGAAAACAAATCTAGAAAATCATCTTGTCTGATTTTGCAAGGGTTTTTTTTTGCAAATTATGGTGGAAAATAAGTATTTAGTCAATAATAAAAGTTCATATCAATATTTTGTTATATATCCTTTGTTGGCAATGACAGAGGTCAAATGTTTTCTGTAAGTTTTCATAAGGTTGGCACACACTGTTGGTGGTATGTTGGCCCATTCCACCATGCAGATCTGCACTAGAGCAGTGATGTTTTGGGCCTGTCGCTGGGCAACACGAACTATCAACTCCCTCCAAAGGTTTTCAATGGAGTTGTGATCTGCAGACTGGCTAGGACACTTCTTCATATGGTTATTAGGAAGCCACTCTTTCATTGCCCTGGCGATGTGCTTGGGATCATTATCATGCTGAAAAACTAGCCACGTTTCATCTTCAATGCCCTTGCTGATGGAAGGAGGTTTGCACTCAAAATCTCATGGTACATGGCGCCATTCATTCTTTCATGTACACAGATCAGTCGTCCTGGTCCCTTAGCAGAGAAACAGCCCCAAAGCATGATGTTTCCACCCCCATGCTTCACAGTAGGTATGGTGTTCTTTGGCTGCAAGTCAGCAATCTGTCTTCTCCAAACACGACGAGTTGTGTTTCTACCAAACCGTTCTACTTTGGTTTCTTTAGACCATATGACATCCTCCTAATACTCTTCTGGATAATCCAAATGCTCTCTAGAAAATTTCAGAAGGGCCTGGACATGTACTGGCTTAAGCAGGGGAACATGTCTGGCACTGCAGGATCTGAGTTTCTGGCAGCGTAGTGTGTTACTGATGGTAGACTTTGTTATGGTGGTCCCAGCTCTATGCAGGTCATTCACTAGGCCCCCCCGTGTGGTTCTGGGATTTTTTTCTCACCGTTCTTGTGATCATTTTGACCCCACGGGGTAAGATCTTGCATGGAGCCCCAGATCGAGAGAGATTATCAGTGGTCTTGTATGTCTTTGATTTTCTTATTATTGCTCCCACAGTTGATTTCATCACACCAAGATGCTTGCCTATTGCAGATTCAGTCTTTCCAGCCTGGTGCAGGCCTACAATTTTGTTGTTTCTAGTGTCCTTCAACAGCTCTTTGGTCTTCACCATAGTGGAGTTTGGAGTGTGATTGTTTAAGGTTGTTGACAGGTGTCTTTTATACTGAGAACAAGTTTAAACAGGTGCCCTTACTATAGGTAATGAGTGGAGGACAGAAGAGCCTCTTAAAGAAGTTACAGATCTGTGAGAGCCAAAAATCTTGTGTGTTTTTAGATGGCTAAATACTTATTTTCCACCATATTTTGCAAAAAAACATCTTGCCAAATTAGACAAGGGGATTTTCTGGATTTGTTTTCTCATTTTGTCTCTCATAGTTGTGATCAACCTATAATCTCAATTACAGGCCTCTCTCATCTTTTTAAATGGGAGAACTTGCAAAATTGGTGGCTGAATATATATATTTTATTCACACTGTCTATCAGGAGGGGCACGGGATTGGAACATATATTCCAGGAAGGGACTCAGCATGGGGACATACTGTATATATCAGGATGAGGACATATATACTTGGGTGGAGACATGTGTACCAGACCAGGATGCGGACATATATACCAAGAATGGGCCTAGGATAAGGACATTTGTACCAGAAAGAAGATCAAAATAAGTATATGTATACTAAGATGGGGAATGTACACCAGAAAAGTGCCTGGAATAAGAACATGTATATCAAGATGTGGCCTAGGGTGGGACATATATACAGGATGAGGCCCAGGATAAGAACATATATACCAGGATGGGGACATATACAAGGATGGGGCCTAGGATGGGGACATATTTATCAGGATGGTGGATATATTTACCAGGATTGGAATATATATACCAGCATGGGAGACATATTTACCAAGATGGGGGTATATATACCAGGATGGGGAACATATTTACCAGGGTGAGGGTCATATATACCAGGATTGGGAACAAAGATACTAGGATAGGGGACATATTTACCAGAAGGGGTCCCAGATGGGAGACATTTACAAAGATGGGGACATGTATACCAGGATGGGGGTTATATATTTTCCAAGAAGTACGATAAGATACATTTAGAACAGGATGGGGGAAATTACTTCAAAATGGGGGGAGGGAAACTTAAATGACCTTATAGGATTTAGAATACCACAAGCTGTAGAGGGGATGGGACTGCCAATGCCATGCTGATTGACAGCTCCCCGCTACCTAACTGGAGCTGGCTGTCAATCAACATGACATCAGCTGTCCCATCCTGTCTACAGGGCAGAGCAGCTGACTTGCCACTGTGGCGCCCTGGACAAGCCAGGTCATCACAGAACTACACCAACACACCCCACACCCCGGTTAGGCACACCGAACCCAAACACAAAATCCTTGTTGCCTTCCTCCAGGGGCTGATGTCCACACCAGGGGGTGGGCCAGGCGGTTGGTCCCTCCCACCGAGGAGTTCACAGTCCTGGAGGCGGGAAAAGGAAGCAGATCAGATAGAGTTGACTTTTGAAGTGAGAGGAGTAAAGTAGTAAAGGAGCAGTCTGAAGGCGGTCCGGGTGTGTGGCCCGGACGGAACAGCAAGGTTGGCAGACGGTGGTGACCGTCTGCAGGAGAGGCTAATTGGAGCAAACCGTAAGGACCGAGGACCGGCGGTGGCCCGGCGGTACCGGATCGGCGAGCAAAGAGAAGCCAGCACCATCCGGCAGGGCTTACGGACCCCGACAAGGCTAGGAGTCGCCGTTGAATTTGTCAAATCCATTAACAAAGGGAACCTCCGAGGTTTCCCAGCAGTCAAGACCCGATTGAAGGCAACAGCTCACACCGTAGAGGGAAACACAGTCACCGCCAAGGCTACAGTTCCCAGGGCCAGAGCCTGCGGGCAAAAGGGGCTCCTTCAGCATCCATCCAAGCTGGGGAGCAGGTTACCGGTGGGAAGCCATTGGAACCGTAACACAACACAGGTGCAGGGAAAGGCAGTCACCATCAACCTGCCGGGAGGAGAAACACCGCAGCCATCTGTGGGACCCGTCCATCCAGCCGTTTGTCTTACCGGAGACTTTGCATTCGTCATTGGCTGAGTGAGTACCACCGTGCCGTGCGGCACAGCGCTGCCCCCGCGACCCTGCACCTCACCAGGCCCCGTAACCCGCCTGCCATTCATCCCTACCTCCCTCACCGGGTCCCGGGACAACCAACCCCCTACCCACGGAGGGAAGAACCAACATCCAAGCTGCTCCCTGTCATCGCTCCCGGGATCCCCGTCCAGAGCAGCGGTGGTGTCCCAACCTCACGACAACCGTGGGTGGCGTTACAGGCAATATCCCTACACCCAAACCACCCCCTTTCACTCACGGGTGAGGAACGCCGCTCGAGTCCCCGGGATCCGGCCCACCGCTCGAGCCACCGACCGAGCAGCAGCAGCCGGACCCTAGCAGTGGGTGAGCGCAGCGTCACCTCCTCCGCCCGCGACACCACCACTCTGTTGTCACAATATCAGTGGAAGCAGCTGATTTGCTGACAGGAACGGTATGTGATAGCTTTGTGCCCACGGACAATACCACTGGGCACAACATTCAAGTATCAACTATCTGCCTATAAATGCTTGGGCTCATTTAAAAAAAACGTCCCTGATATACACTATATGTTGGCTATACATTTACAATAACTGTCAGTCAAATGCTCATTCAAGCAACAGCTTTTTATAAAAAATGCCACTTACACAAGCATATTCGGTCCATCCATTACACAAGCATATTCGGTCCATCCATCGTATTCTCAATAGGAGAGGGGCAGACATTAAAGGATAGTGCATATTAAAGTTTAACATGCCCGATCCTTTCCCTTTGACTTTGTTTGAATACACAAATTTATACAGTTAGGCCCAGAAATATTTGGACAGTGACACAAGTTTTGTTATTTTAGCTGTTTACAAAAACATGTTCAGAAATACAATTATATATATAATATGGGCTGAAAGTGCACACTCCCAGCTGCAATATGAGAGTTTTCACATCCAAATCGGAGAAAGGGTTTAGGAATCATAGCTCTGTAATGCATAGCCTCCTCTTTTTCAAGGGACCAAAAGTAATTGGACAAGGGACTCTAAGGGCTGCAATTAACTCTGAAGGTGTCTCCCTTGTTAACCTGTAATCAATGAAGTAGTTAAAAGGTCTGGGGTTGATTACAGGTGTGTGGTTTTGCATTTGGAAGCTGTTGCTGTGACCAGACAACATGCGGTCTAAGGAACACTCAATTGAGGTGAAGCAGAACATCCTGAGGCTGAAAAAAAAGAAAAATTCTATCAGAGAGATAGCAGACATGCTTGGAGTAGCAAAATCAACAGTCGGGTACATTCTGAGAAAAAAGGAATTGACTGGTGAGCTTGGGAACTCAAAAAGGCCTGGGCGTCCACGGATGACAAGAGTGGTGGATGATCGCCGCATACTTTCTTTGGTGAAGAAGAACCCGTTCACAACATCAACTGAAGTCCAGAACACTCTCAGTGAAGTAGGTGTATCTGTCTCTAAGTCAACAGTAAAGAGAAGACTCCATGAAAGTAAATACAAAGGGTTCACATCTAGATGCAAACCATTCATCAATTCCAAAAATAGACAGGCCAGAGTTAAATTTGCTGAAAAACACCTCATGAAGCCAGCTCAGTTCTGGAAAAGTATTCTATGGACAGATGAGACAAAGATCAACCTGTACCAGAATGATGGGAAGAAAAAAGTTTGGAGAAGAAAGGGAATGGCACATGATCCAAGGCACACCACATCCTCTGTAAAACATGGTGGAGGCAACGTGATGGCATGGGCATGCATGGCTTTCAATGGCACTGGGTCACTTGTGTTTATTGATGACATAACAGCAGACAAGAGTAGCCGGATGAATTCTGAAGTGTACCGGGATATACTTTCAGCCCACATTCAGCCAAATGCCGCAAAGTTGATCGGACGGCGCTTCATAGTACAGATGGACAATGACCCCAAGCATACAGCCAAAGCTACCCAGGAGTTCATGAGTGCAAAAAAGTGGAACCTTCTGCAATGGCCAAGTCAATTACCAGATCTTAACCCACTTGCTCAAATCCAGACTTAAGACGGAAAGACCCACAAACAAGCAAGACCTGAAGGCTGTGGCTGTAAAGGCCTGGCAAAGCATTAAGAAGGAGGAAACCCAGCGTTTGGTGATGTCCATGGGTTCCAGACTTAAGGCAGTGATTGCCTCCAAAGGATTCGCAACAAAATATTGAAAATAAAAATATTTTGTTTGGGTTTGGTTTATTTGTCCAATTACTTTTGACCTCCTAAAATGTGGAGTGTTTGTAAAGAAATGTGTACAATTCCTACAATTTCTATCAGATATTTTTGTTCAAACCTTCAAATTAAACGTTACAATCTGCACTTGAATTCTGTAGTAGAGATTTTATTTCAAATCCAATGTGGTGGCATGCAGAGCCCAACTCGCGAAAATTGTGTCACTGTCCAAATATTTCTGGACCTAACTGTAAATCACAACTATTTAAACTACCATATAGCTGAAATGTGATAATGATGGTTGGTAATATTAGATTCTGGTTATGAACTGAGTAATGTCTACAACAATTGGTTTGAAATGTATCTAATGCAGTAAACTGTTAACATACAAATTTAATAGAATTTTATCATTTTGAATTCTACTAAAGAAAGTAGTGGAATCAGATATAATCATTATAGATGAAAATGCACAGGTTTTCCGCCAGTTTTACCATCTCAGTTATGGCACATTGATCCGAATCAGTGAGTCCTTGTAAATTATATTTTTAGTTGTGGCTGCTTTTGCTTTGATGCACTTTGCAGTATATTTAAAGTTTCAAAACTTGATATTAGCAGTACAGCAGATTACAATGTTTACTTACTCTACAATGTGCTAGAGGCGTCTTGAGAAGAGAAGGGTGGAACTTATATTTAGCCTATCATTCCAGGAAAATGAGAGCTATAAAGTATTACCATATTCTTGTGCCAACAACTCATTTACCTCTGCTCTGTTGTGTATCAGTTCAGCTTGGCTATTACATACTGAATCTGTTTTTGGCAAAAGACCATCCAAATAAATATTTATCTCTGCATGATTTATGTATAAGACGAATGTAATCCGAAAGGTCAATTGGCTAAACTGAAAAACACTTTTCCGATAACTTAGTGCATGTAGAGGGAACTAATTAGAGTTTAGATCACAGCACATTTTGGAGCTTTTGCAAGTCGATGAAAGTTTCAAATGCTAATGAGTTCTGATGAGCATGCTGGGAGTTGCTCCGTGGACTTGCTCTTTCCTATGCTGCAATGTAACTGTCATCTTTCCTCACACCAAGTTCTAAGTGCAATGTCAGCTAATCACTTTACAACAAATTGATGAGCCCCCTAATCAAAACCATATGACTCGGAAAATCTGGATTTCCTTTAGTTTTGAGGATCCTGCCAAGCTGTGGCTGTCCGATTTTCCAATTTCAACTAATGTATCACTAAGATATGAGCAGGTTTGTGCTTTACTGTACCAGCAGTTTTCAATTCAGATAATCTGCTAAGGAAAATGCTTTTTCTGTCTGTATCATGGAATGATGCAATGTTTATGGAAACAGGATGGTGTTGACTATGGTTTGATTTATTGACTTATGATGTTCATTCGAAGTGTGTGGATGTATCCAAACTTGGATTAGAATATTTACTGAAACAAAGAAAAAGAAGAATAAAGAATATACATCTTTATGTTGACCAGTGGGGTTAGCGTAATGTCTTTAGTATGGTATGCCCAGGGGGCATTGCTCTAGAATCACTGCGTTGAGAAAACACATGATGGTGCTCCGTGGTGCTGGATGTTGATCTCCCTAAGGTCGACCATCCTTACCTATTTAGTATGGTATAGACTGTGTAGACATGTAGGATTTAATACAGTAGTGTTGGGCAGTCCAGCTTTTTTTGGTGATCTAACTCTCTTTATTCTGCTCATCAAAAAGAGTCGGATCTTTTGGATCCTAACGAATCCCTATTAAATATGTGATCACCCCATGTAAACTTATATTTAAAATGATGTTAACAGGATTGAAACCCCACCAATCCACTGACAAAACCCATCCACTTGCAACAGGTCAATTAAAATATAGAGTGTGCGGGGTATCTTCCGCCAAACACTGGAATTATACACCCAGTGAAGGCCATAAAGAGAATTTAGTGTCTCTCATTGGGGTGTCAGCTCCAGTCGTTCATAGTAGGGAGTCGACACCCCAGTGTCGGTCGTGACTGACACATTAATAGCATGCATGGGCTTGTTCTGGCCTCCATAATCTGTGGCAGCCAGACCAGGGTAATGCAAACTTTTATGGCAAGCACCTGCATTTTGGTCTCTTTGGATTTCTGTTATGACCCCAGTTGTCAGTGGTTCCTGGAGCGTGGCCGGGGGAGGGGCCCCTTCCATGCCTCGTTCCCGGGATCACGGCGCCTTAATCTTCTGGGCACTTCCGTTCATTCGGTGCCAGTTATAATTCTGCTCAGCAGTGTTCTGCTGGTCCCTTGTGAGTTCAGATCCTGCCTCCCATCCTGTTTACATTCGTTCACCCTGCCTCCCGTCCTGACCGTGTCCGTTCCCCCAACTCCTGTCCTGCCCGTGTATATTCTCTCTGCCTTCCGTTCTAACTGTGTTCACTCCCCTACCTCCTGCCCTGCCTGTGTACATTCTCCTTGCCGTCCATCCTGACTGCCTCTGTTCCTCTCTAACTCCCATCCTTCCTCCTCTGTTGTTCCGTCCTCCCTGCTATTACCTGCTTTCCCAGCTCCCGACTTTGGCTTGTCTATTTACTCTGTTTTCCGCGCTCCCCTAGGTCTTTGGTGTTCCCTCTCAGTTCATGACTCAGCTTTTCCTGGACTCTGTCCCTGTTTAACCCTTTGTACCTCATAGACATCCTAGTTATTACCCCGGCCCGTATGACCATCCACTTCTTCCACTGGGGGGACTTGTACCCTCTAGTGGAGGATTGCTGTCAGCACTCTCCTGGTGCTCCGGCTCCTCTTGCTGGTTTGTTAAGTCTTGTGCCACCTAGTGGGGAATCCTTACCTAGCGCTTTACTGGTGTTTCAGCTCCCCCTGTTGGTTCATTACAATTTCTATGCCACAAAGCAACATTTTGAGATTGTTGGAGCCAAGAAATCATGAGTAATTTACTAGAATATCAGCATTCGAGTGCTGTCCAAGGAAGCTTGCACAGCCCTGGACCAGCTGCCACAGAGTACCAATGTGGTGGTCACATCAGCGTCCTGCAAATCATTTTCTTTTTTTCTACAGGACATTCTATGACATCATTAATAGATAAAGATAGTGAAATAATAATAAAAATGCCAGTGAGCTCTCAGAATACCCCAGTGGTGCTCAACACAACTCTGAAATCAGGGTCAATTCACAAAGATGAAAACAAACAACTCACATTCATTCCATAACATTTTAATAACAATTAAATTCCAATCTGATCTAATAATTTCTGCTAGGACTTTTGGATTATAACACACATGGATTCAGGGACTACTGAATCCATGAAAATATTTTTTTCTTGAGACATCAAGCTGGAAATATACATTGCATTGGTTTAAGTATTTCTATAGAACTTTCCCAGATCTGTAGTCAAATGTACAGATATGTGAATAGGGCCTCTGGTGCTGCAGCAACACACAACACAGAGCTGCTGGGAACAGACTGAGAATCATCATTGTGCCTCATTCTTCTGTTCTAAAATTCCACCCAGCATTGTATTTTGGTTAACAAATGAGAAAGAGTGTCTCCCAATTATTTTTTGCTCAGTTGTGAACATACCAGTATTCAGTGACTATTAGTTACCAGTGATGTTTTAAAGGGAGTCTGTCTCCAGGTTTCTGCTCCCCCATCTGAGAGCAGCCTAATGTAGGGGCAGAGACCCAGAATCCATAGATGTATCACTTACTGGGCTGTTTGCTGTTATTTTTATAAAATCACTGTTTTATCTGCTGCAAACGTAGCAGTTATCTGACCACAGAGCTCTGTATAACCCCGTCCACACCACTGATTGGCAGCTTTCTGCTCATGCACGATCTATACAGAAAGCCACCAATCAGTGCTGGGGGTGAGGTTTTACAGGGCTCATGATTATGCTTGACTACCTGGTTTACTAGTAGTAATAGTAGTAGTAGTAGTACACACCTAGTGTTGACCTGGATGAAGGAAGTTTTTCGGCCGAAACATTTAGTCCTTATGTGAACTCACTGCTATATTTTGAACACGTGCATGTCTCATGGACTTTTAACCATTTGAATAAAGATTTGGATTTTAAAGACTGCTGTGGATCTGTTATCCTTTTTCCAATATTGGTGGTAAGCTCTAAGGCGGGCTTTGCACACTACGACATCGCAGGTGCGATGTCGGTGGGGTCAAATTGAAAGTGACGCACATCCGGCATCGCATGCGACATCGCAGTGTGTAAAGCCTAGATGATACGATTAACGAGCGCAAAACCGTCGTAATCGTATCATCGGTGCAGCGTCGGCGTAATCCATAATTACGCTGACACGACGGTCCGATGTTGTTCCTCGCTCCTGCGGCAGCACACATCGCTGTGTGTGAAGTCGCAGGAGCGAGGAACATCTCCTAGTTGGGCGGGATGTTTACATTTTGCTCATCTCTGCCCCTCCGCTCCTATTTGCCGCCTGCCGTGTGACGGTGCAGTGACGCCGCATGACCTGCCCCCTTAATAAGGAGGCGGGTCGCCGGCCAGAGCGACGGTCGCAGGGCAGGTGAGTGCATGTGAAGCCGGCGTAGCGATAATTTTCGCTATGCCAGCTTTCACAAGATATTGTACCTGCGACGGGGGCGGGGACTATCACGTGCGACATCGCGGCATCGGCTTGCGATGTCGCAACGTGCAAAGCCCGCCTAACCCTCTCCCCGCATGTCCAGAGAATGCGGCTTATTACTCCATGAAGACTGAAGTATATCCTTTTCCATTTTTTGCAAACTGGATATGATCTCTTTGCTGAACTTTTTGGACCAGAACCAAAGAATATTGGTGATCTGGACATTATTACATTGTTTGGAATTGATAGATTTATTTCAAACAACAGATCCCCGTGATGGGTGAAAATCTGTGAAGTAGTGGAGTTATATTTACTTTATTATATACTGTTATTTTTTAGATTATAAAACGCACTTTCCTCCCAAACATTTGGGAGGAAAATGAGGGGTGCATCTTTTACCGTGGGGTGGTGGAGAATGGTCACAGTAGGCAGGGGCAATGCTGCAGGCTGTAAGATGTGCTGCGGGTGGTGCAACTGCTTGCTTTGGGCAGGGGCCATCCTGAAAATGACGGTAGTGTGGGCTTCAAATAATGGCCCCTGGAGTCAGCATGTGTGCAGATTGAGCTCTTGGCTCCAGTTCTCATCTGCTCACACGCTGCTTCCAGCCCACTGATATCCCAGCAGCGTACTTAAGAAAAGTGGCACCCGGAGGTGGCGCATGCACAAATGAGATGTCAGCTCGTCAATCTGTGCATGTGCCGACTCAGGGCGCCATTTTTTTTAAGCCCGCACTACCAACAGTTTCAGGATGTTCTTGCCTTACAGTCTCCACAATGAGCATCTGGGACACCCACCGCATCCCCCTGCCTCCTGTGATCCGTAATCCGCAGTGCATCTTATAAATTGAAAAATGGTTGGTCTTTAAAAACCCGTAATACAGTGAAGCCGCAAACAGTGAACCGCGATATAGCAAGGGATGACTGTACACCTAATTTTCAGTGTATATAATTTATATATACAAATACATAAAAACTGATTTCCATTCAGTTAATTTTTCCCTTAATTAAACTAATGTTTCTTTTTGAAGTTGATAATATAATGGTGGTAAAAGTTACTGGGCAGTTACCAACCCTGTTCCTCCATGCCCTTGTAGCCCCACATTCCAGTGCCACCTCCCTTTCTCCATTAATTAGAAGTTCTAAATAGCCAGGGGAGTATTTAGCTAGTTTTTATAGCCTGACCACTGCCACTAATTGGATTTGACATATGTCTCCATGCCAAGTTGTCTATAAAATCTGCTCCGTGCTGTGCATGAATAAGATGTTTGTTTTTCTTGCTGATTTCTTGATACGAAGCTTCAGGATGTGTTAATTTTTTCAGTGTATTTACTTATTTTCCTCTTTTTTTTTTTTGAACAATAGAGTAGAGAGAAAGCGCCTGCCTCGTCCTCCTCCTGATCTCTAGTCCTCATGCTGCTTCATTTCCTGGTTTTTGATCCAGACATCCCGCTTTTGTTTTCCAAGTGCTTAAGCAGCACGTGTTGGTAATGTGGCCACCAAACAAATATTTCAGCTGAGGTTCCTACGCCCCGGAGAGCAGAAGCTGATGGACGACTGGCTTCCTGAGGTTCGGTGGCTGTTACTTTTCTGCCACCACCCTTACAGGAAGAGATAGTGGGTCCGCGCCTGTGCTAGCGGAATCAATGGGAAATCCCTGCAGCTGGTAGATTGTTCTACTCAGTTACAGCACTGAATGGCGGAGGTGTTTTATTGAGCTGTAATAGACCTTTCCTGTTGGGAGGATTTGCACGTGGACTCCTAAACACACACTCAAGGGAAGTTCTGGGATCAAAAGATAAGCTCTTTCTTACTTGATCTGACACAGGGCTTTATTGTTTGAACTTCTTTGACATTTCAGTGAAAGTTTCAAATTGTGTGCTAAATGAAAAATCAGCATTGTCCATCAGCAGTGGGAGAAGCCAAGCTTCACCGCTCCACCTGCACACATCTCCGTTTATATTCTTTAAAATTTACGACCCATCCCAAAGTTACAGGAAAGGTGGGAAACAATTAAGCCTTTACTGCCTTTTAAGTATTTCTAAAGACTTAGGCAGCATTGAAAATAATTGCTGTCAATCCAGCAAGAGGTCAAGTTAAATAGATGCCTCTTGATGTTTTTTGGAAGACTTCAAGGGGAAGTTCTGCGCTGTAATGTCAAGGTTATAATAGATTTACAGAGATTAAATTCACCATAATAGTACATATATATATATATATATATATATATATATATATATATATATTAGGTTCATCAGTCAGTACAGGGACTATGTCATGTCCAACTTGAGAAATAATGTCCAATGTCCAATTTATGGAAGTTACAAGTAGAACTAGCGTTAAGAATAGTATGGGCAGACTGGGCAATTGCCCAAGGTTCCCACTCCTTTGGGGGTCCAGGGTCTACAGCAGGAGCTACTCTTACATAGTTACATGTCACGAACCAGGGTATGGGGGCTCCTCGTTTGCCTTCTGGAGCAGTTCTTCCCCGTACCAGAAGTTGCTCGGTCCGTTTTTCTAAGCCACGGATGCTGACCAGGACTTTTTGGCATTCTGACACTAAATGTCAAAAAGAGCATACTGAGTATGTGCGGGATTCCTATGGGTGTTTTGCCACTATCTGAGCATGTCAGTGATGTAGCACGTTCCTATTGGCCACAGTGACATCATTGGTGATGTGGTACATTCCCATTGGCTGCCATGACATCATCAGGGATGTGGCACGTCCCCATTGGCCACCGTGACGTTATCAGTGAGGTGGCACGTTCTTATTGGCCACCGTGACATCATCAGTGATGTGTAGGGCTCTCATTGGCCAAAGGTGCTGGCTACACGTGGTTCCTCCATCTTGTGGGCGGTACAGAGGTGATAAATAGCCCTGAAGCCCACATGGAGGTGTGCACTCATCTTTGTGCATACTGCTGTACACATCTTAGATAGGGTTAGGCGGCGAAGTCCCACCAGACTGATTGAGGGTCAGGAGGCAGGTTAGGGGGTAGGCGTTGCGGTCATATCCATTGACCGAGTTAGAGTCAGTAGCTGGCGAAGCTAGGCTCCAGTGATATCGGGCTTGGGCGGCTTTGGGACCGGTGGCTAACCAGCTGTACCATATAGCAAGCCGATATAGGAGCAGTACTCTGTACTCACCACTGCATATACCCTGCGTCCTGCTAGCAGGATACGGCTAGTGTTCTGCTTGTCCGCTCCTATAGTATGCTACCTACTGTATATATTACCTTCTGTGAAGGAACAGAAGTGTAATGCGCTATATAGACTCTGTGAGTTAACAGAGTTCTGTTTATTTACTATAATATTATTTCCTTATCTGACTGTCATTTAATAGAGTTCAGTATACATATTGCAGTATTGTGTGGCTTAGAACACTGTTACTGCATACACAGGTCCTCTGTGATGACGGGACAGAGTCTCTTTACATATGTTGGTACCTCTTGGTGACCTGTAACATAGAGTACCTTAGTTACCGGGTTACTGTTGGGTTTCAGTAGGGCCTTGTGCCACCAGCTGAAGTTCTGCCATCACTGCACAGTGGCCCCTGACCACTGGTAGTAGTATATATTCATCTATTCCTATACCAGGAGGTTCCCCCGTAACAGTTACATAGGTTGAAAAAAGACCTAGGTCCACCTACTAAATCCTTCCTCCCCCAATTCTACATTTTGTCATTAAGTCATTTATAACCAACAATGTTGTGTGCACTGAGGAAATCATCCAGCCCTTTTTAAAAGCTGTTATAGTGTCTGCCATTACTACCTCTTGTGGTAGGGCATTCCACAGTCTTACCGCTCTAACTGTAAAGAACCCTTTCCCATTCAGCTGTCGGAATCGCTTTTCTTCCACTCGCAGTGAGTGTCTCTTGGTCCTTAGTATTGTCTTTGGAAGGAATAAGTCATGTCCCAGTCCTTTATATTGACCACACATGTATTTATACATATAAATGAGATCTCCTCTGAGACGTTTTTTTTCTAAGCAAAACAAATCCAACTTTTCCAACCTCTCATCATATGGGAGGCCTTCCATTCCTTATAGTAGTCTAGTTAAAAGCTCTAACGCTAATAAAAGCTTTAACACAATTAAAAAAATATAAAAAGAGGCTATCGAAATTTTGTATCCGCCCCAAAATGGTATCAGGAAGAAGGTCCGCTCAGGGCTCATAAAATAAGCCCTCACATAGCCCCATATCCCCAAAAATTAAAATGGTATGAGTTTGGGAAATGGCAGCAAAAAAAAATATTTTTTTTACAAATTTCAGAATTTTTTTCACCACTTAAATAACAAAAAAACTATACATGTTTGGTATCTACGTACTTGTACTGACCTGAGCAATCATCTTGCAAGGAAAGTTTTATTATATAGTTAACTTGGTAAATAAAATACTCAAAAAAACATTGTGGAATTGTACTTTTTTTTTGCTATGTCAACGGTCTTGGATTTTTTCCCATTTTCTAGTACACTAAAGGTGGTGTTACACACAGCGACGACGACAACGATATCGCTGCTATGTCACCATTTTCTGTGATGTAACAGTGACGTCCCGTCACTGTCGCTATGTGTGACATCCAGCAACGACCTGGCCCCTGCTGTGAGGTCGCCGGTCGTTGCTAAATGTCCATAATTAATTTTTTGCTCATTGCTCTCCCGCTGTGAAGCACACATCGCTGTGTGTGACAGCGAGAGAGCGACGAACTGAAGCGACCAAAGAGCAGGAGCCGGCTTCTGGCAGCCTGCGGTAAGCTGTAACCACGGTAAACATCGGGTAACCAAGGAAAGACCTTTCCTTGGTTACCCGATATTTACCTTCGTTACCAGCGTCCGCCGCTCTCACGCTGCCATTGCCGGCTCCCTGTTCCCTGCACTCCTAGCCAGAGTACACATCGGGTTAATTACCCGATGTGTACTTCAGCTACGTGAGCAGGGAGCAGGCACTGGCAGCGTGAGAGCACACCGCTTAGCGATGGCTCCCTGCATACGTAGCTGGAGTACACATCGTTTAATTAACCCGATGTGTACTCTGGCTAGGAGTGCAGGGAGACAGCGCTAAGCGGTGTGCTCTCACGCTGCCAGTGCCGGCTCCCTGCTCCCTGCACACGTAGCTGGAGTACACATCGGGTAATTAACCCGATGTGTACTCTGGCTAGGAGTGCAGGGAACATGGAGCCAGCACTGGCAGCGTGAGAGCGGCGGACTTAGGTAACGAAGGTAAATATCGGGTAAACAAGAGAAGTGCTTTCCTTGGTTACCCGATATTTACCTTAGTTACCAAGCGCAGCATCGCTTCCACGCGTCGCTGCTGGCTGGGGGCTGGTCACTGGTCGCTGGTGAGATCTGCCTGTTTGACAGCTCACCAGCGACAATGTAACGATGCAGCAGCGATCCTGATAAGGTCAGGTCGCCCGTCGTGATCGCTGCTGTGTCGCTATGTGTAACCCCAGCTTAAGTGTTATAATAGTGTTAATAGTGTTATAATAGCAGCACAACAGCTCCCTGCTTCATTCTTCAGTTGTTGATGATGGGTTTACTAACAGACTAAAAATATATTCATATATATATACAGTATATATATATATATATATATATATATATATATATATATACATATATATATACTAGAAGGTGGCCCGATTCTACGCATCGGGTATTCTAGAATTTACGTATTGTGTAGTTCATGTATGATTTTTGTTATATATATAGATGTTGTTGTGTGTAGTTACCAAGTGTTTGTGTAGGGCGCTGTACATGTTCTGGGTGTTGTCTGGGTGTGATGGGGGGTGAGAGCGGTGTTGTTTGTGTGTTGCGTTGTTTGTGGAGCGCTGTGTGTCTGTAGCGTTGTGTGTGTGTTGCGCGGTTTGTGTGTGTGTGGTGTGTTTTGGGGGGAGGTATGTTTTGTGCAATGTGTGTGTTGTGCGGTATGTGCGTTTATTTGTGTGTGCAGCGTTGTCTGTGTGTGGGTGTCTGTGTAGGGCAGTTGTTTGTGGTTCCCAGTGTGTGTGTGTGGTGTGTTGTGCAGTGCGCGTGCGTGTGTGTGTTGGGGGGAGGTGTGCACTTCCCATCGTGCTCCATCCCCCATGCAGCGCACTCCCCATCGTGCTCCATCCCCTATGCTGTGCACCCCCCATAGTGCTCCATCTCTCATCCTGCGCACTCCGAAACGTGCTCCATTCGCCATGCTGCGCACCCCCCATCATGCTCCATCTCCCATGCTGCGCACTCCCAAACGTGCTCCATCAGCCTCTCTACCCGCAGCATCAGCCTCTCTGTCCGCAGCATCAGCCTCTCTCCCCGCAGCATCAGCCTCTCTGTCCCCAGCATCAGCCTCTCTGTCCCCAGCATCAGCCTCTCTGTCCCCAGCATCAGCCTCTCTGTCCCCAGCATCAGCCTCTCTGTCCCCAGCATCAGCCTCTCTCATCCCAGCATCAGCCTCCCCATCCCAGCCTTCCCCAGGATCAGCCTCTCTCCTCCCAGCCTCCTCCAGCACGCCATGCTCCTCTGCCGACACTCACAGATCCGATCGCATACACTCACACACACCGACACACACATCCGATCGCATATACTCACACACACCCGATCACACTCACGCACACACACATTGACGATATTGCACATACGCGCTCATACTCGCAACATCCGGAGATACCACATGCTTCTGGCCATGTGATCCTCCGGCAGGTCCTGGAAGGTCACAACAGCACAGTATCGAGGCCGAGAAGCAAGCGATATCGCCGGATGCTGTGAGTGTGTGGATGCGATGTGTGTGTGAGGTGTGTGTGAGGTGTTTGTGAGAGTGAGTGTGATCTGATGTGTGTGTATGTGTGTGTGTGTGCTGTTATGTGTGTGCGTGTGGATCTTCCGCCGCTGCAGGACCTTGATGTGCTGGTAACTATGCTAGCATGGTTACCAACGTATCCCATCCCCCGCTCGCACGGGAGCCCACACCAGCATACGGCGGCAAGGCCAGCAATGCGAGGGTAAGTGTCGGCTGGGTTGGCGGCGTACGCTGATGTGGGCTCCCGTTGGGGGGGTGGAGTACAGTACTCACCGTGTCAGTTCGGGGAATGCGCGGGGGAGGCGGGGCCAGAGCTAGCGTGCATTGCGTGAGGGGGGCGGGGCGGGGCCGAGTAGCCAATGCCTGCAGGGTGCCGGGGCGAGAGGCCAATCTGTGGGGGGGGGGCGGAGCCTGGGCGAGCAGCTGGCCAATCCGTGTGGGGGCGCAGCCTGGGCGAGCAGCCAATCCGTGTGGGGGGCGGGGCCATCGCGAGCCCAGCGGCCAATCAGCTTTGTGTCACCGTAAGGACACAATGTCACCGTAAGGACACAATTTTGGAGCATGACAGACAGACAGACAGACAGACAGAATAAGGCAATTATATATATAGAGATATATAAAATGTAATTTGGATGAGGAGCAGGGCCACCATCAGGGCTTTACTGCTATTACTTGTGCATGGGGCCAGGTGAAGGGAGGAGCGTGTGCCCCAGGGTAATTACTTAGCTTTTTGAAGCCCTTGGCCCGGGCCCCCATCATAGCTGCAGCCTGCAGATAAAAGTAGTATGGCTTCAGCACAGTGGGGCGGCCATGTTGCTTCTTCCACTTTAGGCTGAGTGCACACTACCACGTGGCTAATTTGCATGGGATGCACTTCCAGGCAATTAAAAAATAAAACAAAACATTTAATTTTGCTCTGCAGCCGCAATAACAATGTGTGTCCAGTGTAACGTGAAAAGTTTGGTGAAATGTTCTCTTTAAAGCAACAGTGGGCCCAATGTCAACAATGCAGGGACAAGAAATGGAGACAAGGGGCAATAAAACTAGTAATCATGATATAGTAAATAGGAATGGGATAAAAAATAAGTACACAAAACTATAATGTCAAAATGTATTTTACTATTTATCTGTATTATTTTTCTATGGCTATTTCTGTTTTAGAGGTCATATGGCTAATATTCAGATTATTAAAGGGATTGTCCTGTTAAAAGACATTTATGAACCATTCTAAGGTTATGTCATGAACTTCAATTTTAGGCCTGTTTCATACGTCAGTGATTCTGGTACGTATGTTGCAATTTTTATATGTACAAGAATCATGGACATACGCAGACCCATTAAAATCAATGGCTCTGCGCACACACCAGTGATTTTTCACTGACCTTGTCTTAGTACAGCATACACATGTGACGCCCTGGCCTATCAGGTCATCACAGGGTATTGTGCAATCTGCCCTTCTGAACAGTATCCGCTCCTCCTTGGTTACGGGTCTTTTGGTGTTGCTAACAGCTTAGCCAGTCAAAATCCTAGGAACACTTTGCACCAAACCCACCAGACACAACATTGGGGGGCCTGAAGGGAATAGGGCCGCCGACATGGGGGGTTGGTAGGGAGAAGTGAGAAAGTGACAGAGAAGTGAAACCGTAGTGAAAGGAGTAGGAGTTGAAAAGTGACTCTCCGAGAGGGAGAGGTCACCGGTCCGGAGCAGGGCTCCTGACGTTTACTAGGTGGCAGATGTTGGTCTGGGCCTGGTAGGAGCTGGAACCCCGGTCGCAGGGGATCGCGTCAAGGGGCACGGACTGCTGAGGACGGCAGCCGGCGGCCTTGAGCTATCACCGGGCAGGGGCCAGGGCACGACCGGGTACATGGACCTTAGGCTGGGAAGTAGCTTCACGTGTCCCGGTAATTTACCCGACGGGGTGAAGACTTCAAGATTCATCCCCAACCTGCTCCAAAATCGTGGTACTAGTGCACCGATGGGATAGGATTTTCACAAATACAGTCCAAAGAAATCCTACGCATGAACCCTGAGAGCAAGCTCACTCCGTTATCCATACGGGTGAGCGGGACCTGAAAAGTTTCAAGCTTGAGGGTCCAATTAGTGAGAAGGTGCCACAGAAATGGCCACAGGCTAACAGCAACACCAAGGACACGGATCCAGGCGTGCTCCCTCCATGCTACAGCGGTGCTAAGAATTCTGGTTTACAAGCTGTTGGCGTTGTTATTCTTGGACTGGGTGAGTACGCTGAAAAGCCCCTTTTTCTCTACCCAACGGTACCCCATTCACCAACACCCAACGAGCCCGGGGCACAAACCCCCTACCACGGAGGGGTTAAACATCCTGCTGCTACACCATCGCCACCGGGCTCCCCAACAGCAGCAGTGGTCTCCCACATTACCATGCACCGTGGGTGGCATCACGAACTTACACATCCCCTGTACATATCTATCCCCTCTCTTTTAAATTTGAGTGTCCGCGCGAACCCCCCGGGTCCGGAGACCAGTCAAGCCACCGCGGCTCCGGATCCGAGCGGCTCGGCCGCTGACACGCGGGCGGTACACACGCATGTCTGTGTGCTCCGCACAGAGATATGTCTGGTTTTTTTGGGCATCACTGATTTCCCACGGACCACACTATGGTGTGAACCATGAAACACGTACCAGAAAAACACGTACATTGAAAATAAAATGATTTTTATACTCACCTTCTCCAGCGACGCTCTCTCCGGCCTCTGCTGCTGGCTGCTGCTTCCTGCCCAACTAATTACTAGCATGCATATTCATTTATGCAGCCACAGCCGACCCAGAAGTAGCTGCATAGGTGACACAGCGGCGGCCGGAGGCAGCAACCGGGAGAGTTCAGCACCTCGAACAGCAGGAGCAGGGACAGGTGAGTTTATCTCCATGTGCAATCACGGAGCACGGATTGCACATGGACAACCCACGTGTGCCATGAACCACGGCACACAGAGGGACATGCGTTTTTTACATGTCAGTGAAAAACGTCTTTGTTTTTCGCTGACATGTGAAATAGGCCTTAGACAGTACTTTTTGGCCTCTGAATGTAAAATATGTAAATCTCTTGTCTTCTGGGATACTTGACACGACTTTTGATTAGCTGACATCATTTTTGACCATATGTGTTTTGGCGAGTTCAGATGAAATTTCATAACAAAATTTGTCGTTCATCTTCTCCTACTACCACTTGTAAAAAAAAGAGAAAATTAGTTCTAATGTAATATTTTAGTGGAAAAAAATTGATCCTTAGTTGCCCAGGGTTATAGAATTCTGAGAAGGAGAATGCTTAGTACTGACCAAGATGAACTACCTACGGCGTGTAGTTTTAAAAATGGGGTTAATATTTGGGAGTCTCTGCTAAAGTGACATGGTGTCAAGCAAAACTGTGCTCCAAAAAGTCAAATAGCGCCCCTTCTCTTCTGAGTCCTGTCTTGTTTCAAAACAATAATAATAGTTTCCAACCACACGGTGAGTATCTGCGCACTGAGTAGAAATTACACAGAACTTTAATGGTGTTTTGAATACTTTGAATGGTGCAATTTTTATAAAGGGGTTCTTATTTGGGGTTTTTCTGACATATGGACCCAACAAAGCCACTGCAAAAATGATGCGGTAAAAATGTTGGTAAATTTTGTTGAAAACATTAAAGATTAATGGTTATCCTTTAACGCTTCTAAGAAAACACTTTAAAAATGATGCTAACATAACGTAGGCTTATGTTTTTTTTTAACTATTTTGTGCAGTATGACTTTCTGTTTTAAGGGCATATAAATTTTAAAATATCAAAAATTTGCAAGTTTTCATAAATTTTGTTACATTTCATATATTTTCTTAAATAGACACAAATCACGTCAACCGAAATTTACTCGGAATATAAATTTAAAATATCAAAAAATATTCTCAGAATAACTGGGATATGTAGAAGCATTGCATATTTATTACCACATAAGGTGACACTGTGTCGTGCGGTGTTCAGTGTTGCACTCGTTTGGTGTCATGGCAGTGTTGGACTCTGTTCACACACTGCAAAGTCTGACAAACAGCATGGGATCACTTAGTTGCACAGCCTGTCGTGACGTTGGCTGGTTCTGGTTTCATTGCTCTCCAGTACAGCAGTAGTTAATCACTTCTGGCTTGTTATCATCGGCTGGGAGCTCAGGCTGCTGATCACCACTAGCTGCTCTGACCCTTTATAAGCTTCTGGACTCTAGGGCTGAGTGCCGGATATAGCTTTTTGCTTCCTCTGTTCCTGTGGTTGTCTAGTTGCGTGGTGATCTTCAAGTTGCAGTTCTGCGTAGTGTGTGTGAGTTCTCCAGTTGTGTATTTGTGGAATTTTAGTAACTGCGTTTCCTGCCCACTCCTTGGGTGACGGGAAGTTTTATCAGGGCTTGGACAGGAAACAGGGCCACATTGGAGGTTCGAACCTGGCTACTATCAAGTCTACCTTCGGCCTAGGAGCTCCTGTTCCGTCTATACACCCCCATGACGCACTGGCTTCCACGGGAATTGGTTAAAGTATAACAAATTAACTGAAGTTGCTTTATACTAAGAATAAAGACAGCTATCAAACTCTTATAATTCTAATGTAATATGTCTATTTCTATAAAACCTGACAAATCTAAATTGATTTAACCAATGTCTTCCCACAAAGGTCTGTGTACATCTCGGCAAATAGAACAAAGAACATTTAAAGACTTTGTACATTTCTATAAAATGTATGAATTTTTTTTTTTTTGCTTCTATCAAACATTTCTGTGCAGATAAGTTGAACAAAATATATAAAGCAAACCCTACAGAAATGTCATCTCTGTGAGGCCGGCATATCCCTAATGCCAGAATATTACATCAAAACACCTGCAAAAATCAAAAGTACACCCCTGGACACCTTCTTTAAAGGTCACAGTCCATCTGTATGGAGAATTCACTATATAACTTATTCTCTTCAGTTCTTCCGGCTGCTGCTCAATAAACATTTCTCATAACTTATAGAATTCTGCTCGGTTTATCCTTCTTCCAACAAATACAGTCCAGATTCATTGTAAACTGCCCTTTTATTATAAGATGCAATATACAATAAAACACATGTGTCAGTGTGTCAATGCAAGGACAAAAAATGTCATGTATTAGAAAATGTTCATTTTCCAGTTAAAGGGGTTATACACAACTTTAATATTGATGACTAATCCATAGGACAACTCATCAAGATCAAATTGTGATTCCAACTACCAGAACCCCTGTAGCGCATCTGATGAAGGGGCATTCAGCTGACTATATTGTGTAGTGCTCATGAATGACAATGGGACCTCTCTCCTATTTACTTGCATGGGAGAATGCCTTCAGTAGTGAAGGAAGGTCCTGGCCCTGGGGCGCACGGGCGCTGCACTTCTTCGCTCAAGAGGCTCTGGGTGCTCATGGAACTTTGAGTGGAGTGAACAACCCATATAGGTTTCTTCCGGTCAGCATCAGTCACCCGGCTGGTAGTCCTCATCTTAGTCAGTTAGTAACACACACAACACCAGTGCTCACTCAGGCAACCAAAAATGTCACCTTCACACAGCGATAACAGACATGGCCCTCTTTTGCTTTGTACCTCTTAGTATAGGGTACTACCTCTTGACCTGTTCTCCTCTGCTATCTTGGATCTCATCCTCAAGCCCCAGGGTCTATCTCTCCTTCCTCTTGAATCCATTCACTTTTGATCAATTCTAGGCCCCGGTGGCTCTCTAGTCAGATGAATCTCTTAGCCCGTCAGGGTGAGCTGTGGGCTATGAATGTCTCGAGGTTTCCTGCCTGGCCCTAGCACCAAGATCACATCTTCTTAAACACTTGAACAATATTTTAGACTGACTTCTCTTGAGACCTCCCAACCAACTTCTTTACCACAATTATCACTACCCCTAGATCTACCTCATCTGTCACCACCCCTTTAAAACTATTTCTTACATCATGTTGGCCAACAACTAGGTGGTGCCTTTGGTAACAGTCCCGCTCTACTTATCTGCAACCTGCACCCAGATAGTAGCATGACATATCAACATACACATTTAGAAATAAGCATAACACATTGCACTCTACATTGCAGGGCTCAACCACCTTTTACAGTAGCGCTCACAGATACTACTATTATGCTGTAGCTTATTTAATCAGCTGGTCAGCGGGAGTACCAAAAATTGGTAGTGTACAGTAAGTTCTCTTCATTTCAATTGTATGAGAGAAAGCTTGTAGTGACACTTCCTGCTGAAACAGAACATAAAAAGTTGTGCCTCAAACAGTGAATCATACCCCATTCAATGTTGTGATCCTAAGGATAAAGTCTTCAATATTATATTTACCTCTAGGCTTAAAGTTTTATGGCTATGAAACGTTCATGACCCCAAAGACATATGTTGAGCAGTTTTCTCTGTTCCTAGTAGTCATCCTGTTCTATTACACAGACAGGTGGTAAAGCTACTGTCTGTCATGGAGCATAAGTTGTAGGACGTCATCCATGCCACTTGTCTAGAACCAGGATATCGTGCCCTGAATCAGAAGTTAATTACTGTTGTGCTTGGTCCTGATCTATGCAGTAGAAGCAGCTGATGACCTAGTAGAGATTAATATGGTCAACATTAGTGATGGGAGAATAATAAAATATTCGTGTTCCGATTATTTGCCTAGAATATTTTGTACCATTCGTGCATTCGTCATGACTAACAAATCTAATACAAGTCAATGGGAAACTCAAATAATTTTCCGGCAGACCCACCCAAGATGTCTGGCGAGGCTAAAAAAATGCTGAAATGAATGGGAACAGCATGGTAAAAATGCCTGGATGCATCTCTGAAACACAAGTCACTGCTGGAAACAATGTTGTCAAAGTTTTACACTATTTTGACGTGTAGTCCCCTGCCCATTTATGATAACCAGTACAGGTAAATTAGAGAGCTGGGGGCTGCAGCCTGGCTGGTTATCAAAAATAGAGGCTCCCCCACAATGTTTTTTTTTGTTTGTTTTTTTAATTAAATTAAATAAATAATAAATATAACGACATGGGCGCCTGTCTATGCTTGTTAACCAGCGCAGATATAGCAGACTGCTGAGGACTGGTATTCTCGGGCTGGGAAGGTCTATCATTATTTGGCCCTTCTCAGCCTAAAAATAGCAGCCTGCATCACCCAACAATTGGCATATCCAATAGAGTCGCCAATTGTGGATTCATGTTCTATTTATGTCATACCCATTTGGTCTTGTTTTTTGTACATACCACTGAATTCCCCTGCTTATATAGCAGCCTTTGTACTTTTATCTATTATCAGTTTATTGTCTTTTAATATATTTAAATAAAATTGATTTGGCATAACTCCTTCTGGGGTTTTTTTCTCCCTATCTCCCTATCTCTTGATATTATCAGTGCAAAGACTTATTTGACTGAATAGTATTTATGGGAATTTTGTAATACAGTGGGAGACCTAATATTATAAGGAGAAATTATAATAATAATAAGGAGGCACTGGGGACATTACTAACATAGGGGGCATAGTTGTTGTTATAATTATAATAAGGCAAAAGGGGGCATTATTGCTATAAAGAAACACAGGAGGCACATTAATATTATTTTAAGACTGCACAGAATGAAATTATTATTATTATTATTATTATGATGCACAGGGATGTTACTATTAAAATTGGAGGCTATAGGGGACTTTAATATTATAAGGAGGCATTGGGAGCATCATTAATATTATAAGCTGGCACATTGGCGCATTGTAACTATAAAGAGGCACAGGGGGCATTATAATTATAAAGAGACACTAGAGAGGCATTATTATTGAGAAGAGGCAGAGGTGTAAATAATTAATATTCTAAAGAGGCACAAGAGGCATTATTATGAGTCACAGGGATTAAAATTATTATAGGGGGTAATATTGTTATAAGGATGCACAGGTGGAAATTATCATTAGTATTATAAAGAAGCATAGCTAGCATTGTTATTATTATAAGTCATATGGCTTAATATTAGTATAAGGGGGCACAGGGTTACATTATTATTGTAATGTGGCATAAGGGGAACATTGTTATTTTTTGGAGAAAAAGTGATGAAAGAGTCGGCTCAGCACAAATCCAATAAAATATAAAAAAATTACTTTATTGATATTTCCTTAAAATAGTCATTCCTGGAAATACATCACACAAAGGTATAATCTGCATACAGGTGAAACTTTACGCGTTTCGGACCTATATCATAAAAACAAAAGGGTCCTTAGTCATAAGTCAAAAAATCCCCCCCTTATTTTTTGGAGGCATGATGTGGCATTAAGGTTAAAAGCCCCATGGGGACATTATTACTATAGAGAGGCAGTATAGGAGGCACTGGAGGGCAATATTACTATGAGAAGGCACAGAGAAGACATTATTATGAGTAGACAATAAGGGTTATAACTGTGTTGGGGCACAGAAGGTGTACCATTACTGGGTGGGAACAAAAGAAGAGCACTAATACAGGGTAGGGCCCAGAGGGGTATTGTTACTGTGTATAACACTAGTTATACCACTATAAAAGGTGCTCAAGGTGGTCAATCAGCGAGAATGTGACCAGTGAGTCACTGGATCTATCTGTACGGTATACACGTATATCACTGACAGATACAGAAAAAAAGGGCCATTGTACAAGAACAATATACAGTATGTGCCTTGTTCAGCCTCAAAGGCTATCAAAAAGTACAATTCCACCAATATTGGAGGCAGAAATAGGCCTCCCAAACTCTTGGGCTCCTGGGACTGCACAGGTTGCACCAATTATATATTCGCCCCTGACGTATATGGTCTGCAGAACATGTTTAGAACTGACAAATACCATTATATGGTCACTGTTTATTGAGCACATCAATCTTACAGCAGTGGTTTTGGTTAATGACCAGAATAGTGTACTTGCCTTTTAAATGTGGAGCTGGAGAAGGATGTTCTCAACACCATGGCTGGCAAGAAGAACAAACAAATTAATTTTGGATCAAATCAAGCCAGACATGACATTTGAAGCAAGGATCACCAAGCTACAACTTCCTATTTTGTACAGATCATACGAAGAGAGCAATTATTGGAGAAGGACATGATGGATGGAACAATAGAAGGAACAAAGCGATGAGGAAGACCAGCAACCAGATGGTTTGAAGCTATCAAGATAACGGCAGAGAAGACCCTGGTGGACCTATCTAGAGTTACACAAGATCAATCTTTGAACAAAACGTTCATCCATCAAGTCATCGTGGCCCAAAATTGAGCTGAAGGCTGGTAAATAATAGTGGTATTATCACTACTGTATAAGTTGGAAGTGTTTATGTTTTATTGGTATTATGTGTCTCTTATATTGCAGTGGTAATGGTAATATTGGTCTAGGTAAAGTAGTAGTAAGTTAGTAAAACATGATGGTATTATTCTGTCACTTTGTGGAGGTAATGTGTGGTCATAGCATGGTGATATTATTTAGCCTTTTATAGCGGCTTTATTACTAATATTGCTCTTTCAGTAAATTTTTAATTCCTCAAATGTCAGCCAAAGTCAAATTTGTAATAGAGACCCCCATCTTGGGAAGTATGTGAGGAGGGCGGCATGGGCTTTTAAATGCCAGTGCCAAATTTCAGTTCTAATGTAGTTTTGCGTACTGTTCTTAGTATAGAGTTAGGTATAATACATTTCAGTAAATTTCTTGAGACATTGGCCTATTAATATTTTTTTTGATGCTTCTTATTTCTAGATTTACAACTTGAATTTTTCCTCCTAACAAAGTTTAGAAAATTTGTCAGGCTGTGAAAGGCCATGCTCTTTTCACTAAGTCCCAGGAAACACTTGCCAAAGGTATATGATTAGCACGTTCCATCCAAATGGCAGCAGCATTCACCGATGTCCTTTTACTTATTGAATTAAACACTAAAAACTTGTTTTGATCTTTACATATTTTAAGAAACTTTCTGATTTTCAAATTAGAAAGTTATACATAATCATATATGGCGCTCGCAGTGTAATCAGCCTTGGGCAAGGTAGATCTTTATCAAAATGTATGTTTTTTATTGTAGTTGAAGCTTAAACTATAACAACACGTTTTGGCTCTGTTCATAGAGCCTTCTTCATGTTGAAAATCATAAAAAATACATATTGTGCACCTCAGTGTCAAACCAAAGTCTATGCTCTGAATATCCCAGCAAATGTCTGCTGATCTGATCAGCCGTCATGTGTGGCTAACAACCGCAGGTGGATTGGAGAGAAACAGAGTGATTTAAATGGCCAAGGCAAGGATCGAGCTGTTCTTCCACAATCGGCGGCCCCATGACACGATCAAGGGCAGGCAATGTGTAGTCATGGTAGCACAGGGCAGCTAATGACACCTGACGCCGCAATGACTCACTTCCTGTTAGCAAATGAGAAAGCCGCGGAGACACCATCACATGTTTCTCAACGCTGGCAGGAAACTAGCCAGGTCTTTCACCGGGAAGGAACAACCACGGGAAGGGCAGTCTCCAGTCAAGGAGACCACCTATACCAAACATGGTATCCATCCACAGACAGCTGTTTCGGGGTATTTGCCCCTCATCAGTGTGGAGTAGGAATCTGGCTAGTGGGGGCAATGCCTAGTAAAAGACTACTTAAGCAAGCATTGTTGACCTTAGGGAGATCAACATATCCACTGCGGAGACACCATCACGTGTTTCTCAATGCAGTGATTCTAGAGCAAAGCCCCCTGGGAAGTATGCAAATGAGAAAGCCGCGGAGACACCATCACATGTTTCTCAACGCTGGCAGGAAACTAGCCAGGTCTTTCACCGGGAAGGAACAACCACGGGAAGGGCAGTCTCCAGTCAATGAGACCACCTATACCAAACATGGTATCCATCCACAGACAGCTGTTTCGGGGTATTTGCCCCTCATCAGTGTGGAGTAGGAATCTGGCTAGTGGGGGCAATGCCTAGTAAAAGACTACTTAAGCAAGCATTGTTGACCTTAGGGAGATCAACAGATCAACATATCCACTGCGGAGACACCATCACGTGTTTCTCAATGCAGTGATTCTAGAGCAAAGCCCCCTGGGAAGTATGCAAATGAGAAAGCCGCGGAGACACCATCACATGTTTCTCAACGCTGGCAGGAAACTAGCCAGGTCTTTCACCGGGAAGGAACAACCACGGGAAGGGCAGTCTCCAGTCAAGGAGACCACCTATACCAAACATGGTATCCATCCACAGACAGCCATTTCGGGGTATTTGCCCCTCATCAGTGTGGAGAAGGAATCTGGCTAGTGGGGGCAATGCCTAGTAAAAGACTACTTAAGCAAGCATTGTTGACCTTAGGGAGATCAACATATCCACTGCGGAGACACCATCACGTGTTTCTCAACGCTGGCAGGAAACTAGCCAGGTTTTTCACCAGGAAGGAACAACCACGGGAAGGGCAGTCTCCAGTCAAGGAGACCACCTATACCAAACATGGTATCCATCCACAGAGAGCCGTTTCGGGGTATTTGCCCCTCATCAGTGTGGAGTAGGAATCTGGCTAGTGGGGGCAATGCCTAGTAAAACACTACTTAAGCAAGCATTGTTGACCTTAGGGAGATCAACATATCCACTGCGGAGACACCATCACGTGTTTCTCAACACGTAGGTGCGTTTTGCCACAGTTTTGTTAATGTTTTCTTTAGAGGAGAAACAAAATATGATAGGATAGGATAATGGATAGATAGCTAGAATAAGATAGATAGATAGATAGATAGATAGACAGATAGATAGATAAATAGATAAGAACAGGCAGAATAGTGCAATAGAGGGGTAGCTAGCTTGGTCAGTTGTTTTTTTTTAATTTTTTTTGGGAAAAAAATGATGTGGGCTCCCCTCCCCATTTTTCATATCCAGCAGAGGAACAGCAGCAGCTGCAGGCTCTAACCCTTAGCAGTACATTGGCTGGTTATGAAAAATAGGGGGTATCCCACGCTTTTATTTTAATTATTTGATTTTGTTTTTAAATGACGTGGGGTCCCCCCCTTTTTTTACCAGCCACGGTACAGCAGACAACTGGGGGTTGATAATATTAGGGTGGGAAGGGCCATCATTATTTGGCCCTTTCCAGCCTAACAATAGCAGCCCACAGCCGCCCCAAAAGTGGCATATCCATAAGATGTGCCAATTCTAGTGCTGGACCAAGATCTTCCAGATTGCCCTGGTGTAGTGTCAATCGGGGAAATAAGAAGTTAATTGTAGGCCACATCTGCCACTAAGTCCTAGATTAGTGATGACAGTCTTCTATGAGACCCTGCTCCCATTACAAATCTGTAAGTGAAAGTAAATAAACACAAACACCCTAAAAATCCTTTATTTAGAATAAAATACAACAACCATCCTCTTTTTTACCACTTTATTATCCCACAAACATCCCTGCAGGTCCGATGTAATCCACACGAGGTCCCCAGCGATTCAGCTCTGCTACATCCCTGTCCTGTCAGCGAGCACCATAGAACATAACTGCAATGAGAATGTACTCAGGAGAATAACTGACGCTACAGTTGCAGGACCCACAATACCGCGTGTGTCGCGGCAGTGATGTCACGGGTTCGCTGCTGTGAGGTTCATTATTTTTGGGTGTTTATTTACTTTCACTTACAGATTTGTAATGGGGGTTGTCTTATAGACGCCTGCCATGACTAATCTAGGATTTAGTGGCAGCAATGGGCTGCCATTAACTCCTTATTACCTCGATTGCCACCACACCAGGGTAATCAGGAAGAGCTGGGTAAAGTCCTGGGACTGTCGCATCCAATGGATGCGGCAATTCCAGACAGCTGTTGGCTGATATTTTTAGGCTGGGAGGCTCCAAATAATGTGGATCTCCCCTGGCTGAGAATACCAGCTCTCAGCTGTGAGGCTTTAGCTTGGCTGGGTATCAAAATTGGGGGGGACCGCATGCCAGTTTTTTAAAATAATTTATTTATTTTATTGTACGATATAGACACCCGCCCACTAGCTGCTACGATTGGTTGCAGTCAGACAGCTGTAATTCAGTGTGGGGGCGCGTCTGACTGCAAGCAATCACAGACACTGGTGAGTGGGGGAAGCATTGAATATATATGAGCCTAATGAGCGGCCAGCTTGGGAAGAACAAAGAGCTGCCGCGGTAGCAGTGTGACAGCCATCCCAGTGATCGGTGAGTATGTAGTGCTTCGAAAGAGATAGAAGGAGACAGAGAGATAAAGAGACACCAACACCCCAAAATCACTCCAACATTAATTTTGTCATTCTGGAGCTAAGTTGGTGAGCTGCGTTTTTGTTGATAAAACCACGGGTAAAGGGTATACAAAACACAAACAATTTGTAACCATCCATTTAGCCATCAATTTTTCAACCTCTCTCTGATTTCAATGGGTGACAAAAGTTGACAAGAATGATCATGCTGCTTCTTTTTTGTCACACAATTTTGTGACACAACAGAAAACTGCTGACAAACTGCAACGTGCGCACAGAAAATCTGACTTCTACACTTTGTTGGGAAGTCAAAAGTGAGAAAGTTCTGACAACAAGACTACACCAAAAAGCGCAACAAAAACTGTAGCGGGCGCATATAACCTTAGAAGTATATTTACTTAGAAAATTGGTGAAGTGTTCAATACTTATTTCACCCGATGTATCCTTAATGCTTATATAGGCTGCACACTCCAGCTGGCAAAAACTGTGATCTCTGGTAATGTGTCCTTGATGACATCATCATAGGTCCTTCTGCACTTCTATGCTGCTGCCTGCTTATGATTGGTCAGTGTCATACAGGTGGCAGTAGTACACGCTGCAGCAAAAACTATGTGAGAACGCCCACTTGGATTTATCTAAACAAATCATTGAGTATTGAATAAGAAGAACAAACTTCTTATTGCACCCTGCAGCTCTTATTACATGGTGTGTCCAGTTCAACATGAAATGTTTGATGAAAGGTGCACTAACTATAAGGACCATTTGAGATGTATTACACAGTGCTCCCAACATAAAAAAGGTGTTGCTTAACCCCTTCAGGCAATTTTTTGTGCTTTGTTTTTACCTTCTCTTTTTCCAAAAGCCATAACTATCTTATTTTTCCAACAGCATAGCCGTGTGATGGCCTGTTTTTGGAGGTTGAGTTGTAATTTTAAATTACACCATCATTTTACTTAAATGTACAGAAAAACAGGAAAAAGATTCCTAGTGGTAAGAAACATGGAAATTAATGCAATTCTTCTATTTTCTTTATTGGGGGGTGCGGGTAGGGATTTTTTTTACAACTCTTACTGTGTGGTAAAAACAATGTGGAAACAAAATTCTTCAGGTCAGCGGCCCATCAGCAATCAAGAACTGCATCATAAGGCACCGATCAGTGCAAATAATTGCGAGCAGCAGCATTCAATCTATTTAAATGCTGCTGTTGCAGATTGACAATGGTGTTTCAATGGTTCATGGTCATGGCTGTAGCTCATCCACAGACTTGTCTGATAGAGACAAATACCGGCTATTTTATAAAGCCAGTTTCTGCTATTTGTGCAGAAAGCTCCACTCCTGTGCCCCCTCCACACTCGATCAACCCTGTAAAATCGTGTATGTATATCATATTAGTAAAATCCATGTATTTTAAGCTAAAAATCTTTTTCACATTTCTTTTTTATTTCAAATTTTACGTCGTTTGGCTTTTACATGCACTTTGTTTTCCTGCACATTCAAGTTTAACGCAGTCTGTGGCCATAAACCAGCTTAACCTCTTCACCATCTGGCGATTTTCCGTTTTTCATTTTTTTCCTCCGTCTTCCAAGAGCCATAACTTTTTTATTTTTCCATCAATAGAGCCATATGAGAGCTTGTTTTTTGCAAGATGAGTTGTATTGAAGAACACCATTAACTCTACCCCAAATCGTACTGGAAAATGGAAAAAAATTCCAAGTGCGTGAAATTGCAAGAACTGTGAAATTCCACAATTGATTTTTAAAATTTTTTTATTTACTGTTTTTTAGGGTGCTCTCACACAAGCGTTGAAATCGGACGAGTGCATTCTGGATGCGAGAAAAGCGGCAGCATGCTGCGATTTGATCCAGAATATGTCCGAGACTCGCCAATACAAGTCAATGGGTGCGAGGAAAAAACGGATGTCACACGGACGGCACACGGACCATCCGAGTGACATCCATTTTTCTAAATACAATCCTATCATGTAGCACAGAACACTGTAAATGCTCCTGTACATGACTGTAAATGAGTAACAGCTACTAAGGAAAAAACGGATTGCACACTGACAGCACACTGACAGCACACTGAGAGCACATGGATGATAAGTGAGAAAAAATCATTCTACTCTCGCAAACGAGAATGGGACCATATTTTCATATGTTCGTGTGAGTCCAGCCTAATATGGTAAAATTGATCTGGTAATCTTATTTTACAGGTAAGTGTAAAGCATGTAAAGATTTTCTTTTATCTAAGTAGTGAAAAAAATTCAGAAGTTTGTTAAAAAAGAATCACGTTTTTGTTGCCATTTTCCAGGACACATAATGTTCTAATTTTGCCAGATCTGGGGCTCAGTGATGGCTTATTTTTAGCATCTTGAGTTGACATTTTTAATTGTACCATTTCTAGGTAGATGCGCTGTTTTGATTGCTTGTTACTGATATAAAAAGGTAAAAAGAGGAATATAATTTCCCACCAAAATATCACCAATTATTCACAGCAAAATCAGGGCAACAGTGGTTACCTGCCCAGGGAAAAGAATTTAAAGCACTCACAGGATGCAGCAAAACTCCTTAATAAAGATGGAGGCAACACAGGTACAAATCACTGATGGAGCAACTACTCACGCACTGCCAATCCGTGGAGGGAGTGATTGCTGATATTAAAATTGCACACAAGAAGGCTTTTATAGGGCGCCATTCACACATGTTGGTGCACAGTGTCTGGCTTACAGCCTATTAGTGACGTCCATACTATTCGACTAGGTGGGCTGCCTAGCGCTATATAAGTGCACCACACAGAAACAAGGATCCCAGTTTACAAGGCCTACATAAAGGGCCTGGCTGCATCCTGTATAAAAATAATGTGCAGAAAAATATATATAAAATATTTATGAGGTATCGGTTAATATTTGGTCAAAATACACAAGCTCGCAAGACAAACGTCAAGGTTCCTCATGTCTTTCGAGTCCCTATACTGATATAAAAAGCAGACCTGAGTGCAGACTTGTGTTTTTGTGGATTGAGTTGAACGCTATTTGGTGGCTACTTAGCTGCAGAACATTTTGGATCAGTTCACATTTATTCTGTGCTCTATTCTAAGCACTTATGTGGCACCCCAGGGTCTGTGAGCCACAGTAGTGTTGCCCTCTTTACCGGAGGTGATGCTATGCCTGGAGGCAAGGAGGGGATTTCTTATGTTAGGTAAACCAACATTCAACATTTCCTAACTCTAGGCCAGTAGGGGGAGCTTAAGGCCCCTTTTTGAGGGAAGCTTCCCTAGGATACTGGCCTAGAGGAAGGGTTACAAAGACACACACACCGGCCCCGGAAGAGAAACACTTTAGTCAAGTAGAGGCAAAAAACAAGCAGTCGCTAAAAGAGAGCTGTTTCCCAAACTCTCCTAGGAACAGGCGTAGTAGCAGGACACCAGGGTCCTCGACTGGTGGGTGTTGAAGGCCCATCAGTGAAGCCCGTAGGGCAGGAGATTTCAAGTCCCCTGTCCCAAAGAAAGCCCAAAGGTAAAGCAGCACAATAGAGCCCGGAGCCGCAGCTACACAGGCGGTGCCTAGGACAGCTCGCGCTGCCCGCCATAAGGGAAAGGACAAACAGCAAATAGGAAGAGGGTCACTGTGCAGCTCCAAGCCACAGAGACTTAAGGCCCCGTCACACACAGAGATAAATCTTTGGCAGATCTGTGTTTGCAGTGAAATCATGGACATATTGTTCCATTTGTACATGTCGCAGGCGGGGGGGACGCCGCTGCGCTCGCTAATGCTCGGGTCCGGCGCTGTGGCTTCTCGGTGGCTCGAGCGGTGGGTCGGATCCGGGGACTCGAGCGGCGCTCTACGCCCGTGAGTGAAAGGGGGGTAGTTTGGTTTGGGGGTTTGGTCCGTGACGACACCCACGGGTTGTGGTGAGGTTGGGCACCACCGCTGCTATTGACGGGGATCCCGGGAGCGATGGCAGGGAGCAGCTGGGATGTTATTCTCCCCCTCCGTGGGTAGGGGTCGGTGGTCCCGGGGCCCGGTGAGGTGACGGGGAGGCATGGTTGGCAAGGTGCAGGGTTGCTTGAACTGCGCAGCCCGGTGCCGGATGGCACGGTAGTACTCACTCAGCCACAAAGGTACGCAAAGTCTCTGGTAAACCAAACGGCTGGATGGACGGGTCCCGCAGCCGGCTGCTGTAGTTTCTCCCGGGCAGTTGGTGGTGGCTGCCTTTCCCTGCACCTGTGTGTATGTTCGGTCCCGATGGATTCCCACCGGTAACCCGCTCCCCAGCGTGTATATGTGCCGGAGGAGCCCTTTTGCCCACAGGCTCTGGCCCTTGGAACTCTAGCTGTGGCGGTAGCTGTATTTCCTTTTGCTGGTCAGACGGTTGCCTTCAATCAGGTCTTGGCTATTAGGAAACCCCTGGGGTTCCGGTCACTGACGGATTTGACCTCTAATGGCGACTCCAAGCCTGGTCGGGGTCCATAGGCCCTGCCTGTGTGTGCTGGCTTCACTTCGCTCCCCGCTTCGGTACCGGCGGGCCACCGCCCGTCCCCGGTCCTACGGTTCCACGTTGATCTGCCTCTCCTGCAGACGGCCACCACCGTCTGCCAACCTTGCTCTTGGTGCCCGGGCCACACACCCGGACACGGTCAGTTTGCTCCTCCACTTCCACTTCACTCCTCACTCCTTCACTTCCCTAACTGTTCCCTCTTCCTTTTCCCGCCTCCAGGACTGTGAACTCCTCAGTGGGTGGGGCCAACCGCCTGGCTCCACCCCACCTGGTGTGGACATCAGCCCCTGGAGGGAGGCAACAAGCATTTTGTGTCTGGCTGATGTGCCTGTCTCGGGGTGGGGGTGTGTGTGGCAGTACCTGTGATGACCTGGCTAGTCCAGGGAGCCACATTCCCCCTTGGTTAAATGCAGACCGTCCGCGGGCTGCCTGTGCATCACCGGTTTTATTTTGCAAACTGTAAAAAGAATAAATAACATGTAACGGTAAACATTGAGCATACTTCAGGTCATCTTGAACGTTGCAAAACATATATATATATAAACATTTTTAATAACAAAGGACGGCTTCCGCTCTCCCACCCAAACAACCTAGCCCTGATGCTGCCCCTAAGAAGTGGGCAGCACCCCTTGACCCCAGTCCAGATCCAGGCTGCCCGAGCGGGAACGGGTACAGTGTCTCACACCCGGCTGTCACTTCAGGGGACCCCACGTCCATGGGGGACCCCTGACCCCCGGAGGATCGCCACCGGATGCGGTAGTGGCAGGCCTGGGCCATCTCTTTCCTCCAGGCCCATCCTCCAAATCAGCCTCTCCGGAGGCGGCAACGGAAAACATGCCCCAACATATTTACAATCCCACAAGTTTGTGGGTGCCCTGCAAGTTCTCAGGCATGTCCATGACGAGTTCCTCATGCAACGGTAGCAAAGGATCCCTATGGGGACTACTTACCGGCAATGGCCGGGTCAATCACGTTGTCAATCAGGTTAAACTTCGGTTGATTAGTCTTATCATTCACTCAAACACTTGTAACGGTACTGGTGGTCCCAACGGGGACAACTGTGTAATGGGGGGACCGCTGCCTTACTTCAGGTCCACATCACAGGCAGGAAGAGGGGACTGGGCCGGTTCTTGGGCCTCCTGGCCCCCTATCAGCTTCGCATCCAGGGCAAACCAGCCCCTCTCTCCACAGTGCCGCGTGTACGTTACCAAATCGCCTGGGAGCAAGTTGCGGCGGTGGCCCTCTGGTAGGTGGGCATTGACGTCCCTATGGGCCACAAACACCTCGGCTTCCAGGCCCGGCTCAAAAATAAATCCATACCCCCTACGGGGGTCGAATCTTCGCACCTGACCTTCGTATCTCGGGTCTCGTACCCGGAAGGTGGCTCTACGGAGGTTCTCCTTTTCTTGGATCGTGCGGGCTATCAGCTCAGCCTTCCGCTTCTCCCTCTCCGCGATTTCCCGGCCCAGCTGGCTCGGCTTCCTATCCCAATAAGGGGCGTTTGGCTGCCCCTGCGCGCGGGTCGGGCCCCGCAGGACTTCCTCCACACTGCCCACTACTGGTGTCCTCTGTGGAAGGTCCCGCGGTGTCATGGCCTGGGGTGCTGCCTCACAGCGACGACCCGGCGCAGCCTCAGCCGAGGCGTGGGATATGGGTACAGGGGTCTTAACCCGCTGAGCCTCTGCCTCCTCCTGGACGGAACGGATCAGCGGAGCCGGAACAGTACTGGGTGTGGTCACTTCTGGTGCCGCTGGTGCGTCTTCGCAGACTGACGCTGCCCTTGGGAGCTTCCACGGACTTTGTCTGCAGGCTGGTCAGCTCGAGCAGACTGTCAGGGTTCCGCTACCAGTTGTAGGGGCAGCGGGCCTAGTGGCGGGGTGGCAGCAGCCAACACGGGTAGCGGGGGATGCAGCAGGGTGAGTGGGCGCAGACCGGGCCCCTCAGCCAAGACGACCGATCCTGTAGGAACACAGGGGCGTGGGTCGCTTACCTGCTCCTCCAAGACTTCCTCCACCTCGCATCTCCGTATGGCCGCCACCACATCCGCCATGTCGGCCTCCCACTCCTCCAGGAGGAGCTGCACTTGCACCTGCAGATGGCTGCTCAGTTGGACAGTCCGGACCTCCACCCACGCTGCGGTGCCGGGCGCGGGCTCGGGGACTGCGGGGCTACCGGACGGACGGTACATGCTGGCAGCGGTATCTTCCAGGAACCAAATGGTGGCAGAGTCCTGGCGTCCCTGCTTTTATGGCCTCAGTTTACATGCGGCCCCCCTTGGACTTTTTTCGGCACCTCCTCTTCAGGGGCGGGGGTTCGGCTTTCGCGCCTCTACTGCTCGAGAAGACGCTCGAGCGGGAAAATCTTCACGCTCAAGATGGCGGATTCTGAAATTTTCCGGCCGGACACCGCCGGCGGGGCACAAGGCGCATGTCTACCAGCCGGCAGAACGGTAAGATCCTGTTCGTGACGCCAAGTTGTCGCAAGCGGGGGGGACGCCGCTGCGCTCTCTAACGCTCGGGTCCGGTGCTGCGGCTGCTCGGTGGCTTGAGCGGTGGGCCGGATCCGGGGACTCGAGCGGCGCTCCTCACCCATGAGTGAAAGGGGGGTAGTTTGGTTTGGGGGTTTGGTCCGTGACGCCACCCACGGGTTGTGGTGAAGTTGGGCACCACCGCTGCTATTGACGGGGATCCCAGGAGCGATGGCAGGGAGCAGCTGGGATGTTATTCTCCCCCTCCGTGGGTAGGGGTCGGTGGTCCCGGGGCCCGGTGAGGTGACGGGGAGGCAGGGTTGGCAAGGCGCAGGGTCGCTTGAACTGCGCAGCGCGGTGCCGGATGGCACGGTAGTACTCACTCAGCCACAAAGGTACGCAAAGTCTCTGGTAAACCAAACGGCTGGATGGACGGGTCCCGCAGCCGGGTGCTGTAGTTTCTCCCGGATGGTTGGTGGTGGCTGCCTTTCCCTGCACCTGTGTGTATGTTCGGTCCCGATGGATTCCCACCGGTAACCCGCTCCCCAGCGTGTATATGTGCCGGAGGAGCCCTTTTGCCCGCAGGCTCTGGCCCTTGGAACTCTAGCTGTGGCGGTAGCTGTATTTCCTTTTGCTGGTCGGACGGTTGCCTTCAATTGGGTCTTTTCTGTTAGGAAACCCCTGGGGTTCCGGTCACTGACGGATTTGACCTCTAATGGCGACTCCAAGCCTGGTCGGGGTCCGTAGGCCCTGCCTGTGTGTGCTGGCTTCACTTCGCTCCCCAGTTCGGTACCGGCGGGCCACCGCCCGTCCCCGGTCCTACGTTTCCGTGTTGATCTGGATCTCCTGCAGATGGTCACCAACATCTGCACCACCATCTGCCAACCTTGCTCTTGGTGCCAGGGACACACACCCGGACACGGTCAGTTTGCTCCTCCACTTCCACTTCACTCCTCACTCCTTCACTTCCCTAACTGTTCTCTCTTCCTTTTCCCGCCTCCAGGACTGTGAACTCCTCAGTGGGTGGGGCCAACCATCTGGCTCCACCCCATCTGGTGTGGACATCAGGCCCTGGAGGGAGGCAACAAGCATTTTGTGTCTGGCTGATGTGCCTGTCTCGGGGTGGGGGTGTGTGTTGCAGTACCTGTGACGACCTGGCTAGTCCAGGGCGCCACATACACAGCCACAAACCTGGCAATGATTGTCCACAATTTCACTGCAGCCATAGATCTGCCACAGATTTATCTCTATGTGTGACAGGGCCGTTACACACATAGCGCCACAAAGAAGGCCTCGAACCCACCTGGCATGGTGAATCCCCTCACTACTTCCAGGCTGACCAGACCCCCATCATCTTCCGGAACAAACTCCCAGGCCTGTTATAACATCTGCTAATTAAAGGTAAAGGAAACTACAGCCCTTCATGTTGTCCAGTTATTACCAGCGTCCTCAGTCCTGCACCCCAACATTAAATCACAGAGACTACCACTCCCATCCTCCCTGGGGCCTAGCTCTACCTGTGGAGAGCTGCAACACCAAAGCTGCGTCACCATGTGTCCCAGAGGAGAAGACCTCCCGCAGTGGTGGCTCCCATATTTAGTTGCACACCACAGGTCGCATCATGAATAACTACTCCCATCATCCTCATCCTCATCTTTATTGACACAGCCGGGGTCACGGAACCGGGCCAGGTCACTGTGTCAACCCAAACTGACACCAGTCCGGTGACGAGTAACCCTTGGGACCCCGTGGGAGCGTCACTTACATCAGGGTTTCCATCTACATCTCTGCAATACGTTATTCAGGTGAACCCCAAACAGATCCATTCACTAATGAGGCAGCAGAGTTATTCTGGACTCTGGTTGGGCCTCTGTTTAGCGGTGTGTGTCCATCTTTTCAAAGGTGAACAAAAGTGTTGATGACTGCACTTTTATGCACGTCTAAAAAAAGTTGGACACCATCACAACACAGGCCAGACAGGAGTTCAGAGTGATGCCATCTGTCTCATTACAGTGAATTTTCCATTGGGTATTTTGTCTGAATCGCAGCACTGACACTGTGCCTCAAACACCATGCATATGGCATGGTGTGAGAGGCTTCCTATAACAGGATGACTGGGGTCGTCATGGGTTATCATGGCAGCGATCATTCCCTGTGATCGCATTACAGGGACCCGATCGCTTAGGAGAGGAGCACAATCCTCTCCCTCTCACTATTGAGCTCAGTATTTAAGAGTTAAACTGCCCTTTATAGGGCACTAGAAACTTTCCTTCAAACGGAGTGGCCCTTGATTGGAGGGTCCGAATGACAGGACTTTAGTGACAAGGCTCCAAGTGTAAAAAGTAATGGGTCAGAACAGACAAAAGGGTGCTTTACACGCTGCGACATCGCTAACAATACTGTATATCGTCGGGGTCACGTCGTTAGTGACGCACATCCGGCGTCGTTAGCGGCATCGCAGCGTGTGACACCTAGGAAGGACGATCAACGATCGCAAAAACGTCAAAAATCGTTGATCGTTGACACGTCGCTCCTTTTCATAATATCGTTGGTCGTGCATGCCGCTGGTTGTTCGTCGTTCCTACGGCATCATACATTGCTATGTGTGAGACCGCAGGAACGACGAACATCTCCTTACCTGCGTCCACCAGCAATGAGGAAGGAAGAAGGTGGGCGGCATGTTTCATACGCTCATCTCCGCCCCTCCTCTGCTATTGGGCGGCTGCTTAGTGACGCCGCTGTGACTCCGAACACACCAGATTGTTCGGCAGCAACAGCGACGTCGATAAGCAGGTATGTGCGTGTAACGCTGCCATAGGGATATTGTTCGCTACGGCAGCGATCACCACATATCGCAAGAATGACGGGGGCAGGTGCTATCGCTCGTGACATCGCTAGCAATCACTAGCGATGTCGCAGCGTGTAAAGCACCCTTAAGATGTGAGCAAAGTTGGCTTTCCTGGGTGGAATCTCCTCAAGTGACTGGAAGTGCAAGGCACTATTTGGGTACTACTGGCTACCCCCCTATGCCCCTCCTCTACAAGGAGAAGAGAGATGGAGTCTAAAGCATCCGGGAGTGTATGGCTTTGTCGCGGGCGGAGGAGGGGACGCAGCGCTCTCCCACTGCTCGGGTCCGGCTGCCGCTGGGGCTGCTGCGGCCTGCTGCTGCTGCTCGGTGGCTCGAGCGATGGGCCGGATCCTGGGGACTCGAGTGGCGCTCCTCGCCCGTGAGTGAAAGGGGATTGGTTTTTGGGATAGTTTATTGTCCGTGACGCCACCCACGGTTGTGGTGATTTGTTGACACCACCGCTGCTCTGTATGGGGATCCCGGGAGTGATGGTATGGAGCAGCTAAGTTGTTGGTTCTCCCCTCCGTGGGTAGGGGGTAGCTGTCCCGGGGCCCAGTGATGAGGTGGGGGATGCTAGATGGTGGGGCCAATGCAGGGCTTGGTGGGGTGCAGGGAAGCGGGGGCAGCGCTGTGCCTTGCGGCACTGTGGTACTCACTCAGCCTGAGACAGGGACACAGTTCTCGGTAAAACACACGGCTGGAAAGACGGTTCCCACGGACGGCTGCACTTGCTTTTCCCCAGTAGGTGACGGTAACGGTCCCTTTTCCTGCACCTGAGATGATGATGGTAACGATGGGTTCCCACCGGTAACCCGCTTCCCGGCTTGGATATGGGCCGGAGGAGCCCTACTTTGCCCGCAGGCGCTGGCCCTGAGAAACTGGTGCCCTGGCGGTGGCGGTATCTCTCTCCAATGGTTGGACTGTTGCCTTCAATCGGGACTTGGTTGTTGGGAGACTCAGAGGTCCCCTTCACTAACGGATTTGGCAAATTCACGGCGACTCCTAGCCTTGCCGGGATCCGAAAGTCCCCTGCCACTGGTGCTGGCTTCACTTTGTATACCGCTCCGGTACCGCCGGGCCACCACCCGTCCGCAGTCCTTTCGGCAACCTCCGGTCAGCCGCTCCTGCGGACAGTCACCGCCGTCTGCTGAGCTTGCTGTCTCAGTCCGGGGCACACACCCGGACCAGCTTCAGGCTTTACTAACTGTCCCTTTTTACTCCTTCTCTCAAGCTCCTCTACCACTTCCCTTCCTTCTACTTCCTCTAACTTCTCTTAACTTGCTTCCTCTCACTTTCACTTCCCTAGCTTGACTGCCTGGTTTTCCCGCCTCCAGGGCTGTGAACTCCTCGGTGGGCGGAGCCAACCACCTGGCCCACCCCCTGGTGTGGACATCAGCCCCTGGAGAAAGGTAACAAGGATTTTAGGTTAGCCTTGGTGTTCCTAACTGGGGTGTAGGGTGTGGTGGTGTTATGACCTGTGACCCCTGGCTTGCCCAGGGCGTCACAGCTTCACTCTGGCCATAGTTACAAAACTCTTTTTCCTGCTTCTTTACAGGGAGAAGAGACAGAGCTGCAGAAAAGGGAAAGTGGCTGTCATGAATTTGACTGTAGTGTTGAGTTGGGTTTTACAGGGAGTCACAGGACCAGTAAGAAAAAAACAATCCAGCGGGAACTGCAAATGTGTCTCAATATACTTTGTATTACTGTTCTGTGTTGGAAGATACAGTATGTGGCCATTATCTCGTGTGCAGAATTGATGAAGATAAATCGTCAAATATAGAGTTTTTGTTGAAACTGAACCGGTGGTCTCCTTGTGAAAGTAAAGGCCGCTTTACACGCAGTGATATCGCTATCGATATCGCTAGTGTGCGTACCTGCCTCCGTCGGTTGTACGTCACGGGCAAATCGCTGCCCGTGGCGCACACCACCGCTAACACCCATAACACTACTTACCTGCCTAGCAACGTCACTGTTGCCGGCGAACTGCCCCCTTTCTAAGGGGGCGGTTCCTTTGGCGTCACAGTGACGTCACTTAACGGCCACCCAATAGAAGCGGAGGGGCGTAGATGAGTGGGACAAACATTCCACTCATCTGCTTCCTTACTCATTGCGGGCAGTCGCAGGTACAAGGTTGTTCCTCGTTCCTGCAATGTCACACATATCGATGTGTGCTGCCGCAGGAACGACAAACAACCTGCGTCTTGCTACAGCAACGATATTTAGGAAATAGACAGGGTGTCAACGATCAATGATAAGGTAAATAAAATTGCTCGGTTTCACACGCAACAACATCGCTAACGAGGCCGGATGTGCGTCACGAATACCGTGACCTCAACGACATCACGTTAGCGATGTCGTTACGTTTAAAGCGGCCTTTAGTCGTCTTTTGGTTCTGTGCAGCCAACTGCAACATGCAACATACTTGAACGGATTATTATTATCATTTATAATTGTAGCGCCATTTATTTCATGGCACTTTACATGTAAAAAGGGGTACATATAATAGGGACAAACACAATAATCATGAACAATACAAGACACAGGCTGGTACAGGAGGAAAGAGGACCCTGCCCGCAAGGGCTCACAGTCTACAAGGGACTGCACAATGTACAGTTCACACTACACAAGTTCACACACCCAGCCAGGACCATGTCTACTATGTAGTGTACTGTGGCATCTGGAGTTAATTCCTTACCCACGACTACTGCTCCATGCCACTCTACTGTATTGTTGGGTCAAGTACTGGTTTCAACCAGTGAGTGTTCTCCCTATAGCTGAAGCCTGTAATATCAGGCTGAATGTTCATCAAGACGGATTGATGATCTGCAGCTAACTACTGTAGAAGCCACTAATTGGCTGCAGCCTGCAAGTGAAAAAACAACGTCATGTCACTTTCTGGAAACACAAAAAAAGACAGTTTTCACTCGGATAATGCTAAAGTATGGAAGACATGAATGTGTGAACATGGACCTGTATTACTGTTAAGAAAAATGAGATTTTTAGCATATATAAATGGCCATTTGTATATCTGCCCAGTTGCCCCTTCACGGCATATCTTGTAACTGGGTACCTACACTATGCTGAAGCCTATCTCTGGGTTAAAAACCTCCTGTGTATGGGCAAGTAGGAACCTGCTATATAGGATAAGATTACATGTGGCAAGTGGGGGAGGGGTGCACAGTAAGAAGGTATGACCCTCTTAATATAGACAAAAAGACTAATGGCACTCACCAAACTGAGGTGTGAACAGGTGCATAACACACACTTGCCACAGATAATCTTATCCTATATAGCAGGTTTCTACTTGCCCATACACAGGAGGTTTTTAACCCAGAGAGAGGCTTCAGCATAGTGTAGGTACCCAGTTACGAGATATGCTGTGAAGGGGCAACTGGGCAGATATACAAATGGCCATTTATATATGCTAAATATCTATTTTTTTTAAATTTTCCTTAGCAGTAATGCAGGTCCATGTTCATGTGGTGCCCCTGACCTGGTCAGGCACCACTGAGTACTGCACCCATGCTGGGGACAGTACAATACAGGTAATCCAGAAGGCTGACCGAGGTGTGACTACACAGGCGCATAGTGACCAGGTCTCACACATGTACCTATGAGAGGACCCCTGGGGATCCCAGGAGGGGGAAAAGCCTTCACCTCCACTGGAATAGTGGAGGGGGCCAAAAGCCTCCATCTCCTCTCAAGGGGTGTGGTAAGAGAGTCTGGTTGCTAGGTGGCGTAGGCAGGCACAAAGGGAAAAGAGAAGGAGGAGTAAACAGTCTGCAGCAGGGGGTGGAGGAGTGAGGAGCAGGAAAGTGGAGCTCAGTCAGGAGCAGCGGTGAAGGTCCCAGATGTGAGCCGGTTCAGAGCAGAGTCCAGGGAGCTCCGAGGAGAGCTGACCCCTTCCCCTGGGCTGCTGTAGTCTGACAGCGTCCGCGCAGTGGCTACCGACGGGGGAGAACGGTCACCTAGGAGTGCTACCCGAAAACCATCTCCAGCTAGAGAGAGAGCACAGAGTGGGAAGTAAGGAGACTGCTAGGGAGAAGCAGGCCCAAACGGGCGGCAGATCCCGGAGCGGGGATAGATCCACCTTTCCTTGCTAAACCTGCCGGTGTGGGGCCCTCAAAGCCCACACCACAACAACCAAAAGCCGCAGCCACGTAGCCACAGTTAGGGCCCATAGTTCACAGGAGGCAAGCAGCTGGAGTGAGCTGGTCCAGGCAGCAAGCAAACGGCAAACGAAGGGGAGAGAGGCTTCAGCAACTTCCCTGGGTGACCCCCATAGGGACTAAAAGTCGGGGTCACCCCAAACCACTAAGGGCTAAGGAAGGCGAGTTGGTAGTCACCATCAGAAGTCAGCCTGAAGGATACCTGGTTCCAGCCTGGTTCATCCCAGCTACGCCCGGGTTACTCACCCTGCCACCTGAAGTGAGTAAAAACCCTGAAAGACACCCTGCGTGTGTGGAGTTATTCTGCGCCTTGTGGTACTACGCATCTACACCGGGCCCTGGGGCTTGCCTCACTCTCAGGAGGCTATTCCAACTAACTGCACTCACCATCAGCCCCAGGCGTCCCTCAACCTGCAGTGGCGGTCCCCACTGACCGCAATACTGAGAGTGGCGTCACGACAAATAGAAGATTTCCTACCAGTGACAAGATCCAGCCGAGTGGAGTCCCTGAAGGTAATGCACCGACACAACACCTGTGGGGCTTCACATTCACACATTCATGGTTTCCATACTTTAGCATTATCAGAGGGCAAACTGTCTTTTTTTGTATTTTAAGTCATGTTCAGTTATGCACCTGTTCACACGTCAGTTTGGCGAGTGCCATCAGTCTTTTGTCTACTATCTGGGAACAGATGAACAAACATTGCTGGAATGGCCCCACTGCGGGAGGTAAGTATACACTGCTTTTATTTTAATTGTGGTCGGGAATTGATTAAGTTGGGGTTGTCCCGCAGTTGTTAACCCTTTTAACGTAAAATGTCTAAGAGAATAACAATTCTGTGAACATTCTGGTTTTTTTAAAAAAAAAAAAAAAAAAAAACAGAAAAAAACCCTCACAAGATTAATGTGATATTTCTTTGCTCTTGGGGGATCTCCAAGGAATAGTAGATGATATTAGAGGGTACATGATAGGCAAGGGTTATATAAATCCGGAGAGACCTTGCTTCGCTGTTTTACACATGCCATGCCTTTTGTCACCACTTCAGCTAAATGATATACAGTATCAGGAGTTATACTATTCTGTATGAAATAATAGAACTGCCTGTCAAAGTGTCAGAGATTTCACAGCTTTATATAACATTTCTTTCACATTTCCAGTTTACTTGCAAATTTCTACTGTATCACCTGCTTTATTATTCACAAAAGTGAAAATAATAAAAGGCAAATTCCTAATGATACAGGTGACAAAGCGAGTTCATCTTCAGGTTGTCAGTAACACATCGGCATCATTTAGAGAGAGATGGCTGCGGCACATGTTTCTTTTCATTTTACAGTACAACCTGACTTTTATGTGGGCGCTCCGCAGGCGCAGGCGGCAATGTCTGCCAGATCTGAAGCGCCATCTCCATAGCGCATGTAACTTTATCTTATTACCTCCTCAGTTCTAGTATTCCTCTAAAGTGATCTCTCAACTGTCCAAAATCATTAGACATTTTCCCTTTTACATTATACCTTGGTAAATGTCAGGCATAACTGCATTTTTATTTGCCATGGTACCAGCGCTGACTTGAATGAGTATAACAGAATCCCAGCTTTCCATCTCTCTTTCCTTCTCCTGTATGCTTTGTACTAATATGATTTGTTGAACAAATTGTTCCATTAATCTAGGGCTGTTTGACAGAGTGAGAAAATAAGTGCCAAAGTGAGAAGATTCACAAGAATCGGAAATCTCAGCCGTTCTTTCTCAAGGTAAATAGTTATTATATCAGAGTGTCAGACTGGCGAAATGGATGTGCTCTCATTCTGGGTTTGTAAATGTCAGTTCTCGTCAGGCCATTGCAGTGACAAATGGGCTGAGGGTTACAGGGAGAGTTCATTGCCTTAGCAAGTTTCTCTTTGACTTATCTCAAAGGTAAGCGCTGGATTAAAAAATAAAAAAAAAACAACTTACAGTCGGCGCATCAAAACAAAGTGTTACTCTGCGGTGACAAAACACAGGCGTTTAGCATTCAGCACGGAGCCAGTCTCGGGCAGGACGGATTATGTTGCTGGTTGGAATTGTTTGAGGTTTTAGTGTTAGAAAATGACATTTTTATAATACACGTATTAATAGAATACTTCTGTAACTGTTAATGTTTGTAAAAAAAAATAGCAGAGTTAGGGGCACTTTGCACACTGCGACATCGCAGGCCGATGCTGCGATGCCGAGTGCGATAGTCCCCGCCCCCATCGCAGCAGCGACATGTGGTGATAGCTGGCGTAGCGAAAATTATCGCTACGCCAGCTTCACACACACACTCACCTGCCGTGCGACGTTCCTGTGGCCGGCGACCCGCCTCCTTGTTAAGGGGGCGGGTCGTGCGGCGTCACTGTGATGTCACACGGCAGGCGGCCAATCGGAGCGGAGGGGCGGAGATGAGCAGGATGTAAACATCCTGCCCACCTCCTTCCTTCCGCATATCCTACGGAAGCCGCGGTGACGCCGGTAGGAGATGTTCCTCGCTCCTGCGGCTTCACACACAGCGATGTGTGCTGCCGCAGGAGCGAGGGACAACATCGGACTGTCGCGTCAGCTTAATTATGACTTACGCCGACGCTGCACCGATGATACGATTACGACGCTTTTGCGCTCGTTAATCGTATCATCGAGACTTTACACACTGCGATGTCGCATGCGATGCCGGAAGTGCGTCATTTTCAATTTGACCCCACCGACATCGCACCTGCGATGTCGCAGTGTGCAAAGCCCGCCTTAGACTCAGCCCACAATCGTACGTCTGATGTTCCTGATGTTGAACTATGTCTGCCTTAATTTTGACATACTGTATTTTTCAGATTATAAGATGCACTTTTCCTCGCAAAAAATTGGGGGGGACATCAGGGGTGCATTCTACACTGTGTGCAGAATAATTAGGCAAATGAGTATTTTGATCACATGATCATTTTTATACAGTCATATGAAAATGTTTGGGCACCCCTATTAATGTTAACATTTTTTCTTTATAACAATTTGGGTTTTTGAAACAGCTATTTCAGTTTCATATATCTAATAACTGATGGACTGAGTAATATTTCTGAATTGAAATGAGGTTTATTGTACTAACAGAAAATGTGCAATCTGCATTTAAACTAAATTTGACAGGTGCATAAGTATGGGCACCCTTATCAATTTCTTGATTTGAACACTCCTAACTACTTTTTACTGACTTACTAAAGCACTAAATTGGTTTTGTAACCTCATTGAGCTTTGAACTTCATAGGCAGGTGTATCCAATCATGAGAAAAGGTATTTAAGGTGGCCACTTGCAAGTTGTTCTCCTATTTGAATCTCCTATGAAGAGTGGCATCATGGGCTCTTCAAAACAACTCTCAAATGATCTGAAAACAAAGATTATTCAACATAGTTGTTCAGGGGAAGGATACAAAAAGTTGTCTCAGAGATTTAAACTGTCAGTTTCCACTGTGAGGAACATAGTAAGGAAATGGAAGAACACAGGTACAGTGTTCTTGTTAAGCCCAGAAGTGGCAGGCCAAGAAAAATATCAGAAAGGCAAAGAAGAATGGTGAGAACAGTCAAGGACAATCCACAGACCACCTCCAAAGACCTGCAGCATCATCTTGCTGCAGATGGTGTCAATGTGCATCATCAACAATACAGCACACGTTGCACAAGGAGAAGCTGTATGAGAGAGTGATGCAAAAGAAGCCGTTTCTGCAAGCATGCCACAAACAGAGTCACCTGAGGTATGCAAATGCACATTTGGACAAGCCAGTTACATTTTGGAAGAAGGTCCTGTGGACTGATGAAACAAATATTGAGTTGTTTGGTCATACAAAAAGACGTTATGCATGGAGGCAAAAAAACACGGCATTCCAAGAAAAGCACTTGCTACCCACAATAAAATTTGGTGGAGGTTCCATCATGCTTTGGTGCTGTGTGGCCAATGCCGGCACCGGGAATCTTGTTAAAGTTGAGAGTCACATGGATTCAACTCAGTATCAGCAGAGTCTTGACAATAATGTGCTAGAATCAGTGACGAAGTTGAAGTTACGCAGTGGATGGATATTTCAGCAAGACAATGATCCAAAACACCGCTTCAAATCTACTCAGGCATTCATGCAGAGGAGCAATTACAATGTTCTGGAATGGCCATCCCAGTCCTCAGACCTGAATATCATTGAACATCTGTGGGATGATTTGAAGCGTGCTGTCCATGCTCGGCGATCATCAAACTTAACTGAGCTGGAAGTGTTTTGTAAACAGGAATGGTCAAAAATACCTTCATCCAGGATTCATGAACTCATTAAAAGCTACAGAAAGCGACTAGAGGCTGTTATTTTTGCAAAAGGAGGATCTACAAAATATTAATGTCACTTTTATGTTGAGGTGCCCATACTTATGCACCTGTCAAATTTAGTTTAAATGCGGATTGCACATTTTCTGTTAGTACAATAAACCTCATTTCAATTCAGAAATATTCTCAGACTCAGACGCCAGCAAGGTGGAGGTGGGGTACTGGTATGGGCTGATATCATCAAAGATGAATTTGTGGGACCTTTTCGGATTGAGGATGTAGTGAAACTCAACTCCCAGACCTACTGCCAGTTTCTGGAAGACAACTTCTTCAAGCAGTGGTACAGGAAGAAGTCGGTATCGTTCAAGAAAACATGATTTTCATGGAGGACAATGCTCCATCACATGCATCCAACTACTCCACAGTGTGGTTGGCCAGTAAAGGTCTAAAAGATGAAAAAATAATGACATGGCCCCCTTCTTCACCTGATCTGAACCTCATAGAGAACCTGTAGTCCCTCAAAAAATGTGAGATCTACAGGGAGGGAAAACAGTACACCTTTCGGAACAGTGTCTGGGAGGCTGTGGTGGCTGCTGCATGCAATGTTGATATTAAACAGATCAAGCAACTGACAGAATCTATGGATGGTAGGCTGTTGAGTGTCATCATAAAGAAAGGTGGCTATATTGGTCACTAATTTTTTTGGGTTTTGTTTTTGCATGTCAGAAATGTTTATTTCTAAATTTTGTGCAGCTATATTTGTTTACCTGGTGAAAATAAACAAGTGAGATGGAAATATATTTGGTTTTTATTAAGTTTCCTAATAATTCTGCACAGTAATAGTTACCTGCACAAACAGATATCCTCCTAAGATAGCCAAATCTAAAAAAACAACCACTCCAACTTCCAAAAATATTAAGCTTTGATACTTATGAGTCTTTTGTGTTGATTGAGAACATAGCTGTTGATCAATGATCAATAATAAAAAAAATCCTCTAAAATACAACTCGCCTAATAATTCTGCACACGGTGTATAATATGAATGTAGCAGTGAGCCCTTCCTCCCTGCGCTGTGTTGTGTGAGTCCCTGCGACTTGAAGCTACGCGGGAACCTGAGTCCTTGGGGTTTGTTCAGTTTCCCTGTCCCGTATAGCAGGCAGCGCAAGTCCGTAGATGGAGCTGCCCTATGGTCACGACTCCTGGCTCTATGTGCTGCTTTGCCTTGGGCGCTGTGTGTGGGCCAGAAGACTTGAAATCCTCTGCCCGGCGGATTCTGCTGGCGAGACTTGCAGTGCCCACCAGCCTAGGGCTCCTGAGGTGTGCGCTGGTCCTGAGGGAGCTATGAGCCCTCACTTCAGCGATTGTTTTTTCCTACATCTCACTTGGTTCTCGGTGGTTTCTCAACTGACTGAGTGTGTGTGTGTCACCTTGCTCCCCCGGACAGTCGCTCCACCCCCCGGGTTCCTGAGCTAGTGGGTAGGAGGCCTCAGAGAATATGATGACCATCCTAAATGATCCTACCCTAACCCAGTCCCAGTGAGAGGGCAACTAGCTATATGTGTTTGTGGATTGTGGTTTGTGGTTGACCGGCAATACTGCACCTCTGGTGAGGTGTAGTACCCTGTGGTGACTGAAGCCTCAGGGGCGTCACACATGTGCTCCAGTCGTTGGTAGTCTGCTATTTGGTACTGATAAAGTGCAGCAATTACAGCGAAAAAGCAACATTTCTTAAACTTATCATAAACAAGATATCACCTTATTTTTCAGTGAGGAAGAGTTGCGCTTACTATGTATGCTTATTGTTAGGATATCTAGTTCTTTGCTTATTAACAGTCTTAAATAAACATAGTGGAGCCGTTTATATTGAATGGTCATCTACAGTAGTTTGGCCCTTCCTGTCACTAGAAGCTAATAAATATCAAGTTAATGGATATTGTTGGGAAATTCTGTCCCCGAAGCCAAATAACAACCAATCACAAATCACAAATTACCTGCAAAATGTTGCCTGATAGAATGTACTAATGTGCAAGCATTAAACATGCATTATAAGCAATAAAACAGCAAACCACAAAAGTTGAACAAATGATTAACAATATTTTAGAGTTTACAGTTGTACCGTGGCTTCTCATGACTTCTTGAAGGCTTTTATATAAGAACGATTCACAGAAAAGGACATACGTTCAAAAAAAATCGCACCAGAAACAGCCATTAGCTGTTGGGTTAAATAGCAAATGCACTGGCAGGATGCAGTTGGCCCCATATGAGAAAGGTGGGGGCAACACAGGTGGAGAATACCAATGAGACAACCACTCATAACCTACCATTTCATGGAGGGGCTGTTTGCTGGTATGAAACATGCACGCTGAAGAAGTTTGCATAGGGCGCCAGTCATACATACTTGTGATCCACAGTGTCTGGCTTACAGCCTATTGATGATGCCCATACTATTAGATCACTCAGTGAGCCTAGCACTATGTAAGTGCACCCCACAGGACAGACAACCACTGGGCCTGGCTGCATAAAATGGAAAAATGTGCAATAAAAAATATATAAAATCATAAATTAATAAATGTGGCCAAAATACGTAAGTTCATAACCCAACATCAAGGGTTCCCACAATTACCAATCCTTACACGATATTCAATATGATTCACAGAAAATGACATAAAGTAAAAAATACTCACCAGAAACAGCCATTAGCCAACTATAGGTCAAACAGAAAATGTTAGTGCATTTGCTACATGACCCTTAAGGGTGCTTTACACGCTACGACATCGATAGCTATCACTAACGATGTCGTGCGCGATAGCACCCGCCCCTGTCATACGTGCGATATGTGGTGATCGCTGCCGTAGCAGTTTGAAAATTCATCCAGTTTTTGATTGATGTGTGCACCTCTGCTGCTAATGTCCAGTCGGGTTTTGCACGTGGATTCCCACCCCCCCTCTGCCTGTTCCTCCCTCTCTCTGGCTGTATGTACATTTCTAATCTTCAGTTACATGGTGTCGGAGTTAGCGCCTGCGCATAGCGCCCATCTCCGGCGCCGTGTTTCTGAAGCCCACAGTATTATTCTGCATGAGAGGGCGGCGCATGCGCCCTCGCTTCTTCAGATCTCTTGTGACCGCGGGAGCGCGCGCGGTCACAACAGGACTGGAGTACAGCTGATCTTACTGATTAGACGATATCTGCAGCTAATTGGTAAGATCAGCTGTGCTCCAGTCGTGTTGTGACCGCGTGCGCTCCCGCGGTCACAACAGATCTGAAGAAGAGAGGGCACATGTGCTGCCCTCTCATGCACAATATTACTGTGGGCTTCAGAAACACGGCGCCGGAAATGAGCGCTATGCGCAGGCGCTAACTCCGACGCCGTGTAACTGTAGATTATAAATTTACATACAGCCAGAGGGAGGGAGGAACGGGCGGCGGGGGGGCGGGAATCCACGTGCATAACCCGCCCAGATATTAGCAGCAGAGGTGCACATGTCGCGGGCGGGGGGTGCGCTGCTCGACCGTGCTTGCGGCTTGGGTCCGGCTGCTGCTGGCTGCTCGGTGGCTCGAATGGTGGGCCGGATCCGGGGGCTCGAGCGGCGCTTCTCGCCCGTGAGTGAAAGGGGTGGTTTGGTTTGGGAATGTAGTCCGTGACGCCACCCACGGTTTGTGGTGATAATGGGACACCACCGATGCTCTGGACGGGGATCCCAGGAGCAATGACAGGGAGCAGCTGAGATGTTTCTCTCCCCTCCGTGGGTAGGGGGATTTGGTGGTCCCAGGGCCCGGTAATGTGGACTGGAAAGTGGATGGCGGGAGTTAGGGAGGTGCAGGGTCGCAGGGGCAGCGCAGTGCCAGACGGCACAGTGGTACTCACTCAGCCAGTAACGCACACGGAGTCTCTGGTGAAACAAGCTCTGAATAGCATAACTGAAGTGAGCACTAATATATATATATTATGAGTGCAAGCCAAAAAATACATACTATATATAAGGATAAGGCTGCACATCAAACTTAGATAATGGTATAATGCCTCAAGCATATGGAAAAATATTGGAATATACAATGAAAAATGCTTCTTGCTAATTTGAACATGTGAATAATGTTCACATGTTCAAATTAGCAAGTAGCATTTTTCATTGTATATTCCAATATTTTTCTATATGCTTGAGGCATTATACCATTATCTAAGTTTGATGTGCAGCCTTATCCTTATATATCTGATGAAACAAGCGGCTGGATGGACGGGTCCCACAGGCGGCTGCAGTGTTTTTCCCCTGACCCCAGTTTGGTAGTGTAAGTCCTTTCCTGCACCTTCTCGTACGCTCCTCCTGCGCTCCGGTTTCCAGCTGGCTCCCCAGTTCGGTACCGGTGGGCCACCGCCCAACCCCGGCTACCTACGGTTCCACCAAGACTGTCTTCTCGGCTCCCGCAGACGGCCACTACCGTCTGCCTGACTGCTACACGAGGGCCCTAGGCTCCAACCTAGGCCCCAGTCTGCATCTGCCTCTCTGCAGACCTCCTCACTCTTCCTCTGCCTGGACTTGTCTCTGTTGTTTCCTGCCTCAGACCAGCTAGACTCCTCAGTGGGCGTGCCTATCCACCTAACTCCGCCCACCTGGTGTGTCTGTCTGAACCCGAGGGAGGAAATCAGGTCTCACTGGGGATGACTGCTGTGAACTGCTGGGGGTGGGGGTGTGTGTGTTGTTACCTGTGGCCCCTGGCTAGTCCAGGGCACCACATTCCCCCTTGGTTAAACGTAGACCGTCTGTGGGCTGCCCGTTCATCACCGGTTTTATTTTCACAACTGAAAAAGAAAATAAACAAGCATGTTCAGAAATCTTCCCTTACGGGAGGCATATCACTTCAACCGTTGCAACAACAATAAAACACTTTTAATAATAACAACGGAACGGGTCCTTCAGTCACCCACCCAAACAACCTGGCCCTGATGCTGCCCCTAAGAAGTGGGCAGCACCCCTTGACCCCAGTCCAGGAATGGGCCCAGATTTGTTAATGGGATAGGTACTTCGCTGCCGTTGCGGCCGGGCAGGCTGCCGGAGCCGTCGTCATCTCAGTTGCGGCTGGGATGAAAGCTGGGACCGGTGGCAGGGCGGTGACAAAAGTAAGGCCTGGGGACCCTAGGTCTGGGCCCTCCCTCACAGACGCTGCGAGCTCCGCTACCGGTGACAGGGGTAACGGGTCAGTCAGGGCGTTGGCCGCGGGCACGGGCACTGAGGTTTCAGTATTGCCGGACGGATGGGACATCTCGTGCAGCGGTGCTCCAGGAACCAAATACTTGCAGAGTCCTGGCGTCCCTGCTTCCACTGCCGCGGTCCACATGCGGCCGGACGCCATCCGTGCCCCCTTTGTTTCTTTCCGGCACCTCTTCTTCAAGGGCGGAGCTTCGGCTTTCGTGCCTCCACTACTTGGGAAGACGCTCGAGCGGGGAACTTTTCGCGCCCAAGATGGCGGTTTCTGAAAATTTTCAGCGGGACACAAGGCGCACTTCTACCAGGCGGCAAAACGGTAAGATCCTGTTCGTGACGCCAAGTTGTCGCGGGCGGGGGGTGCGCTGCTTGACCGCGCTTGCGGCTCGGGTCTGGCTGCTGCTGGCTGCTCGGTGGCTCGAGCGGTGGGCCCGATCCGGGGACTTGAGCGGCGCTCCTCGCCCGTGAGTGAAAGGGGTGGTTTGGTTTGGGAATGTAGTCCAAGACGCCACCCACGGTTTGTGGTGATAATGGGACACCACCGCTGCTCTGGACGGGGATCCCGGGAGCGATGACAGGGAGCAGCTGAGATGTTTCTCTCCCCTCCGTGGGTAGGGGGATTTGGTGGTCCCGGGGGCCCGGTAATGTGGACTGGAAGGTGGCTGGCGGGAGTTGAGGAGGTGCGGTGTTTTTCCCCTGACCCCAGTTTGGTAGCGTAAGTCCTTTCCTGCACCTTCTCGTACACTCCTCCTGCGCTCCGGTTTCCAGCTGGCTCCCCGGTTCGGTACCAGTGGGCCACCGCCCAACCCCGGCTACCTACGGTTCCACCAAGACTGTCTTCCCGGCTCCCGCAGACGGCCACTACCGTCTGCCTGACTGCTACACGAGGGCCCTAGGCTCCAACCTAGGCCCCAGTCTGCGTCTGCCTCTCTGCAGACCTCCTCTCTCTTCCTCTGCCTGGACTTGTCTCTGTTGTTTCTTGCCTCAGACCAGCTAGACTCCTCGGTGGGCGTGCCTATCCGCCTAACTCCGCCCACCTGGTGTGTCTGTCTGAACCCGAGGGAGGAAATCAGGTCTCACTGGGGATGACTGCTGTGAATTGCTGGGGGTGGGGGTGTGTGTATGTTGTTACCTGTGGCCCCTGGCTAGTCCAGGGCGCCACATTCACGTCAATCAAAAACTGGATGAATTTTCAAACTTTATAAACTTGAATTTCACAGCCTTCACATTCGAGCTGCCCACTAATGGTATGTACACAATGTGCCTGATAGTCCCAGTACTGCACCGGCAGCACCTTATATAGGAAAATGCTGATGTTTGGTTCCCTTTAAGGCTGCTTTCACACATCCGGTTTTTGCAGTGCGGCTCAATCCGGCTCAAAAACCTATGCAACGGATGCGGCGAAAAAAACGGATCCGTTGCATAAGTTTTTCCATGCAGTCCGTCTGTTTGACGGATGCGGCTTGATACTGAGCATGCGCAGTGCAAAAAAACGCATCCAGCGTCCATAGGCTTGCATTGTAAATTGCGGCGCATCGCGCTGGATCCGGCGCGATGCGTTTTTTTTCACACAAAAAAATATGCCAGGCAACGTTCCATCCGGCCGCCGCATGGGCTAAATATGCCGCATCTGTCAAAAACGGGACGCTAAGCAAGGTTATGCAGCACAATACGGTGCTAATGCAACTCTATGTGGGAAAAAATGCAAGCGGCGGCAAAAAAAAAACGGTTGCGTTTTTTCTGCAAAGTGTCGTATTGTGCCGCTCAGCAAAAATCAGATGTGTGAAAGCAGCCTAACAAATACTGAAGTAAAATACTCACCAAATACTCGTGTGCACAAGGCCTTACACATACTGAGGTAAAAAACTCACCAATACTGAACATGTGCACGAGGCCTTACACATACTGAGGTAAAAACTCACCAAATACTGATCGCAGGGTATTCTTTTTTCTGCAGCAAAATCTGAGCAAAAGCTACAGCTTGTTATTAGCATGTATTTACATTAAACCAATGGGAAAAAAACCTTCAAAACCGCCCTATGTGAACATAGCTTAACAAATACGGTAACAAAAACTCTAATACTGAACATGTGCATGAGGCCTTGGGCCATGTGCACACGCTGAGTATTTGCTGAGTTTATTACCTCATTATTTGTGAGGCAGTGTGTGCATGTTCAGCATTTAGTGACTTTTCTACCTCCGTATTTGTAAAAAATACTGAGGTAAAAAAACTCAACAAATACTCAATGTGTGCACATGGCCTTATTGTAGTAGTGAAAATATATATGGGGTATGGGATTGGTGTGGGCAGATGTTCCTGCCCTGCACTCTGTTTGTGTCCCTCCATTATATCCACTACATACATCATGATACATGAAGGATATCCTGATGGAGGGGCACACACAGTATGTGGAGTCAGACATTGGAAATATCCAAGACGGAGGGCGGGCCAATGGGGCACAGTGTGCTGGGGTGTGTCACCCATGCAGTTTCAATCCTCCATTCCCAATCTATACATACACAGTGGATGTATTGGGAATGGAGACTTGAAACTACATAGATCAGATGCCCCAGAACACTTTGATAGAAGACACCCTCGTCCCCCCTCCTTTCACATAGTGTGCTGCCATTGCCCCCCTTTCACATATTGTGTCGCCATTGCCCCCCCTTTCACATAGTGTGCCGCCGTTGCCTGCTGCTAGTGAACATGTGATGCCCTGGACTAGCCAGGTCGTCCCAGGTAGTCCCACACACACACGCCCCCCCCCCCTTAGTAAGGTGACAGCAGCCAAACTACAAAACCCTTGTCACCCCCCTCCGGGTTTGATGTTCACACCAAGGGGGCGAAGCAAGGCAGTTGGTTACGCCCACCAAGGAGTTGACAGGCCCTGAGGCGGGAAAAACAGTGAGTTCCCCGTGGGGAGCAGACAGGAGTAGTCTAGTCTAGTCTTGACAGTGGAGTGGAGTGAAGTTCAAGGGCAGACCTGCGTCCAGGTCTGCCATAGGCTACAACAGGTGTCTGGGTTGGAGCCCAGTCACCTCTGGCAAGGAGGCAGACGGTGGTGGCCGCCTGCAGGATCTGAAATTACAGCCGGTGGAACCGTAGGGACCGGGGTCGGGTGATGGCCCGCCGGTACCGAACCGGGAAACCGATTGGAAACCGGAGCACCAGGAGGGGTACTCAGACCCAGGACGAAGCCCAGAAACAACCGGGCTGAGTCAAATCAACTGATTGAGGACTGGACATTAGGAGCTTTCCCACCCAAGACCCGACTGAAGACAACAGCCCAACCATTATGGTAACGCCACCGCCCAGGCATAGAGACCCAAGGGGCCAGCGTCTGTGGGCAAAGAGGGCTCTCCCAACACATATCAAGCCGGGGAGCGGACTACCGTTGCTCAGGCATAGGAGTCGTGATTTCTACACAAGTGAGGTGCAGGAGAAAGGCGGAAACCACCAACCTGTTAAGGGAAAAACTGCAGCCGGCTGCGGGCACCGTTCACCATCTTGTTTGGTTTACCAGAGACTCCAGCGTGTTTATCATAGTAAGTACACCAGTGCCTTTGGGCCGCGCACTGCGCCACACCGCACCGACACCCCAGCATGCATCCATCCCCTCAGCACCTCTCTCGGGCCCCCGGGACCATCATCCCCCTACCCATGGAGGGGGTCAACACCAAGCTGCGTAACACCGTTCCCGGGAGCCTAGTCAACGGCAGCGGTGGTGTCCATCCATTCACAACAACCCGTGGGTGGCGTCACGAACTTAAACCACCCTAAAAACCACCGCGGTTCCGGCCGTGGACCTCCTCACCGAAGTCCCTACGTGTAGCGCCAGTCCTCCTTTCAGAGTGACGTGACCCCCGGGTCCGGGAAGAGCTCGAGCTACCCACCGACGAGCATGGATCCGAGCAGCTCGGCAGCCGGCTGAGCCCCGGGGCGGTAAAAACAGGTCGGCAGGCACCTCCACAGAACAGGTCACTGGTCCGTCTTCACTCTTCAGACTGCTGGACTCCAGCGTGGCCTGCAACAACGCCATCTGCCGTCACCATTACAGAGGACACTCCTCTTCGGCAGACAGACGGCCGGGACCCCCTCAGCCGCGCCACACCCTGCATGTTGCACTACGTCCTGCCCAAGGCTGCCACCAGGAATTTCAGGGCCCCATACTGCCAACATTTTCGGGGCCCCTTCAGACTCCACCTCATCCACAGCTCTGCCTCTACCCCTTGAAACTTCGGCAATAGGAAAAAGTTGTTTCCAGCATCACGACCAAGAAATTAGGTTAAAAACAAATTTTATTCCATAAGATTAAAACCAACACTAGGCTGGATGGACGTCCACGAATTATAAAACAAAGGCTGACGCGTTTCACACCTAAAATAGTTTCTTCATCTTAGACATAGCCTGCTGGATTTGCACAAGTAAGTTATGGAATAACATTGTTTTTTACCCTTATTTCTTGGACGTGATGCTGGAAACAACTTTTATCTATTGCCGGACTTTGCCTCTTTGAACATGGAGCTGAGCTCCTCGCACCGTCCCCCAATGAAAGGACCTAGGTGATGCATTTACAGGGTGAGCTCAGATCCTCCTGTGCATACTTACCTCGAACCTTCCACAGTCCCACCATCACGCTTGGAAAATCTCCAATTCTGCAAACAGTTCTCATCAATCAAACATTAACCGCTAGTCATCACGCCCAAAAAAGCTGCATGCATTGTTTTTCAGGACATCAAAATGACAAGCCCAAGACAGAATCGTCAGCCATATGTGTATATCTAATATATAAAGCTGTGTGTATATATGTTTGTGTGTATATATGTTTGTGTGTATGTGTGTGCGTGCGTGTGCGTGTGTGTGTGTGTGTGTGTGTGTGTGTGTGTGTATATCCACTAAAGGAATCCGCACCATCACATTTACAATCACGATATTTTGCACAGAAACTCTATTTGACTCAGGGAATGTCATAGACTAAGTTTTGAGGGGAAAATGTAACCCCGTGCTATTACAGTTATTTGCCAAAAAAACTGCTTACATTAACACTAGAACTACTGAGGTAGTCATTTTGACTACTTTGCACCATGTATTTCTATATAGATGTCACAAGTCCAGTAGTTCTAGTGTTAAAGTCAACGGAGCTGTCATTAGTTGCTATAGGCAACTAAAGACATTCTTAGTATAAGAAGCTTATGTGTGAGGTAATATGATTTCTGTGGAGAGACTGATAGAGGCTGACAGAGACAAAGAGAGACAGAGAAAGAGACAGCCAGCCAGGGAAAGAAAGAGACAGCCAGCCAGGGAGAGAAAGAGACAGCCAGCCAGCCAAGGAGAGAAAGAGACAGCCAGCCAAGGAGAGAAAGAGACAGACAGCCAGGGAGAGAAAGAGACAGCCAGCCAGGGAGAGAAAGAGACAGACAGCCAGCCAGGGAGAGAAAGAGACAGCCAGCCAAGGAGAGAAAGAGACAGCCAGCCAAGGAGAGAAAGAGACAGACAGCCAGGGAGAGAAAGAGACAGCCAGCCAGGGAGAGAAAGAGACAGACAGCCAGCCAGGGAGAGAAAGAGACAGCCAGCCAGGGAGAGAAAGAGACAGACAGACAGCCAGGGAGAGAAAGAGGCAGCCAGTCAGCCAGGGAAAGAAAGAGACAGCCAGTCAGGGAAAGAAATAGACAGCCAGTCAGCCAGGGAGAGAAAGAGACAGCCAGCCAGAGAGAGAAAGACAGCCAGCCAGCCAGGGAGAGAAAGAGACAGCCAGTCAGCCAGGGAGAGAAAGAGACAGCCAGTCAGCCAGGGATAGAAACAGACAGCCAGTCAGCCAGGGATAGAAACAGACAGCCAGGGAGAGAAAGAGACAGACAGCCAGGGAGAGAAGGAGACAGACAGCCAGCCAGGGAGAGAAAGAGACAGCCAGTCAGGGAAAGAAAGAGACAGCCAGTCAGCCAGGGAAAGAAAGAGAAGAGACAGCCAGGGAGAGAAAGAGACAGCCAGTCAGCCAGGAAGAGAAAGAGACAGCCAGCCAGGGAGAGAAAGAGACAGCCAGCCAGCCAGGGAGAGAAAGAGACAGAGACAGCCAGGTAGAGAAAGAGAAAGAGACAGCCAAGGAAAGAAAGAGAAAGAGACAGCCAGGAAGAGAAAGAGACAGCAAGGGAGAGAAAGAGACAACCAGGGAGAGAAAGAGACAGACAGACAGCCAGGGAGAGAAAGAGACAGCCAGCCAGGGAGAGAAAGAGACAGCCAGTCAGCCAGGGAGAGGAAGAGACAGCCAGTCAGCCATGGAGAGAAAGGGACAGTGTCACAAACCACCGGGGGGGGTCACTCAGAAATCCCCCGCGCTGGCTACCAGTACGTCACAATCGGGGGGTAACAAGTGGGGGTCACCCCTCCTTTATACCTCCCGACCGACAGAGCACGTGATGCGCTCTCTAGCGCCCCTCTTATAGTCAGGCCAATTATGGAATTGCCCGACAATAAGCAAGGAGGCCGCTATACTACTTATGCCGATTATTGAAGGGTCCCCGGTGAGAGTAAGGTATATATTCCCCCGACCTCCGCGGGCGGAATATATAAAATCTCCCCGAATCTCACTGGCCTCCCCACAATAATCCTTGGCACAATTCGCTGCCACCAACCGCTTCACGGTAACTATTAGCCGAACACACAGACGTGGGATTCAAGATCGAGATAACAGAGCAGCCCAAGATTAATTATATAATTTAATCAGCCTAAAGCACACTAGAACTACAATATATACAATAGGGAATCTACAGAATATACATATGTCAGAGTACAGTTACAGTCAAAGCATGGGTTACAAACAGGCATACACAGTTCCAGCAGTTACCTTGTTGCGTCTGGCCACAGGGGGGCGCTGTACCCAGGTTTCTAGGATCCTTCCCACAGATGTTTCCTACACGTGCCCCCAGCGAAAAGAACACTGGAAAATGGCCGAAGTAGGGTTATCAACCTGGACAAATCCAGGTCCCCTCCTACCTTCGTGACCTCAGAGGGAGCACTGCTCCACCCCTGGCTGGAGTTATGGACAAAATCCACAACATGGAATATGGCCATAACTTTGCCTGGGAGCGTCGTAGGCGGACGCCGATGCTCTCATTGTGACAGTTATGAATTTAGCTACAGAACGAGGGGACTCATGACCTGTCTGCCAGTTCCCCATTGGCTGATATCACGCCTGGGGCATTTCCCAATGTCCTGCTCCCATAAAAAGGGTGTGCCGGCATCGTCCGCATGCGGAGACACCATTTTTATGGTTGCCATATTTATCGGAAATATGGCTTGCGAGATATGAACCATTTTTTACTGGAGTCGTTCTGTCTAGCTAGTTCCATAGCCTTGCTAATGAGATACAACTCTTGTTACAGGGTGACGGCAGGGAGTCATCCTGTGTCCATTGTTCCCACACCACCTCATCTCCATATCACAGGAGATGGCCATGGGATTTGTTGCTAAACCAGTTGTGTGAAGGAAAGGGGGGGTGACACCAGGAGAGGGCTTCCTGACATACTTGAATATCATGATTTATCGTCATATCTCCGGATTTACCTCACACCTCCCCCCTTTTGAGGGCGCTAGGGGGCAGCACACTCCGGTGTTCCCCCGTGCGCCCGTCCGCGACCTCTCCTTGTCGGGACAGCCCGTCTGCGTTACCGTGGTCACGGCCCCTTTTGTGGCGAATGGTGAAGTTGTATTGCTGGAGCGCAAGGCTCCATCGCAACAATCGCCCATTCGTCCCAGAGACGGTGTGCAACCAGCTGAGGGGATTGTGGTCCGTCTCCACGATGAAGTGGCGCCCGTATAGATAGGGTTGCAGACGCTGCAGGGCCCACACTATGGCCAGGCACTCCTTCTCCATCGTGGAATAGGCAACTTCCCTTGGTAACAGCTTCCTGCTCAGGTACAAGACTGGGTGCTCTTGGCTCGCAGAGTCCACCTGGCTGAGCACCGCACCGAGGCCGAAGTCACTGGCGTCGGTCTGTACTACAAACGGCCGCGTGAAGTCGGCTGCCTGTAGCACGGGCGGGCTGGACAGGGCATCCTTTAGGGCCCGGAAGGCTGTCTCGCAGTCCATTGTCCAATCGACTGCAGAGGGCAGCTTCTTCTTGGTGAGGTCCGTCAAGGGCTTTGCCAGGCTACTATAGCATGGAACAAACCTCCTATAGTACCCAGCGGTCCCCAAGAAGGACATCACCTGCTTCTTGGTCCTGGGGGTGGGCCAGGATGCGATGGCCTCCACTTTCTCAGGCTCGGGCTTCAGTGTCCTCCCGCCTACCCGGTGACCGAGGTACTGGACCTCGCTCATGGCCAGCTGACACTTGCCCGGCTTGATGGTCAAACCTGCCCGGTGGACCCGCCTGAGCACCTGTGCTAGATGCTCTAGGTGATCTTCCCAGGTGGGACTGAAGACGGCAATGTCATCCAGGTACGCGGCCGCGTACCCTTCAAGTCCCTTGAGCAGGGTGTTGACCATCCGCTGGAAAGTGGCAGGGGCATTCCTCATCCCGAATGGCATCACCGTGGACTCGTACAGTCCAAATGGGGTAATAAAGGCAGAGCGTTCCCTGGCCTTGCGAGTCAGGGGGATCTGCCAATATCCCCGGCTCAGGTCCATGATGGTCAGGTACTGAGCCCCGGCCAACTGATCGAGCAGGTCATCGATGCGTGGCATTGGGTACGCATCGGCGACCGTGACAGCATTGAGCCCCCTGTAGTCCACGCAGAACCGAGTGGTTCGGTCCTTCTTAGGGACGAGGACTACAGGCGAGGCCCAAGCGCTGTTGGATGCCTGGATCACCCCCAGCTTCAGCATCTCGTCAATCTCCTGGCGCATGTGTTGCTGCACCTCCAGGGAGACCCGATATGCTGAACGCCGGATCGGGGGATGATCCCCAGTGTCCACGTGATGGACAGCCAAGTCAGTCCTTCCGGGCTGGTTGGTAAACAACCCCCGGAAGGGGTGTAGGGTGGCCCACAGCTGGGACCGTTGGTCCTCCAAGAGCTGGTGGCCAACCTCCACATCCTCAATGGATCCGCCTGCCCTAACCTGGGCTAGCATATCCAAGAGGGTTTCCGCTTCTCCCTCCTCGGGCAGGTTGCACACAGGGAGTGCACATGCCTCCCGCTCATGATGTGCCTTCATCATGTTCACATGGAAGGGCTTCCGCCTTCCACGGGCAGGGTCCAGGGTGACCAGGTACGTCACAGGGTTGAGCTGCTGGTACACGAGGTATGGGCCTTCCCAGGCTGCCTGAAGCTTGTCCTGTGGTACGGGGACCAGTACCCACACCTTTTGACCCACTTGGTAGGTCCTCTCACAAGCGTTCTGGTCGTACCAACGCTTCTGATCGGCCTGGGCTTGAGCCATATTGTCGTGTACCAGTTGCGTCAAGGCCTGCATTTTGTCCCGGAAGCGCATGACATACTCGATAACCGACACTCCAGGGGTGGCCAAATCCCCTTCCCAAGCCTCTTTCACCAGAGCCAGGGGGCCCCGCACACGTCGCCCGTACAGGAGCTCAAACGGTGAGAATCCTGTTGAGGCCTGTGGAACCTCCCGGTAAGCAAATAACAGGTGTGGGAGATACCGCTCCCAGTCACGCCCATGGGAGTCGACCAACATCTTAAGCATCTGCTTTAAGGTGCCATTAAACCGCTCGCACAGGCCATTAGTCTGTGGATGGTACGGGCTGGCCACCAGATGTCGCACCTGGACTTGCTTACAGAGGGCCTCCATCAGCTGGGACATGAATTGGGTCCCCCGGTCAGTGAGCATTTCCTGGGGAAAACCCACTCGGGAGAAAATCTCCAGCAATGCGGTGGCCACCTTGTCAGCCCGAATGGACGACAAGGCCACTGCATCTGGGTACCGGGTGGCATAGTCCACTACCGTCAGTATGAAGCGTTTCCCGGAGCTGCTGGGGATGGCCAGCGGGCCGACCAGATCCACAGCCACCCTCCTGAAAGGCTCATCGATGATGGGCAGAGATACCAGTGGGGCTTTGGGGCGTGGCCCCGCCTTCCCCACTCTCTGACAGGTTTCACACGAACGGCAGTAGGCAGCCACATCGGCCCCCATTTTTGGCCAGTAGAAATGCTGGTTTAACCTGGCCTTGGTCTTAGCGATCCCTAGGTGTCCGGCCATCGGAATCTCATGTGCGATCCGCAACAACTCCGTCCGGAACGGATAGGGTACCACCAACTGTCGGTCCCTGGGCCACGCCTCCGGTGAACCCTGCTGGACCGTGGCCCGGTACAGCCGTCCTTGGTCCCAGACCACTCGCTCCGGGTCCGAGTCCGAGGGAGGCTGTGCCGCCTGCTCCTTAAGAGCTTTCAGGCTGTCGTCAGCTTCTAACGCTGCCTGAAACCCCTGACTAGATGTGGCCAGAATCGACGAGACTGTCACATCTTCGGTCAGTACCCCGGGACCTGTGTCCTGGCCTCCACCTGACTCGGCTGCCACTTGGTCAGAAGGGGAAGAGCTATCGGACCTCCGGGAGGCCCCTTGGCTTCCAGCACTCCCACTGCGGGTGACGGCGGCCACAGCCGCTGCGACCGTGGGTCGTGCCTGCTCCTCCTCCGTTCCTGACCAAGTCGCCGGTTCAGGCAGACCTACCTGGCTTCCTGACACCCCGGTTGTGGGGGAACCATGCACCGAGATCTTACCTGGGAGCACTTCCGCTCCGGGACCGGCCCCAATCTCACCTGCCTGTTCCCCTCCTGCAGCAACAGAACCCCGCTGTGAAATCTCTGGGGACCCCACATTTGCTGTGGTAGCCCCCACCCCACACACTGGTCCTCCCCCTGCAGCACCCTGCTCTCTGCTTATCCCTGCAGAGGGCAACAGATCCCAGCTCACAGGCTGATTACTTGTAGAGGCATTGTCACACCTTTCTCTGACCCCCTCCCCTGTCACAGCTGCAGCTGTGTGTGTGTCTATGGTGTCTGTGCAAGCAGAAATATCAGAGTTCACTCCCCCCTCTCTCACATCATTCATAGATAACACATTAACATTGTCAGGAGTCATGTCCGTACTGGCTGAAGGTTCAGCCCTTGGTGGGGGCCCAAACTGGGAGGTTATCTGCCCCAAATCTGTCCCAAGTAGCACGTTTGCGGGGATCCGATCAGTTACCCCCACCTCCCTCACCCCTCGCCCTGCGCCCCAGTCCACATAAATGTCAGCAACAGGCAGCGCCGGGTCAATGCCTCCAATCCCGGAGACAGCGAGGGTTTTTCCAGGGATCAAGTCTTGGGGGGACACCATCTCCGGCCGCACCAGAGTCACCTCCGAGGCGCTGTCTCGCAGTCCCATGGTCACAGACCGGCCGACGGTGACAGGTTGGAAGCTGTCCAGGGACCTACCACCACCCCCACCCACACAATACACCTTGGGCGGCCCTTGGGACGGGGACGGAGCCGGGGCCTTGGGACGCTGAGGGCACATGGCCTTGAAGTGTCCAGGTAGGTTGCACTGGTGGCACCGTCTTGGTTCTGCCACGGGCCTGGAGAGGGGAGTTGAGGGGGACACCCCCTGCAGTCTAGGGGCAGGTGGGGCAGTCGCAGAGTTCATCTTACCCCCTCTCCAGGTGCTGCTGGTGGCTGCTCTCCTGGCTTCAGGAGCCCGATTGTTGGTGTAGTCATCGGCCAGGGCAGCTGTAGCCGTGGACCCCTTTGGCTTCTGGTCTCGGATGAACTGGCGGAGATCCTCAGGGCAGTTCCACAAGAGTTGCTCCGTGATGACCAAGTCCAGGATCTCTGGTCCGGTGGAAAGCTGCAGGCCTTGGGTCCAGTGGTCGGCAGCTCGGGCAAGTGCCCGCCGGTGGTCAGCCCAGGAGTCCTTTGGTCCCTTCTGCAGGGTCCGGAACTTCTTGCGGTAGGACTCCGGAGTGAGGTTGAACTGTTGGATCAGGGCCCGCTTGATGGTGTCGTAGCCCTGATCTGCCTCAGCAGGCAAGTCCCCAAGGATTTCCAGGGCCTTACCCCTTAAACGGGGGGTCAGGTATTTGGCCCACTGGTCCTTGTCCAGATGGTGCTGCAGGCAAGTCCGTTCAAAAGCAGTCAAGAAAGAGTCCAAGTCTCCATCCTTCTCCAGCACTGGGAAGTCCTCAACACGGACCTTTGGAAGTTTGGTGTCTTGAAGGTCACGTGTGGCTGATGAGGGCTGGAACTTGGCTAGATGCAGCTGGTAGTCACGGTCTGCCTGTCGCTCCGCAGCCTCACGCTCTGCCTGGCGCTCTTCACGCGCTGCTTGCCGCTCCGCAGCCTCAGCATCACGCGCTGCCTGCCGCTCTGCCCTGCGCTCTGCCAGGAGTTCCTTGTAGCCCTTCTGGTCTCCAGCCTGGAGAAGGGCCATAGCCATTTGAAGAAGGCTATCCGAGCCTCCCAGGCTCGGTGGAATGGCACGTGGTGATCTGCGGCCCGCTGCGGAGCCTGGTGCTTCACTGTCCATTGCAGAGCGGAGGGCTGGCATCTGGCTCGTTGAGGACCCTTGGGTGAGCTGCTCCTCATCTTGTCCATAATTGCTAGGTTGTGCAATGTCCTCTGCAGAGCTGTTTTCTGGCGTCGAGCTCCTGGAGGACTCGTGGGCAACCTCCTCATTACTGTCCACAGCACCGTCCTCCCTCTCTTCGGCTCCTGCCTTAGCATTGGCCAGTTGCATAGCTCTGCTCCTGGTGCCATCAGCCATTCTTGCAGACTTTTGGTCACTGACACAGAACTGACACCTGATGCCTCCACACACCTTACAGTATCTGCACTCTGACACTCTAGTGTTGAGCTGGTCTGAAGACCCCAGCAGCCACAGCTGCTGCAGGCAGTCTTTAGTGTCTGGGAGTATGGGTCTCACACTCACACACACTATTATCTCGATCCCACCGCTATGCCACCAATATGTCACAAACCACCGGGGGGGGTCACTCAGAAATCCCCCGCGCTGGCTACCAGTACGTCACAATCGGGGGGTAACAAGTGGGGGTCACCCCTCCTTTATACCTCCCGACCGACAGAGCACGTGATGCGCTCTCTAGCGCCCCTCTTATAGTCAGGCCAATTATGGAATTGCCCGACAATAAGCAAGGAGGCCGCTATACTACTTATGCCGATTATTGAAGGGTCCCCGGTGAGAGTAAGGTATATATTCCCCCGACCTCCGCGGGCGGAATATATAAAATCTCCCCGAATCTCACTGGCCTCCCCACAATAATCCTTGGCACAATTCGCTGCCACCAACCGCTTCACGGTAACTATTAGCCGAACACACAGACGTGGGATTCAAGATCGAGATAACAGAGCAGCCCAAGATTAATTATATAATTTAATCAGCCTAAAGCACACTAGAACTACAATATATACAATAGGGAATCTACAGAATATACATATGTCAGAGTACAGTTACAGTCAAAGCATGGGTTACAAACAGGCATACACAGTTCCAGCAGTTACCTTGTTGCGTCTGGCCACAGGGGGGCGCTGTACCCAGGTTTCTAGGATCCTTCCCACAGATGTTTCCTACACGTGCCCCCAGCGAAAAGAACACTGGAAAATGGCCGAAGTAGGGTTATCAACCTGGACAAATCCAGGTCCCCTCCTACCTTCGTGACCTCAGAGGGAGCACTGCTCCACCCCTGGCTGGAGTTATGGACAAAATCCACAACATGGAATATGGCCATAACTTTGCCTGGGAGCGTCGTAGGCGGACGCCGATGCTCTCATTGTGACAGTTATGAATTTAGCTACAGAACGAGGGGACTCATGACCTGTCTGCCAGTTCCCCATTGGCTGATATCACGCCTGGGGCATTTCCCAATGTCCTGCTCCCATAAAAAGGGTGTGCCGGCATCGTCCGCATGCGGAGACACCATTTTTATGGTTGCCATATTTATCGGAAATATGGCTTGCGAGATATGAACCATTTTTTACTGGAGTCGTTCTGTCTAGCTAGTTCCATAGCCTTGCTAATGAGATACAACTCTTGTTACAGGGTGACGGCAGGGAGTCATCCTGTGTCCATTGTTCCCACACCACCTCATCTCCATATCACAGGAGATGGCCATGGGATTTGTTGCTAAACCAGTTGTGTGAAGGAAAGGGGGGGTGACACCAGGAGAGGGCTTCCTGACATACTTGAATATCATGATTTATCGTCATATCTCCGGATTTACCTCACAGACAGCCACTAAGGGAAAGAAAGACAGCCAGTCAGCCAGGGAGAGAAAGAGATAGCCAGTCAGGGAGAGAAAGATACAGTCAGCCAGCCAGGGAAAGAAAGAGACAGCCAGCCAGGGAGAGAAAGAGACAGCCAGCCAGCCAGGGAGAGAAAGAAACAGCCAGCCAGGGAGAGAAAGAGACAGTCAGTCAGCCAGGGAGAGAAAGAGACAGTCAGTCAGCCAGGGAGAAAAAGAGAAAGCCAGTGAGCCAGGAAGAGACAGCCAGTCAGCCAGGGAGAGAAAGAGACAGAGACAGCCAGGGAAAGAAAGAGACAGAGACAGCCAAGGAGAGAATGAGACAGACAGGCAGCCAGGGAGAGAAAGAGACAGCCAGTCAGCCAGGGAGAGAAAGAGACAGAGACAGCCAGGGAGAGAAAGAGACAGAAACAGCCAGGGAGAGAAAGAGGCATAGATAGCCAGGGAGAGAAAGAGAAAGAGACAGCCAGGGAGAGAAAGAGACAGCCAGCCAGGGAAAGAAAGAGACAGCCAGCCAAGGAGAGAAAGAGACAGCCAGCCAGCCAGGGAGAGAAAGAGACAGCCAGCCAGTCAGGGAAAGAAAGATACAGCCAGCCAGCCAGGGAAAGAAGGAGACAGCCAGCCAGCCAGGGAGAGAAAGAGACAGCCAGCCAGTCAGGGAAAGAAAGATACAGCCAGCCAGCCAGGGAAAGAAGGAGACAGACAGCCAGCCAGAGAGAGAAAGAGACAGCCAGTCAGCCAGGGAGAGAAAGAGACAGCCAGTCAGCCAGGGAGAGAAAGAGACAGCCAGTCAGCCAGGGAGAGAAAGAGACAGCCAGTCAGGGAGAGAAAGAGACAGCCAGCCAGGGAGAGAAAGAGACAGCCAGACTACCTGCACATATACACACACAGCTCTACAACAAGCACATTTCCTTACACACTATACATTACCACTTCTTGCAGCTCAGGTGATCGGTGCAGGCAGGGGAGAAGACACTGGGAGCTGCACTGAGGCTGCAGCAGCTACAGGACCTGCCACCTCACTGGTCATGTGATCAGGTCCTTCACCTTCTCAGCCTCTGTTCTGCTCGAGTACATTTCCTCCCCTGCTCTGCCCCATCACATAGATTAGTGCAGAGCAGAAAGAGAGGGCAGCTCTCTATGGGCGACCCGGGCCCCCCTCATTACCCTGATGGCGGCCCCCGTCCTGCCGACATGCTGCAAGGCGGGCGGATGACTCAGCATCTTTTAAATGTTTCATGTGGATTATAATGAGGGCAATTTACTTTTCGGAGCCTCGGGCCCCAGGCGGTAGCCCAGATTGCCCTCATTATAATCCGCCTATGTACACAATACTGTATATTTCTCATACTCCTTAGTAGGCACTCTAGCAATTGATTTCTTCCCTATCCTGCTTTCATATGCCTAAGGGCTCATTCAGGCATCCATGAAAATAGGTCCAAGCATGGTCCACAATGCACAGATGTAGCCATTGTTCTCCTGACTGGTTCTCAGAAGCCTCATTTATGCCTATGAGTTTGGGTCAGGAGAACAATGGCCAATCTATGCATTGTAGTCGAAGCCTAGACCAATTTTAACAAAATCTGAATACCCCCTTATATGTTAATGTTGAGGCCCTGATTCATCAAGACCAGAATTTATCATTCAAGTCTTGATGCCGGGTGTGCTGAAGTTAGACACTCCTTATTCATGACAAAGCATACACCCCTTCCGGAATCTGGATATTTGGAGAAGTGGTATGCACCTCTGTATGTGCCTTTCCACTAATCTACTCCAGTCAAGGACTGGATTATAATTTAGGGAGTAGCGAATACCACCACTTGTCATGAATTTGATGGCTGATGTCACATCCCCATCCCACCCATCCTCTGCCCTCTTTAGCAGAAAGTAGCATAAGAATGACAAAAGTCGCAATATGTTAATGCAGCTTTGAGTTACGTGGAAATTTTGCAACTTTTCAAAGTGTTTAACTCCAGAATTCTGTCACAAAAGCTTTGATGAATAGGGCCAAAAATGTCTATGTATATCTATAGTGTATGTTTTGAATGTTTGATATATTGTTGGTTTTGCTCTATGCTTTGCCATGTCTATGTTGTGTATATTTGTTTTCAACTGGATTTTTAAATACTAGCCTTGTATTACTGCATAATTAAAGTCCTTTGTTATAGAAGTAATGTCCTGCACATTTTTCTTGTATAGAATAAGCACCATATCGAAATATAGGAGTCTCATGTAGTTTTATGGCTCTTGGAATGGGGGTTAATTATTTTGTAGTTCACATTTTATCCAATGTCCAAGTTTAATTTTATTAAGTTAGAAATGAAAAATATAAACACATTTCTTTCAACTTTTTCCATTAATCCAGAAAAAAAAGCTGCAAAAAAAAAAAAATCCCCTGGAAAAATAAATCACAAGTCGAATAAAGTAGCTGCAATTATGTGGTCATTAAAACTATGTAAACAAGCATACCCTGCCTAATTGCTGAGCGGAATATCAGTAGAATAATACACAGCATAATCTTTCTCGAAACAGAAAATTTTGTGTCACAATTATCCCTAGAGAGGGACCATTAACACTTTTTCCCATTCTTAGATGTGAACGTGCCTTACACAGGCCTGATAAGTGCTGAAATACAATAATAGGTAATTAAGTGTGCCGCTATCCTTTATCATTAACATTTCAATGGTTGATTGGGCTGGAACAATCATACATTTTAATACATACATTTTAACAACAGGTTTATCTAAAATATTATCCAGATCTGGTTACAGAAAAAGTCTATGGAAACCAAATAATCGATTTTATAGGATGGAAATTATAGTAATTTTATTTGTCCCAATACTATTATTGTAAATTTTCTGACATTCTCGCTGGTTTGTGATACGACCTGAGGAATCAGGAGGCCTACATTAGAAATGCAAGGCAAGAAGCTGCTGGCTGAGCAATTAATCACTGACACCGAGGAATTTCTCTTCTCCAGATGGGGAATCCATCCAAAAACCAAGAAAAATAATCGGGCTAATTAATTCTTATCTGCAAAGAGCAATTAGATAAATGACCTAAAAAAGGCCTGTCACCCCTAGTGAGCCACAAAGGTTCTAAGTAGAATAATGTATCTGAGCATCTCTTCATTGAATCATTTGCAGTGAGCATAGGAGTAAGATCACAGGGAAGAAAAGATAGATAGAGTGAAGGTTAATTAGCGTTATGGCTAACAATAATAAAATGCTTCCAATGCTGCTGCTTGATATGATTAACACCAAGTTCATTGCCATGTTTCCTAGTTAAATTTAGCCTTGTGGTTTCCATAAAACATGCAGTAGACGTTTATGAATAAATGTCCAGTCTACGAAAGCCTAGAAGTGTGTGGAGAACATTTTAAATAGCTCTATACCTTTTCTTTCCAGAACCTACTCTACACCTGCCCACAGGTTGGGCTTCAGGATGCAGCTGATCACTATGAAGGTTGTTTAAAATCCAGCACTTTTGTCTCTATAAGAGTTAAACTCGTACTTCTCTACTGCTGTCACGCTCCCCGATCCCCGTGCTGTGATCCCCGGTCCCCGTGCTGCGATCCCCGGTCCCCGTGCTGCGATCCCCGGTTCATGTGCTGCGCCTCCCGGTCCCCGTGCTGCGATCCCCGGTTCCTGTGGCACGCTCCCCGGTTCCCGACGGCGCGCCCCGCTCACCACTCCCGCTCCCGGTCCTCCTGCTCCCTCTCTCCCGCCGGTATCCTCCAGGTGTCCCCGCTCTAGGCGTCCCTCCGCATCGCAGGACACCCTGTCCGGCACTCCTACTTCCTTGGCGCCGCTTCCTTCCCTGGTCTCAGGCACTCAGGCCTCGCGCATGCGCGTTAGGGCGCGCGTGCGGTCATTGACCCTTTCTCAAAGGGCCAGCGTCCAGAAACAGGATATTGGCTTGCAGGTACAGGGTATAAGAGGATTCTTCTTCCAGGTTAGCGGGGCCTGTTCTACGTGTTTAGTGAGCTAGGAGTTCAGGTCCCTCTTTGCCTTGTCCGGTATTTACCCTTTTCTGTCTCGCAGAGCCCGTCCTGCCATGCCATCCGGTCCTAACCATGACTGCTGCGTAATTCCTGCCGGGGGCTGTCGGCTGAGGTGACCACCATCTTCTTCAGTCCGGACCCGGCTCCGATCCCCAATGCCATGTGGTGACCTCCGTCCTCTCGTCCAGCTGAATCCGGTTCCACCTGTCATCTCCACCCGGCACCGGAACCAGAGCTTTGTTATTGGGACTACCATCTGGACCCTTGTGACCTCAGGGACATCTTCCTTCCTCCTTCCGGAACAGACTGTGCCCACACAGCTAGTGCTTCGGCTACCGTGGATCAAGGCCCTCTGACGGGGTGACCGGACAGTCCCTGTATAGGGGTTAGCTCCGAGTTGCTCCGCTGGAGGAGTCCGGTGCATGGCCCAGCGTTTCCACCACCAGGACCTTACAACTGCCAACCACCTAAGCCCTCTTGTGCTACCAGCTAAGAGCCAAGATTAGGCATTAAGGAATAGGTTCCTGATTGCTAGAGGTCCAACTACTGTAAGCCTCAACAATGCTGAGAATGAAGATCTAAAGAGCCCCATCTGTATGGAATGGCAGTCAATTATGTGCACCTCCACTCCATTCATTCTCAATTGGGCAAAGCAAAACACTCTTTGGGCCCCATTCTCAGTATCATGAGGGCCACAGTGGTAAGACCCCTGGCTAAGGGTGGACATATCAGTGGGGCAGTCTATGGGGCCGCAGAGGGGCCAGAGAGGTAAAGGGACCCATTACCAACTTAATAATCTTATGAATGGGATTGATAGTAAAGTGTCAGTCTTTGCTGATGACACCAAACTATGTAGGATATTAAAAACTGACCTTGATAGTACAATATTACAAAATGATCTGGATAAGATGTCAGAATGAGCAGACACTTAGCAAATGAGATGTAATGTGGATAAATGTAAAGTAATGCTACTAGGACAGTGTAATCGTATAGCTGGATATACATTAAATGGAAGTAAACTCAGGACTATAGAACAGGAGAAGGACTTGGGTATTCTCATAACAAATAAGCTGAGCAGCAGCACTCAATGTCGGGCTGCAGCTGCTAAAGCAAACAAGATTTTAGGGTTTACAAAAAGAGAGATTAGATCCCGTGATTCCAACCTATTGTTACCCACCTATAAATCCCTTGTAAGGCCACATCTAGAATATGGGATCCAGTTTTGGGCTCTACATTTTAAAAAGGACATTCAGAATTTAGAGTCCGTTCAAAGGAGGGTAACTAGACTGCTAAAAGGAATGGAAGGCCTCCGATATGATGACAGGTTGAAAAAGTTAGATCGGTTTAGCTTAGAAAAAAGGCGTCTCAGGGAATGTCTCATTTATAAGTATGAATACATGTGTGGTCAATATAAAGGACTGGCACATGACTTATTCATTCCAAAGACAATACTAAGAACCAGGGGGCATACACTGCGAGTGGAAGAAAAGCGATTCCGACAGCTAAATAGGAAAGGGTTCTTTACAGTTAGAGCGGTCAGACTGTGGGATACCCTACCACAAGAGGTAGTAATGGCAGATACTATAACAACTTTTAAAAAAGGGCTGGATGATTTCCTCAGTACACACAACATTGTTGGTTATAAATGACTTAATGACAAAATGTATAATTGGTAGAGAAAGGTTGAACTAGTCTTTTTTCAACCTATGTAACTTAATAACCACCTCCAAAGCAGGTGGAGTTGCACATTTTGATCAGCTTTTGGGCTGCAAAGGGCCCATATTTTGTTTTTTGCACAGGTGCCCTTTTCTATCTGTGTCCACCACTGCCCCTGGTGATCAGGAAGTTATCCCCTCTCTCACTGGAAATGGAAAACTTACAGTCTTGGTAGAAATGCTTTAAGTTTCCATGTTGAGTCTGTGAAGTAATATTTGCATGTTTTTTAGAAAACAGAATAGTCAAATATATATGTAATCTTTATTTGTGCTAGCTGCCATTTCTGCCTATTTGACTTTTTTAATTTCAGGAGATCTCATTTATATGTATAAATACATGTGTGGTCAATATAAAGGACTGGCACATGACTTATTCCTTCCAAAGACAATACTAAGGACCAAGAGGCACTCAGTGCGAGTGGAAGAAAAGGGAATCCGGCAGCTAAATAGGAAAGGGTTCTTTACAGTTAGAGCAGTCAGACTGTGGAATTCCCTACCAAAAGATATAGTATTAGCAGACGCTTTATCAGCATTTAAAAAACACTGGATGCTTTTCTCACAACAAATGGCACTGTGTATTATAAATAATTTAGCTATAGAAAATGTAAAATTGGTAGAGAAAAGTTAAACTTGATGGACTTCTGTCTTTTTCCAACCAAAACAAACTATGCAACTGAACTTGTTGACAAATCATTTTTCACCCTCAATCTATAATAATACAGAAATGACCATGAAAGTTTTTGGGGTTTTGGAGTATCAGTAATTGGTGATCAGATTTCATTAGGTTGTGGGGTTTCTAGTTTAGCCCAAAAAGTAAAAGGTAAACCAACAGAACTTAATTGCTATATGAATAAAATAAGTAATTACTAATAAACCCCCACTACTTAAATACAATACCATTACCACTGTTTTCGCGCCACATATTGCCCACAATAAGCTTCCTTTCAGGAGAATTGTAGAACGCTTTCTAGATGGTAGCATATTCCCAGTGGTCATATACAGTCGCGGCTGAAAGTGTTGGCACACTCGAAATTGTTCCAGAAAATGAAGTTATTCTACAAAAAGATAATTGTAATTACACATGTTATGTTATACACATGTTTATTTCCTTTGCTTGTATTGGAACAACACTACAAAACAGTGGAAAAAAAGACAAAATGCAAATAATTTCAAACAAAACCCCCAAAATGGTTCAAACAACAATTGTTACATTTCTAAAATTGTGGTTAAACAACTTTGCTTCAAGCAAGTGATGTTCGTTCAAACTCATCTCTGTCAAGTAACAGTTGTAGGCAATATTAAAATGACACCTGAAGCCAGATGAAAAGGTGAGACATTGACTCTGTCTTTGCATTGTGTGTCTGTGTGTGCTACAACTACCATGGAGAATAGGAAGAGAAGAAACTGTCTGAGGACTTGAAAACCAAAATTGTTAAAAAAAATAACAACAATCTCAAGGTTAGAAGTCCATCTCCAGAGATCTTGATGTTCCTTTGTCCATGGTGTGCAACATAATCAAGAATTGTACAGCCCATGGCACTGTAACTAATCTCCCTGGATGTGGACAACAGAGAAAAATAATTGAAACGTTGCAACGCAGAATAATCTGGATGGTGGATAAGCAGCCCTAATCAAGTTTCAAAGAAATTCAAGGTGTCCTGCAGGCTCAGGGTGCGTCAATGTCAGTGTGTACTATTCATATACATTTGAATGAAATTAAATGCTATGGCAGAAGACCCAGGAGGACCCCACTGCTGACATAGAGACATAAGAAAGTTAGACTGCAGTTGCCAAAATGTATGTGAGTAATCTAAAATCCTTCTGGGAAAACGTCTTGTGGACAGGTGCGACCAAGATAGAGATTTTTTGTAAAGCACATCATTATAATCTTTACTGAAAATGGAACGTGACCTATAAAGAAAAGAACACAGTACCTACAGTCAAATATGTAGGAGGTTTAAAAGGAATCACATTTGACTTACTAAAACTATAAATATGAGCATACAAGTTATAGAATGCTGGAAAAAAAAGACATACTTGTATGATTCATATCAGATACCTTGTTGATAAATCATCTTTTATCACTTTATGTAAATGAGATGTTCCACGCTATCTGGAGGATGTTGCCTGGAAGATAACTTCACTTCATGTGCTTATTTTAAATAGATATGTGATGGCCACTTTGCTCTCCTGATCTCACTACAGAGCTGTGTGTGATTAGAACTGACACATATGTAGGTTCCTCTCAGGGTTTCAGCTGCCATCTTGCAGGCAGACAAGGGATGCAGTATTGCTGCAAAACAGAAGAGCTCAGAGGAGTTGCGAAAAATATGTTTCCAGGAAGAAAAAATTAAATTCTCCTGTTCTGTATTAGTTACTTGTCTCACACTGGTAACGGCCCGTTCTAATTATAATGAGCTCTGGAGGCAGAGTTGTCTTCCAGGCAATATCCTCCCCATAGCTTGAAAGACATCATTTACATATAAGAAAAATGTGAATTTCTCTACAATAAAACATTGGGTCGCAGATATCAAGGTGTTGTCATGTACGGGCAAGGGGAATTCCAGTGCACAGCACAACAAAGAGATTACAACAGGATGCAAATGGAGAGGAAGACCCAGACTATAGGGATGGGATACCTCCTGACACTAACCTGTGGCTGGCTGCTGAGCTCCCCTAATATCCCTATACGTGTCCTTTTCCTTGTCGTTGTCACGTGCCTTGTCCCTAACTGTCCCTCCACTCACCCTGTTTAATGCCAAGGCCAGTGAATATGTGACGTCCTGGACTAGCCAGGTAGTCACAGATAGCGCCCCGCACAACACCTGTCCCCTAATAAGGTGTCACCAGCCAACCAGTAAAACCCTAGTCCCCCCCTCTCAGGGCTTGATTCTCACACCAGGGGGCGAAGCCAGGCGGTTGGCCACGCCCACCGAGGAGTTCAGAGAGCCTGAGGCGGGAAAACGCCAGATGAAGTTTGGAGGAGTTAGTCAGTGGAGGTGAAGGAGAGTAGAAGTGTACTGCACCGCGGGCTTGGCTGCGACCGCTGAGCAGCTCGGATCCGTGCTCGTACGGTGGGTGGTGGCTCGAGCTCCTCACGGACCCGGGGGTCACGTCACTCTGCAAGGGGGGTTGGCGCTACACGCAGGGACTTCAGTGAGGAAAGTTCCACGGTCGGGGCCATGGTGGTTTGGTAGGGGTGTTAGTTTGTGACGCCACCCACAGGTTGTGGTGAATAGATGGACACCACCGCTGCCGTTAACTAGGCCTCCTGGGGACGGTGTTGTGCAGCTTGATGTTGACCCCTCCGTGGGTAGGGGAGTGATGGTCCCGGGGGCCCGAGGGAGGTGCGGAGGCGTGGGAGCGGGTGCGGGCGTATGCTGGTGCGGTGCGGCGCAGTGCATGGCCCGAAGGCACTGGTGTACTCACTATGACACAATACACTGGAGTCTCTGGTAAACCAAACGGGATGATGAACGGGGACCGCAGCCGGCTGCAGCTTCTCCCTGAATGGGTTGGTGGTTTCCGCATTTTTCCTGCACCTTTTTATATGAATGTTTGACTCCTATGCCTAAGCAACGGTAGTCCGCTCCAAGCCTTGCTGGTTGTTGGAAGAGCCCTGTTTGCCTGCGGACGCTGGCCGTTTGGGTCTCTATGCCTTGGCAGTGACTTTACCCTGTGTGGTTGGGCTGTTGTCTTCTAACAGGTCTTGTGTGGGATAGGTCCTTAAGTCCAGTCCTCAATCAGTTGATTTGACTCAGCCCTGTGGTTACTGGGCTTCATACTGGGTCCCCTCCTGGTGCTCTGGTTTCCAATTGGCTCCCCGGTTCGGTTCCGGCGGGCCAGCGCCTGACCCCGGTTCCTACGGTTCCACCGGCTGTAATCCCAGCTCCTGCAGGTGGCCACCACCGTCTGCCTCCTTGCCAAAGGTGACTGGGCTTCGACCCAGCCGCCTGAGTAGACTGTTGGCAGGCCTGGTCACAGGTCTGCCCTTGAACTCAACCTCTCCTTCACTGTCAAGACTACTCTCTTGTGTGTGTCAACTAGAACTTGTGTCTTTCCCACCTCCAGGCCTGTGAACTCCTCGGTGGGTGGAGCCAACCACCTGGCTCCCCCCCCTGGTGTGGACATCAAACCTGGAGGGTGGTGACAAGGGTTTCTTGGTTGGCTGCTGTCACCTACTCAGGGAGAGGGGTGTGTGTGTGTGTGTGTGTGACTACCTGGGATGACCTGACTAGTCCAGAGCGTCATAGAAGCAGGCCTGTGCCCAGGTCTGCTCTGACAGGTGCCAGGGTTGGAGCCCGGGCACCTTTGGCTAGGAGGCAAGCGGTGGCCTCAACCTACAGGAGCCGGGAAGACAGCTCAGTGGAACCGTGGTGGACCAGGACAGGGTAGTGGCCCGCCGGTACCGACCCGGGGAACCGACTCGGAAACCGGAGCACAAAGGGGGGTACTCAGACCCTGAAACGAGGTCCAGAAGCCACTGGACCGAGTTAATTAACTGATTGCGGTCTGGACTATAGGTCCTTTCCCACCCAAAGTCCCGACTGAAGACAACAGCCCAATGAGGGGGATAGAAAGCCACCGCACAGGCAGAGAGATCTCATGGGCCAGCGTCTGTGGGCAAAAAGGCTTTCCCGACATTCACATAGCCGGAGAGCGGACTCCCGTCGCTGAAGCGCAGGCAGTCCACAGATACACAACACGGTGCAGGAATAAGGCAGAAACCACCTACCGGGTGGGGGACCCAACACAGCCGGCTGCGGGCACTGACCACCATCAACTTGGTTTACCAGAGACTTGTGTGTGTTACTAATCGTGAGTACAACAGTGCCCTCCGGCTGTGCACCTCCCTGCACCGCCCAACCAAACAACACCCAATGGGTCCCGGGGCCATCATCTCTGCCCATGGAGGGGTTAACATCTTGCTGCACAACATCTCCCCCGGGTGCCCAGTAAATGCAGCGGTGGTGTCCACCTTCACCACAACCCGTGGGTGGCATCACGAACTCAAACACGGCTCCGGCCGTACACCTACATCCCCCTAAGGCGCCAGCCCCCCCTTTCAGATCGAAGTGAACCACGGGGCCCCGGGTCCGGAGACGCTCGAGAGACCATCCGGCAAGTCCAGATCCGAGCGGCTTGGTTGTCGCCAAGCACGGTGTGGTACAAATACACTAGCCATCACCGTTACTGTAATATAACACAGGGGAAGGAGGGAAGGAGGACAGACAGGTGAACATAGACAAAAAGATGAGAAACAAACTTCACTGCTGCAGCCAAGCACCAGGACTGCTGATGACATGGCTCCTTCAGCACAACTGTAGCAGCAGATCTCCAGCAGCCACTAGAGAATGCCTCCCTCCAATGTGGTCAGAATAGATTAAATCTATTGCCGGCATCAGATGATGGATCATGTGACTATTGAAAGGGAAGGGGAGTGGTCACAAACTAGCTGCAGCTGAAATGATCTAACCAGCAAGGAAAATCTTATTAACCCTTGCTGTACCAAAAAAATCAATCACATTTAAAATCAGTCTCACAAGTTCATGTGAAGCTCAGATCCCAGAGCTTTCACAAGTCTCCTAATAACGGGAGATACTCGAGACAAGTATCATTTATTCAGCTTGCTAGCTATGATATGCATGCCATAAAAATGGTTTGGGTGGAGGGACGATTCCCTTTAGAGATGTTCTGGGATTGTTTTGCTGCTTTTGGCACTGGGTGTCTTGAATATCTGCTATTCTTCATGTAATATGAAGATCCCTAAAGCATTTTGGGTCGCAATGTAGTGCCCCAGTGTCAGAAAGCTGGGTTTGCATGCTAGGTCATGGGTCTTTCAGTAAAATAAAGACCCCAAATTTAACTTAGGATGCACCCAGAAATTGATGGAAACAAATTTCTGAAGTGAGCAGCAATGAGTCTACATCTAAATCCAAATGAACACCTTTGCAGAGATCTTAACCCCTTTGCCCCCGGGCGATTTTCTGTTTTAGCGTTTTGGGTTTTTTTCTCTCGCATCGGTATCACCCGGCACGACGTGCAATTTCCTGACAGGAGCGGGTCGGCTGCATGTATTTCCATGCAGCTGAGGCGCTTTTGTCAGGAGAGTGTGCACCGTGCCAGGGAATACTGATGCGAGACTCGCACAAGTCATACGCAAGTAGAATCATACCCACAAATACTCATCTGCGGTTTGGTCCGACGAGCGTCACTGCTCATAATCTGGTGCTTTCACTCTTCTTATAATCACTGTACTCCTTCCCAGATTTGTGTAACTGACATATCCTACGTCATCCGTTCAGTGTCTTTCATTGCGCTCCTGAATATGTACACATCTATCTGCCCTGCAGATTGAAGTATTGTACTACACACATGTGCCAGCACTGTTTGACCTTTCCCTGTGCATTACGAGTACTTTTTCTACCTTTAACAGTGCAGAGAGTACTGTTCCTGCATGGGAGCATGATGGTTGACACTATGTGAATGAGGTAGCATGTATCATCTACACAAAGTAGAGCAATGGGATGGCAATTGCAAGTAGAGAGAAGGTGCGTTGCACAGTGGATTGGGGACATACAGTATATACAGCAGCCCAGATTGCTGTATATGAAAGCTTACAGGTACTGGCCCTATTTTATATGGGAAAAACCTGGTGACAGGTTCCCTTTAAGTTATTCAAAAACCAACAATCTATAACTTTTATTTTCTATAATTGTTTGGAAAAACAAAATAAGGTAAGCCATAATAAGTGACTCAAGGTAAATAACGTTTACTGATTTATACCAATTAATAAGCTACATTGTACAGGTTTTACTTTTAGCTGCTATACCTAGCCATTGTTCAGTTCCCCAACAATCACAACGTGACTGGTGACATGCTCTACACTTTCAGTTAAATGAACACTTAAAAGGACTCTTCTAGCATTATCACGCTGCTGCACCTGTTCCATTCCTTTAGCTGCAGTATCTATAGAGCCAGAAATTCAAAGTAAGTTGTAATGAAGGGAACATATTCCAGAAGCTTTAAAGTCTTTTTCTGCCTGTCTTTGACTTATCCAAGTCCCATTCCATGGGGATGCCTCAAACTGTAAAGTATTAAAAATAACACAAATGCAATATACTGTATTTTTTATTGTGTTTTTTTTCCATGGATAAACACTTACAATACCTCAAGATCCATTAATATAAATAAGAGGTAGACCCATTAAATTTGTACATTTTTAGATTCCAGTGTGGACCCTATCAAACTATCCTTTGAAAGTGTCTTGTTTTTGAAAGTATTATTTTTTTTGCAGAAAGAGATATAAAGTCATACCTTAACCAACCTTTACCCTCCTTCTTAGCACGTCTTCCATACCCATATTTGCCAATTTTATCAGGATTTTTGTGAGGCTCCCTGAAAAAGAAACCTTCTTGACTCGATTCAAATCTCCGAGGGCCCTGAAACCTTCTGGAAGTCAGGTCATGGAATGAAAGATGAAATAGTGTTTAGGTATGTGGCCTATAAATGTAGGCAAGGAAGCAAGGACAGGATCAAAATATTCATCCTGCTAAAAGTTTACAAGGATGTGTGGCGCCCCTGAAGCTTCAGTTGCCACAGGGTACTGAACCTGATTTAAGGTGCAGTGCTCAACCCAGATCCAGAGGAAGTGGGTTCCGGTTCCCCTTATACAACTCATACACGCAACTTATTTGCACCCCCCACTGGGGATCGGGCTAGGGTCAAGTTTTTAAGGCAGTCACCAAACATGGGGGACAACAACATATTAGTGACAGGGACCCCGGGGAGGAGCAGCCACCAGGGAGAGTTAGGAGCCAACACAACAGTTAGGAGCTCTCCAGCAGGAAAGCAAGAGAGCAGTCGGGTATCACCAGTGGCTGTGGTGGGACGCAGGAGACAATATGGTCACCGAGGAGAGAGCTTTATTGCTCCCTTAGGACCGGCGCTGTACAGGGTGCAGAACCTTAGGGTGGATTATACTTTAAGTTGTCCACCAACATCTGCAGGCTCAGGGGATTGCATATCCCTCCGGCCCCCGCAGTTCCCACAGCACAGTGCTAGATAGGATTCAGGTTCGTGTTCCATGGCAGGCACCCCATCGGACCTGCGGCACATGCATACGGGCAGGGAGTAAAGACTTTTCAAGAACCAGGGGTCCCCAAGAGCTTCACGCCACGTCGATCCAACACCAAGCGCAAGGAGGAAAGGCCCACCGTCCACTGCAGCGGCTCTGACCTCTGAAGGATCTGGGTTCGACGGGGTCAATCAAAGCTGGTGACTGGTACTTCCCAAACAAGCGGTATAATTGTGAGTAATACACCTGGAACCCGCACAGACTGTGTCCGCCTGTCATTCCCGGCGCCACCGTCCCGCGCCTCGGTGGCCGCCAATACTACTCCCCAAATCATCCTTCCTGGGGCCCGCTCCACCTGTGGGGAGCAGAAACATCTCGGCTGCTACTACCATTCGCCCCAGAGGACAGCGACAGCAGCGGCGGCTAATTCCCTGGCCTCATACCGCAAGTGGCATCACAAAATCAAACCTCCATCACCACCACCCCATCCCCTATATTGTATGCCTTGGGGCCACGAAGCCGGGCATAAGGGCCACCCCGTGACATCTCCAGACCCGACATCACCAGGCCTGGCGATGAGTAAATTGAATCCCTGCCCCGTGGGTGCTACACATACTCATACCCAAATGACTAAACAAAGTATATAATATATATATATATATATATATATATATATATATATATATATATATGAAGTATAGGAATATCTTATTTGAGAGGTATGTTAAACCTACAAACCACAGCTATTCATATTTCTTATCGCTGATATGAATATATACTGAGCAAACCTTTTAGTGAGGTGTGAAAAATATGTCGCAAAGTAGGAATGCTTTCAAAAACAGAATTGACAACAGATTATTTTTGTCAATTAAAAAAATATAAAGTGAATGAACAAAAGAGAAATCTTAACCAAATCAATATTTCCTGTGATCGGCCTTCACCTTCAAATTATCAGAGGAATTTGGCAGGAAGGTTGTTCAAAACATCTTGGAGAACCAACTATAGATCTGTGGATGTAGGCTTGCTCACATTTTTCTGTCTCCTCATTTAACCCCTTCACCCTTGGGCAATTTTACGTTTTTTTAGGGGGGTGGGGGTTGCTCACCTTCTTCCGAGGGCTGTAACTTTTTATAATTTTCTGTCAATCTTGCCAAATAAAAGCTTGATTTTTGAGGGACAAGTTCTACTTTTAAATAAAACCATATGTTTTGCCATATAGTGTAAAAAAAATTGTAAAAACAAAGTGCGATTGCATGATTGTTTTTGAGATATTTTATTCACTGTGTTCTCTACATGGTAAAACTGTTGTGTCATTGTGATGCCTCGGGTCGGTATGAGTTCATAGATACCAAACATGTATAGGTTTACTTTTATCTAAGGGGTCAAAAAAATTCAGAAGTTTGTCCCAAAAAAATGCTACACTTTTAGCATTCTTATTTTTCAGGCTCTATGGCTCAGTGATAGCTTATTTTTTGCACCTTGATCTGACGTTTTTAACTATACCATTTTTGCGCAGCTGCTATGTTTTGATCGCCTGTTATTGCATTTTGCGCAAAATTTGTGGCGACCAAAAAAAATGGAATTTTGGTGATTGGAATTTTTTTTGCCGCTACCCCACTTACTGATCAGATTGATTGATTTTATATTTTCATACATCCGGCATTTCTGAACGCGGTGATACCAAATATGTGTACATTTTTTTTAACCCTTTAATTTTCGAATGGGGCGAATGGGGGGTGATTTGAACTTTTAGGTTTTTTTATTTTTTTTTTATTTTGTAAAACCTTTTTTTAACTATCTGCTATTTGGAGAAGTATGGCCAGAAATGGTCTTCATGGAAGAATTGGGACCTAAACTATAGCTTCAACATGTAAACAACACCAAGTGACTGAACTATGCACAAAAATATATAAGCTGGGGTGCAGAGAAATGGCAGTCGATCTGTGCTGATTAGCCAAAATAATAATATATTAGTGATGAGAGAGCATGCATGCCACTGCTTGATACTTGATCGAGCATTGGGGTCCTCGAACATGCTCGGTACTTGATTAAGTGTGGCGGGGGCTCGAGCATGATGGTCGTATCCAGATCACGCATGTTTTGTTATGTTATACATGTTTATATTATACATGTAGTGATTGCATGTCAATCACAGTAATGCCATAACCATGTTGTCTAATGGCATTACTGTGATTGTCCGGCCGCATCGTATCCTTAGGTTTACATACGACCCGGTGACGCCATGCTTGGCACACAGTTCTCTAGAAACAGTGTAACAGAGGGAGAGCTGCTGGTGAAGGGATAGTGTATTAGTTTATTAAAGGCATATAGACAGGGATTACTGAATAACAGTCCTTTCTGCTGCAACATAAAACTGAAAGTCCTTTTCAGGCCTACATCTATTTTATTGTAGTCCCTATTATTACTGCTGTTGGTTGCATACCTAATGTAATATGTCAAGGCATACTGTAAGGTACAGGTAAGTGGAAATCCCGCTGATGGTGCACGCAGAGGCCATGGCCATGGGCCAGGGCAAACTTGGCCTGCTGAAGGAGCACAACAAACACACTCATCATCTAGACCTATCTTCTTGTCCCATTTTGTAGGGGGGAGTGAAACACCACAATTGAGTCTCGAACAGTGCAAAAGGTTTGTGGGTTGCATGGCAGATAATGCTTCGAGTCTGTTTCCCAGGAGGCCTTTTTTCATCTTTTTATTTTGCCATATACAGTTAGGACCAGAAATATTTGGACAGTGACACAAGTTTTGTTATTTTAGCTGTTTACAAAAACATGTTCAGAAATACAAATATATATATAATATGGGCTGAAAGTGCCCACTCCCAGCTGCAATGAGAGTTTTCACATCCAAATCGGAGAAAGGGTTTAGGAATCATAGCTCTGTAATGCATAGCCTCCTCTTTTTCATGGGACCAAAAGTAATTGGACAAGGGACTCTAAGGGCTGCAATTAACTCTGAAGGCGTCTCCCTCGTTAACCTGTAATCAATGAAGTAGTTAAAAGGTCTGGGGTTGATTACAGGTGTGTGGTGTTGCATTTGGAAGCTATTGCTGTGACCAGACAACATGCGGTCTAAGGAACTCTCAATTGAGGTGAAGCAGAACATCCTGAGGCTGAAAAAAAAGTAAAAATCCATCAGAGAGATAGCAGACATGCTTAGAGTAGCAAAATCAACAGTCGGGTACATTCTGAGAAAAAAGGAATTGACTGGTGAGCTTGGGAACTCAAAAAGGCCTGGGCATCCACGGATGACAACAGTGGTGGATGATCGCCGCATACTTTCTTTGGTGAAGAAGAACCCGTTCACAACATCAACTGAAGTCCAGAACACTCTCAGTGAAGTAGGTGTATCTGTCTCTAAGTCAACAGTAAGGAGAAGACTCCATGAAAGTAAATACAAAGGGTTCACATCTAGATGCAAACCATTCATCAATTCCAAAAATAGACAGGCCAGAGTTAAATTTGCTGAAAAACACCTCATGAAGCCAGCTCAGTTCTGGAAAAGTATTCTATGGACAGATGAGACCAAGATCAACCTGTACCAGAATGATGGGAAGAAAAAGGTTTGGAGAAGAAAGGGAACAGCACATGATCCAAGGCACACCACATCCTCTGTAAAACATGGTGGAGGCAACGTGATGGCATGGGCATGCATGGCTTTCAATGGCACTGGGTCACTTGTGTTTATTGATGACATAACAGCAGACAAGAGTCGCCGGATGAAGTCTGAAGTGTACCGGGATATACTTTTAGCCCAGATTCAGCCAAATGCCGCAAAGTTGATCGGACGGCGCTTCATAGTGTCGCGGGCGGAGGAGGGGACGCCGCGCTCTCCCACTGCTCGGGTCTGGCTGGCACTGCGGCCTGCTGCCGCCGCTCGGTGGCTCGAGCGATGGGCCGGATCCCGGGGACTCGAGCGGCGCTCCTTGCCCGTGAGTGAAAAGGGGAATTGGTGTTTTGGGATTGTTTATTGTCCGTGACGCCACCCACAGTTGTGGTGATTATGTGGACACCACCGCTGCTCTGGCTGGGGATCCCGGGAGTGATGGTATGGAGCAGCCAGTTGTTGTTTTGCCCCTCCGTGGGTAGGGGTTGGTGATCCCGGGGCCCAGTGATGGGGTGTTGGATGGTGGACAGGCGGGCTATTTGGCCTGTGGAGGTGCAGGGGCGCAGGGGCAGCGCTGTGCCGCACGGCACGGAGGTACTCACTCAGCCAGTAAACACGACACAGTTCTCGGTAAACAAACGGCTGGTTGGACGGGTCCCTCGGACGGTTCACGGTGCTGCGGTTCCCTGCAGTTAGCGGTGACTGTCTCTTCCCTGCACCTATGGAATGTCTCTTTGGTAGCGATGGGTCCCCACCGGTTACCCGCTCCCCGGCTTCAATCTGGGCTGGAGGAGCCTCTCTCTTGCCCGCAGGAGCTAGCCCTGGGAAACTGGTGCCTTGGCGGTGGCGGTGTCTCCCCTCAATGGTCGGACTGTTGCCTTCAATCGGGACTTGGTTGTTAGGAGACAGAGGTCCCCTTCACTGACGGATTTGGCAAATTATGGCGACTCCTAGCCTTGCCGGGATCCGAAAGGCCCCTGCCCTGGTGCTGACTGTCCTTTGTATACTGCTCCAGTACCGCCGGGTCACCACCCGTCCGCGGTCCTTCCAGCAACCTCCAGACAGTCCCACTGCAGACTATCACCGCCGTCTGCTGACCTTGCTGTCACAGTCCGGGGCACACACCCGGACCAACTTCAGGCTTTACCACTCTCACTTTCCACTTTACTTCAGCTTTCCTCTTTAGCTCCACTACCACTTCCTTCTACTTTCACTTCCTACCCTTCACTGTTTACTCCTTCACCTCCCTTGCTCAACTCCTACTCTGTTCTGCCTGGTTTCTCCCGCCTCCAGGGCTGTGTACTCCTCGGTAGGCGGAGCCAACCGCCTGGCCCACCCCCTGGTGTGAACATCAGCCCCTGGAGGAAGGCAACAAGGATTTTGGGGTTAGCTGGTGTTCCTGCAGGGAATGTGGGGGTGCATGTGGTGTTGTGACCTGTGACCCCTGGCTTGCCCAGGGCGTCACATTCCCCCTTAGCAAAACGCAGACCGTCCTCGGGCTGCCCGTCCAACACCGGTTTTATTTTCCTTTTGTTTTTCTGAAAAGATAAAAAGAACGGTAACATATTTATAAATTATGGCATCATCCCACAGCGGGAGGTTCATTTCTTAAACGTTGCTAACGGTTCACGGTTACGGTTTCCGCTCTCTCCCACCCAAGCAACCTGGCCCTGATGCTGCCCCTAAAACCCAGGCAGCACCCCTTGACCCAAGTCCTGCACAAGTCACCCGAGCGGGATCTGTCCTTCCCCTCCAGAGGGTAGCCACCGGTTCCTGTGGTGGCTGGGCCCCAGCCTGCTCTGCTGAGGGCCCTCCCTCCAACCTGCCTCTCCGGAGGCGGCAACTGCAGAAACGGTAACGGTAAAACAACTTATTTACAAGCCACTAACGTTTGTGGTTGCCCTGCAAGTTCACGGGCTTGTCCATAGAAAGTTCTCCATGCAACTTTTTTAAACGGTCCCCACGGGGACAACGGTGCCGGCTACGGCCGGTTTCCAATCACGGTTAGACAATCTGGTAACTGTTCGGTTATATTTGGCTTATCATCATTTTTCAAACTTTTCAACAAACAACTCAGTGGTGGTCCCAACGGGGACTGGACAACGGTGCTCCGCTGCCCTACTCCGGACTTCCAGCTTCATCCGAGGGAGGGGGTGCAGAACTCACTCGGCTCTCCTGGCTGCCCCTCAGTTTGGCATCTAGGGCGAACCACCCCCTCTCTCCACAGTGCCGGGTATACTGTACGAGGTAACGCGGCATCAGGTTACGGCCGGGGTGCTCCTCGGGCAGGTGGGCATTCATATCATCATCACATCAGACTCTCCACTACCGTGGAAAGCTTCAAGAGGAACCTCAAGACCCACCTCTTCCAACAAGCCTACAACCTACAATAGCCCTCAGCCCAGTAGACCACTGCGCAACCAGCTCTGTCCTCACCTATTGTACCATCACCCATTCCCTGTAGACTGTGAGCCCTCGCGGGCAGGGTCCTCTCTCCTCCTATACCAGTCTGTCTTGTACTGTTAATGATTGTTGTACGTATACCCTCTTTCACTTGTAAAGCGCCATGGAATAAATGGCGCTATAATAATAAATAATAATAATAATAATAATATCCTGCCGGGCTATAAACACCTCGGCCTCCAGGCCCGGTTCATAGATAAACCCATAGCCCCGGCGGACATCAAACCGCCTCACCTATCCTTCATACAGCGGTCCCCGGACACGGAACGTCGCCTGGCGGAGATTCTCCTTCTCCCGGATTGCACGGGCCACCAGTTCCGCTTTCTTCTTTTCCCTCTCGCCGATTTCCGGACCCAGCGGTACCGGCTCCCTGTCCCAATACGGTGCTGCTGCGAGCTCCGGCGCACGGGTCGGGCCCCGCGGGACATCCTGGACGTTGCCCACTGTCAGGGCTCTGGACGTCAGGTCCCGCGGTGTCTTGGCCTTGGGCGCCGCCTTGCAGCGACAACCCGGCGCCACCTCAGCCGAGGTGTGGGGGATGGGCACAGGGGCTTTCCGCGGCTGGGCCTTCGGCTCGGAATGGGTCATCAGCTCCAGCTCGGGGAACTTCTCAGGGGCTGCCCCCGGTGCAGACTTCGGGGCCTTCCATGGCAGCACCTCCGACTTGCTACGGGCTCTGGCTACAGGTCGGTGCGCTGGGGCGGACGGGCTGGGTATCGCTACCGGTTGCGGTGGTAGCGGGCCTAGTGGCGGGGTCACGGCCCCCGAGACGGGTGGCGAGGGAGGCAGCGGGGGGAAAGGGCTTGGACCGGGTCCCTCAGCCGCAGCGACCGGTCCCTCAGGGACATAGGGGCGTGGGTCACTCACCCTCCCTTCCTCCGCCTCCTCCTCGCGTCTCCGCACGGTGGCTATAACGTCCGCCATGTTGGTCTTCCACTCCTCCATGAGGAGCTGCATCTTGACCTGCAGCCTTAGGTAGAGATGCGCGGTCCGGATCTCCACCCACGCCACGGTTCCCGGCGCGGGGGCTACGGTGCTTCGGGACGGCATCCACATTCTGCTGGCAACTCCTTCCAGGAACAGGGTGACTGCAGAGTCCTGGCGTCCCTGCTTTTATAGCTGCGTTCACATGCAGCCAGCCGCCATCGCGTCCCCCTTAGCTTCTCTCCGGCCCCTCCTCTCTTGGGGCGGAGTTTTGGCCTTCGCGCCTCTGCTGCTCGAGAAGACGCTCGAGCGGGAACTTTTCGCGCCAAAGATGGCAGCGTCTGAAATTTTCCAGCCGGATACCTCCGGCGGTCACAAGGCGCACCTCTACCCAACGACAGAGCGGTAAAATCCTGTTCGTGACGCCAAGTTGTCGCGGGCGGAGGAGGGGACGCCACGCTCTCCCACTGCTCGGGTCCGGCTGGCACTGCGGCCTGCTGCCGCCGCTCGGTGGCTCGAGCGATGGGCCGGATCCCGGGGACTCGAGCGGCGCTCCTCGCCCGTGAGTGAAAAGGGGAATTGGTGTTTTGGGATTGTTTATTGTCCGTGACGCCACCCACGGTTGTGGTGATTATGTGGACACCACCGCTGCTCTGGCTGGGGATCCCGGGAGTGATGGTATGGAGCAGCCAGTTGTTGTTTTGCCCCTCCGTGGGTAGGGGTTGGTGATCCCGGGGCCCAGTGATGGGGTGTTGGATGGTGGACAGGCGGGCTATGGGGCCTGTGGAGGTGCAGGGGCGCAGGGGCAGTGCTGTGCCGCACGGCACGGAGGTACTCACTCAGCCAGTAAACACGACACAGTTCTCGGTAAACAAACGGCTGGTTGGACGGGTCCCTCGGACGGTTCACGGTGCTGCGGTTCCCTGCAGTTAGCGGTGACTGTCTCTTCCCTGCACCTATGGAATGTCTCTTTGGTAGCGATGGGTCCCCACCGGTTACCCGCTCCCCGGCTTCAATCTGGGCCGGAGGAGCCTCTCTCTTGCCCGCAGGCGCTGGCCCTGGGAAACTGGTGCCTTGGCGGTGGCGGTGTCTCCCCTCAATGGTCGGACTGTTGCCTTCAATCGGGACTTGGTTGTTAGGAGACAGAGGTCCCCTTCACTGACGGATTTGGCAAATTATGGCGACTCCTAGCCTTGCCGGGATCCGAAAGGCCCCTGCCCTGGTGCTGACTGTCCTTTGTATACTGCTCCAGTGCCGCCGGGTCACCACCCGTCCGCGGTCCTTCCAGCAACCTCCAGACAGTCCCACTGCAGACTATCACCGCCGTCTGCTGACCTTGCTGTCACAGTCCGGGGCACACACCCGGACCAACTTCAGGCTTTACCACTCTCACTTTCCACTTTACTTCAGCTTTCCTCTTTAAGCTCCACTACCACTTCCTTCTACTTTCACTTCCTACCCTTCACTGTTTACTCCTTCACCTCCCTTGCTCAACTCCTACTCTGTTCTGCCTGGTTTCTCCCGCCTCCAGGGCTGTGTACTCCTCGGTGGGCGGAGCCAACCGCCTGGCCCACCCCCTGGTGTGAACATCAGCCCCTGGAGGAAGGCAACAAGGATTTTGGGGTTAGCTGGTGTACCTGCAGGGAATGTGGGAGTGCATGTGGTGTTGTGACCTGTGACCCCTGGCTTGCCCAGGGCGTCACAATAGTACAGATGGACAATGACCCCAAGCATACAGCCAAAGCTACCCAGGAGTTCATGAGTGCAAAAAAGTGGAACATTCTGCAATGGCCAAGTCAATCACAAGATCTTAACCCAATTGAGCATGCATTTCACTTGCTCAAATCCAGACTTAAGACGGAAAGACCCACAAACAAGCAAGACCTGAAGGCTGCGGCTGTAAAGGCCTGGCAAAGCATTAAGAAGGAGGAAACCCAGCGTTTGGTGATGTCCATGGGTTCCAGACTTAAGGCAGTGATTGCCTCCATAGGATTCGCAACAAAATATTGAAAATAATTTTTTTTTTTTGGGTTTGGTTTATATGTCCAATTAGTTTTGACCTCCTAAAATGTGGAGTGTTTGTAAAGAAATGTGTACAATTCCTACAATTTCTATCAGATATTTTTGTTCAAACCTTCAAATTAAACGTTACAATCTGCACTTGAATTCTGTTGTAGAGGTTTCATTTCAAATCCAATGTGGTGGCATGCAGAGCCCAACTCGCGAAAATTGTGTCACTGCCCAAATATTTCTGGACCTAACTGTATATAAGTCATTATACAGGAAAGAATGTTTCTAGAAAATTTTTCCTGTAAAAAACATTTTATTTCTGTGGTTTTGTACGTTTTATTGTCAGTCTGTAAAAGCGGTGTAATACTCTGATAACATTGTTCCCAGCTGGGAGTAAAGGCCGCTTTACACGCTACGATATATCTAACAATATGTCGTCAGGGTCATGTCGTTAGTGACGCACATCTGGCATCGTTTGACATGTAGCGTGTGACAGCTACGAGCGACTGTGAATGAGCAAAAATACTCACCTTATCGTTGTTCGTTTTCAAAAAATTGAATGTCCTTCTGTGCTCCGGTTGTTCATCGTTCCCGAGTCAGCACACATCGCTCCGTGTGACACCCCGGGAACGACGAACACAGCTTACCTGCATCCCGCCGGCAATGCAGAAGGAAGGAGGTGGGCAGGATGTTTACGTCCTGCTCATCTCCGTCCCTCTGCTTCTATTGGGCGGCCGCTGTGTGACGTCGCTGTGACGCCGAACATCCCTCCCCCTTTAGGAAGTGGATGTTCGCCACCCACAGCGAGGTCGTTCGGGAGGTTAGTACGTGTGACGGGGGTTCCCGATTTGTGCGACATGGGCAACAAATTGCTTGTAATGCACAAACGGTTGGGGCGGGTGCGATCGCTCATGCGAAGGCACGATAACTCGTAGCGTGTAAAACAGCCTTAAGAGGCATCTTCCCATTCTGTTCCCATTACATCCTTTTTCCATCCATTCAAGTGATTATGGGGCCTCCCCAGCTTTCCAGTGGGGGTCTTTCAGAAAAATGCTTGAGTTTCTTATTGAATTTCATTATACTCATGACTCAAATTGAGCCTGTCTGAGTGTTCAGCCTACTTAATTCAAGTACCGAGCATGCAAGCATTTTAGTGTTCATTCATCACTAGAATATATCTGTGTATATATATATATATATATATATATATATATATATATATAAAGAAGGCGACCGGCTACATTGTTAATTGCCGGTATGTACCACATAAGTGGTGTGATCCTGGAAGTTTGTGCTGGTACTTGTAGTGCCACAAATGTTTGCTTTAGTATTCACAGGTCCAGGATCATGGGTGGCTGGAGAAGAGGTGGGTGGGTCTGGCCATCCACATACATCACCCATGGGTGTGTTTGACATGTCACATGACAGGTAAAGTGGAGGAAGCTGCCAAACGTCTATGAAGAAACCTCATGGAGAGGAGCCTGCTTGCAATCAAAGACCCTATCTGCGACTTGAGTTTGGTGTAGAAAAAAAACAAAAAAACAATTTTTGTAGAGTCCCACCATAATATGATAAGTGCAAATTTGGTGCTTGAATTTGGTTCAGACATTTCAGCACCAAATTTGCACCTCCTGGCAGAAAACTACAACGAAATGGTATAAAAACCATTTTTCTGCATTTTTTTGCCAAGAGATGCAGATTTGCTGCTGAAATTTTTACACCATATTACTGCACCAAATCTGCACCTCCTGGCAAAAAGTTGCATCAATATTACATCAAAACTGTATTGTGTTTTGATGTGTTTTTTTTTTTTTTTGCCAGCACGTGTAGATTGGATGCAGGAATATGCTGTAGAAATTTTGGCACCAAATCTGCATTTCTTGGCCAAAAAACATGTTATCTGTCAGGTGATGCAGGTCTGTGAACTTAGTGACCTCACCTGAGGTGATGGCACTCAATTCATTGAGTTAATCTAATCTGTGCGGTCACAGGTGAAGGACCATGAGAATCTCCACCTTTCACCGCAAATAATCTGAGTGACATCACTGCTCATTGCTGTAGCGCATTGTCTTCCTGAAGCTCACAGCAGGCGGTCATATTCTATGCCCACACGCTGTTACTTTAGATGTAGAAGAGCTGGGATCGTGGGACCTTGTGTGGATTACATCAAAATTGGGTGTTTTGGCAGTTGATAAAGGGGTGAAAGAGGGTAGGTTTTTTGTATTTTATTTCCAATAAAGGATTTTTTGATGTTTGTGTTTATTTCTTTTCACTTACAGATTAGTAATAGGGAGGGGTCTTATAGATGCCTCCCATTACTAATCTAGGCCTTAGTGGCAGCTGAGAGCTGTCATTAACTTCTTATTTCACTAATTGCTGCCATACCAGGGCAATCGGGATACGCTGGAAAAAGTTCCAGGATTGTTGTTTTCTAATGGATGCGACAATCCTGGGTGGCTGCAGGCTGCTATTTTTAGACTGGAGTGGGCCAATAAGCATGCGTCTTCCTAGCCTGAGAATACCAGCCCCCAACTGTTGGACCTTATTGTAGCTGGGTATCACAATTGAAGGGGACCGCACACCATTTTTTAAAGTTATTTATCTAAATAATAAAAAAAAAAAAAAAAAACCTCTTATTTTGATACACAGCCAAAATAATGTGCACAGCTGGTGACTGTAGTCTGTAGCCATAAGCTTTATCTGTGCTGGGTATCATAATATGGGGGGACCCTACACCAACTTTTTAAATTATTTATTTCTTTTTACAGCAATCTACAGTGACCTGCAGACATGGTCTGTGATTGCAAGCAGTCAAACACGCTGTCACACAGGGTGGGGGCGCTGTCTTACTGCAACCAATCATAGACTACAGGACTTGTGGTGGCCAGGGAAAGCAGTGCATATGCATGATGCTAATAAGTGGCCCTGGAAGTGTAACGGGGTGCCAGGGTTGCCTCGGGGGTTGTAGTCGTGGCCCCTTTTTCTATCAGGCTTACCCCCGGCTCCGCCGTCACTTTTTGGGACAGGAGATGGCTTGGTGGGGCAGAGTGTGGTGGTACAGGAAACGCTGTCAGATGTATAAAGACTTTGCAGACGAAGATCAGTTGAATCAGAAGGCACGTTTATTGCACACATCTTCACAACAGTGGCAGTAAGCTGATAGCGTCGTTTCACAACTCCTGATGGGGGAACACCTCTTCTTGTCGTCTCCTCTCGTGGGGCTGTGCCCGGCTACTCTACTTCACCTGAGCTCCCACTCCGGCTACAGCAGACCTGACCCACTCAAACCTGTTTCACCATAGAGGACACTTTCTCTGTTCTTCGTACGCTGTTCAGCTAGCTCCCACACCCTGCCCCCACTGCTCCTTCTCTCCTGTCCCGGACTTGACTGCCTCAACCTCAAAACGTTTCTCTAACACTCTCTCTCTCCCTCCCCCTTCTGCTGCCGGCTCCTCCTTTCTCCTGCACTGTTTCTATGGGGACAGCCGTCCCACCCGGCCTCTGGGGGAAAACCCACTGACACAGTAAAACACAATTTATCAATAACATTAACATTAACATCTACCCCAGCGTGGGGTATCTTCAGGGGGAAAACTGCACCTCCTTGTAAGGGGACCGTCCACCCCTTACATTCCTCCCCTCTTTTTGCCTTAGCCTCCCGGCAAGGCCCGCACCTGCAAAACACAAACTTAGCAGCAAAGTCACTTTTATAAAAACCTTAAAATGTTCACTTAAAGGCACACTCAAGTCCGGCGCCCGGAGTCCTTCCAAGGGAGCTCCCGGTCTTTGCAGTAGATTTGCCCGGAGGCCGTTAGCAGGCGCTCCCGGTCTTGGCTGATCTTCTGCCCGGAGGCTCTCACAGCACTCCCGGTCTTTGCAGGCAGGGAACACAAACAATAGAAGTCTCCTTCAACATCACAGAGGGAGTCCTTGCCCAGTCCGGCATCAGGCTCCCTCCGGGCTCCGTACCTTGAACGTGGTTACAACCTTTAGAACTTCACCGGTTCTTCAACACAACCAGTACTTAACACAAGTGTGTCCCTCTTCTCCGGTCACGGGGGTTCACACGGGGTGATAAGCTCGCAGCCATTCGGCCCGATGGGCCCTCACATAATCGGAGAGGGACTGGCTTGGCAAGCGGCGCAACCTCTGGAACTTCACTTTCTCCCCCGGGTACAGGGTATGGAGGCGTTGGGGTAACCCCTCAATGTCCAGATTGACCCGGTTGTAAAAGAAGTGATCCCCGGTCTCATCGTCTTCTATGAACCCGTATCCCTCGGCCTGATTAAATTTGACCACGGTGCCAATGCTACACTGCCGGTCAAAATCTTTACTAAGGGGACCGGCCATCATCTCCCGGTCCACAGTCTCGGCCAGAAGCCTTTCTTGCACCGGATCTATCTTAGGCGGCGGGGACTGTCGTCGGGTTAGGGGCGCCGGTTTTACCGGTTCTCAGAAAAATCCCCACTCATCTTCCTCAAACTCCGGGGCATGTTGCTCTCCCGGGGCTGGAACTTCTGTGGGGGCTGGAGGTCCTACCTTGACTGGCGTAACCACCTCCGGACTCTGAAGGGGTGTTCCCAGTGTCTCGCTTCCCGGCTGCAGTTGCGTCTTGTAAGTGGCCCGGACTTCCGTGGATGTTTCTCCGGTCACGGCATCCCACGAAGTGACCCACGTAACTTTTGCGGGCCGCTCCGGACCTCCTGGCACAGCCGGTAGCTTAATGGTAAGTGCCTCCTCAGCTACACTCTGCCTCGGGCGTCCTCTTCCCAGGCTGGTTGCCACCAGCGCGCCCGCTGCATCTCGCTGCTTTGTCTGTGTCTCCATCTCACTCAGAGTCAGTTGCTGAGTTGGTGTCTCTTGCAGCTCTTCCTGTAATGGCGCCGGGGACAGTGGAGATGCTGGGAAAGGGGGAGGCGGACCTTCTTTTCCCGCTCTTGTATACACTCCACCCCCAGTCTCGCACATCAAATCGACCCAGCACAGGCGACTCTTCTTTTTTTCTGTACTGCCGCCCTCTTCACATGTTTTCAGCAACATCTTAGGGCCAGCACCTCCCCTCTTTGAACGGCGTACTCTGCACTTCTTTTTCTTCGCCGGCCAGCTCAGGGTTCTTCTTTTGGCGCCAATCTTCCGCGCACCCACTGTGTTCGTGAAGACGGCGGCCATCTTAGCGCCATCTTGTGCCCGGTCCAACACTTTAGGCACCACTTGTTCTTCCCAATATGGAATCGGGACCCTTCGCAGATAGTCCGGATCCTGCCGACTATGCCACATGTAACGGGGTGCCAGGGGTGCCTCGGGGGTTGTAGTCGTGGCCCCTTTTTCTATCAGGCTTACCCCCGGCTCTGCCGTCACTTTTGGGACAGGAGATGGCTTGGTGGGGCAGAGTGTGGTGGTACAGGAAACGCTGTCAGATGTATAAAGACTTTGCAGACGAAGATCAGTTGAATCAGAAGGCACGTTTATTGCACACATCTTCACAACAGTGGCAGTAAGCTGATAGCGTCGTTTCACAACTCCTGATGGGGGAACACCTCTTCTTGTCGTTTCCTCTCGTGGGGCTGTGCCCGGCTACTCTACTTCACCTGAGCTCCCACTCCGGCTACAACAGACCTGACACACTCAAACCTGTTTCACCATAGAGGACACTTTCTCTTTCTCTGTTCTTCGTACGCTGTTCAGCTAGCTCCCACACCCTGCCCCCACTGCTCCTTCTCTCCTGTCCCGGACTCGACTGCCTCAACCTCAAAACTTTTCTCTAACACGCTCTCTCTCCCTCCCCCTTCTGCTGCCGGCTCCTCCTTTCTCCTGCACTGTTTCTATGGGGACAGCCGTCCCACCCGGCCTCTGGGGGAAAACCCACTGACACAGTAAAACACAATTTATCAATAACATTAACATTAACATTAACATCTACCCCAGCGTGGGGTATCTTCAGGGGGAAAACTGCACCTCCTTGTAAGGGGACCGTCCACCCCTTACAGAAGTACAAAGAGAGACCCAGAAGCAGTGTACAGCCATGCCGGAGACTCATCAAGTATAGCGCACTTGCTGTAGTCTTTTATTCTTTTTTTGTTTTCATTTTTTATTCAACAAGTTTCTGGACCCGGATCATTACCCGGAGTTCCCTGAGAACTCCAAGCTTGTGGTCGGTGTTCGGATACATTTGAACTACGCTGTTCCGGACTTTTATGGTCTGGGTCCACCCTTCACTAGTTGAGATGGGGACTGGTTGTTTGGCACATGGTCAGTGTGTAGAGATTTGTGACACCTCCAGAAGGAACCTCAGAAAGAGGGGCTGTGTGTACAGGTGGGGGTCAGTAGGTGGAGAGGTGTTACGGGGGGACTGGCAGATGAGGATAAGGTGGTATATATCCCAATCCCCAGTCGGGGCCCACAGTGCTCCAGATGACAAAGGAGCTGCTGGTAACCCGAAGGTTAGGCGGAGAATACAGAGCTGGGTGGCTCTGAAATAATTGGGGCCTTATCAAAGTTAAATGGCACTTGGATCAGCAGACTGGGAACCCTGTTAGCGTCACAGGGTCCACTCACCCACACAGGAATTCCCTTTTAATGCCACAGGGGTCCTGGGGTACACTATCTTTACGCGTAGGTGGCACAACCGGACAGCTGGCGCAGCAGCCGCAGCCCAGTTGACTCCACTGGGCTGCACTAGCAGGACTTGACGATAGGAGGTGGAAGCCCGATGCCTGACCCTAACGTGCTGAGTCACGGGTATCTTGGCATGACAAGCACCGGACGCCTAACCTTGCCTACCGCTTCCAGTCTAAAGGCTTATGCAGAAATGAGGCTCTAACATGGAGGTGTGCTCTGTCTGAGCATAGGTGAAGACTGCGCCCTCCATATTGTCTCCAGCCCCTTTTATAACCTAGGTCCGCCCCAAACCCAGGGTAGACCACAATGGCACCTCCAGGGACCAATAGCGGAGTGCCACGTCATCAGGACATCACCAGCGGCCTATCCGGCACCGCCACGTCACTGATGACCCCATGGCAGCAACACCCCAAACACCTCATCAGTCATCGTCTGACGACCAATAATAGGGTGCCAGGTCATAGGGGCAGGCCTCCGTGAGTCAGTCTGGAGTGGCCATGTCATTAGGACACCTGATGCCCTGTGACCTATCAGGGCCTGCCACCTCACGGACATGCCCAGTGATGTCCTTCCTGAATTTAGCCTCCAATGCACTAAGTGCCTGAGCATGCTCAGTAGCTTGAACAATGGACTTAAGCTCCAAAATCAGACTATCTGCCTAAGCATGCTTAGTAGGTACAACATAGGACTTAGACACGGCACAATGTCCAAGTACCTGTGCAAAGAGGCTTTTCACACTAAGTGTTTGAGCATATTCAGTAGCCTGAACTGAGGACTAAAGGCCCCGTCACACGCTACGATATATCTAATATGTCGTCGGGGTCACGGAATTTGTGACGCACATCCGACATCGTTAGAGATGTTGTAGCGTGTGACACCTCCGGACGACTGTTAAGGAGCAAAAATACTCACCTTATCGTTGCTCGTTGACATGTCGTTCATTTTCATAATGTCGTTCCTCCTTCTGCGCGCCGGTTGTTCGTCGTTCCTGAGGCAGCACACATCGCAACGTGTGACACCCCGGGAACGACGAACACAGCTTACCTGCGTCCCTCCGGCAATGAGGAAGGAAGGAGGTGGGCGAGGTGTTCCGGACGCTCATCTCCGCCCCTCCGCTTCTATTGGGCGGCCGCTGTGTGACATCGCTGTGACGCCGAACGTCCCACCCCCTTCAGGAAGAGGATGTTCGCCGCCCACAACGACGTCATTAGGGAGGTAAGTACGTGTGACAGGGGTTAACGACATTGTGCGCCACGGGCAACGAATTGCCCGTGACGCACAAACGACGGGGGAGAGTGCGATCGCTCATGCGATCGCATGATATATCGTAGCGTGTAACACCCCCTTTAGCCTCAGAAATGGCACAATCAGGCTGAGCATGCCCACTAGGCGAAACACAGGACTTAGGCTCTGCCTTGAGTAAATCGGCGCGTGCATGCACTTTAGCCGCTTCTCCACATTTAGATGTGGAGGAGGAAGCAGCCAGCTGAACGACCCGAGGCACGGCTGGCGCCTGGGTGTGACTGGAACCGCAGCTGGCTGCTTGTGGCTACAGCGGTGCCGATTCATAACAAAAGGGATATCCTACCACTGGGAAACTCCTGCGGAGAGGGGGTTTCCGAGTCTGTGAGGGCATACCACAACTTAAACAGACTGTATACCATGTTTGTGTCCTGAGAAGCCTGTAGAAGGAAGGATGTATATATACAGTCCTTTGCCAAAAAATTCACCCACTTGGCTTTTTACCTATTTTGTTACATTAAAGCCTACATTTAAATAATTTTGTAAACCAATTTGTGTGTGTTACATCAGCACTAAATAGTCTAAGTTGGGGAAGTTAAGTGAGAAAAATATAGATAAAAATGTTATTTATTGGATAAAATAAATAACAATTGCCCTGTAAATATGTATGTACCCCTTTAAAGCCTCTAATAATTTCTAGTGCAAGCAATTACCTTCATAAGTCATATGCTTATTGAAAGGAAGTCCACCTGGGTGCAATCTGTCAAATTGTTTTTCAGTACACGTCTTTTCTGAAAGGCCACAGAAGCTGCAATACCATTAGTCAACAGGCACTACTAACTTAAAACAATGAGAAACCAAGGAAAAAAATTGTGAAAACATACCCTGCTGTAACTAAATAAAAGAGTGGCCCCCTTCTCAGCGAGCTGGACATTTCATTCTGTAAATCCCCCTGACTGTGTGTGTCCTGTTGGGACCCGGTCGCTCTCAGCCCTTAGCCACATTGAGGCCTATCTTAGACCCATGGTAAGGTTTTAATATTAGAGAGTGTAGGTACTATCCCAACTGGGTACACCTTGACGTTTGGTGGGATAGCTTTATGCTTTTTTTGATCAAAAACAGTGTTTACTAAGTACCCTATGTTTATATGCACTATGCTTTTATTTAGTTACAGCAGGGTATGTTTTCACAATTTTTTTCCTTGGTTTCTCTTTGTCTCATGGCCAGTGTGAACATGGTCTCACAAGTTCCATGTATACCATCTCATACTCCGGCTCACTTTTTTGTTTTTATTTAACTTAAAACAATACTATGAAAACTAAGGAGATCTCCAATCAAGTCATAGACAAAGTGAAGTACAGGTCAGGTTTGAGTTGCAAAAAAAAATGGCCCAATCTCTGGTGATCCACCAGAGCACCATTATCATCCAATGGAAAGAACATGGTACCATAACAAACCTGCCAGGAGATGACCATTAGCCAAAAATTTCAGCTCTGGTAAGGAAGGCATTAATCAGAGAGGCAGCATAGAGACCAAAGGTAACCATTAATGGGGTTGCAGAGTTCCCAAAAAGAGACTGTCATACCTGTCATATGTATCAAAAGAGCACAATAAGCCATACACTCCATAGAGCTTGCCTTCATGGAAGAGTGGGCATAAAAAAGCCTTAACTAACAGCCAAAAACTAGAAGGATCACTTTGAGTTTGCCAAAAAACGTGTGGGAAACTCCCCAAATGTATGGAGAAAGGTGCTGTGATCAGATGAGTCCATAATTTAACTTTTTGGCCACCAAGGTAAAAGGCTATGTCCGGCGCCAAACCAATATTTCTTATCACCCCAAGAACACCATCCCCACAGTAAAACAAGGTGGTGGAAGCATCATGCTGTGGGGATGTTTTTCTGCAACAGGGACAGGGAAAATGTTCTGAGTTGTGGAGAGGATGGATGGTTCAAAATACAAGAATATTCTTGAGCAAAACCTGCTTCAGTCAATCAGTGATTTGAGACTGGACTGAGGTTCACAATCCAACGAGACAATGATACAAAGCATACTGCTAAAGCAACACTGGAGTGGTTTAAGTGAAAACATGTAAATGTATTGTAGTGGCCTAGTCAAAGTTCAGACCTTAATCCAATTGAGAATTTGTGGTCAGACTTGAAAATTCCTGTTCACCAGAGAAAACCATGTAACTTGAAGGAGCTGGAATAGTTTTCCCTTGAGAAATGGGCAAAAATAACAGTGGCAAGATGTGGAAAGCTCCATAGATCACTGCCTGTCAGTGCTGAAGCGTGATGGAAATGTGTGAAGTCACATGTATCTTTGTTGTAATCTCTGCAAATATACTTTAGCTGGAAGAAGTTGTTGTGTCGCTCTGGGCCAGACAGAAAAGACGGGAAATGTGAATTCTATAAGAAAAAACATCAGATGTAAGTTACCGTCTATAACGGTTCTGTAGGCTCTTACATGTTCTGCAGTGCTGAGATACACCACCATACTGTCAATATATGGCGGTAATATAAGTGTTGGTCTTTGTATAGAGATTTCTTTTCAGTAGCAGCGCGGTCATCTGCTGATGTTCTCCTACACTTACAATCAATCTGTGCTGCTGTAGTTGTATTAAGGGTTACTTGTTTATTGGCCTACTCATGTTTGCCCCCCCCCCCCGCCTTGAGCTGAATCCCTAGCTATGCTCATCTACCAAGGGCACAAAGTGATGGTCGATTTTTGTCTTTCAATATAGTACAGCACATGTGTGAATTCATAATACAATCACTGAAATGTGTCAACCCAACTCCAGCAGCACTCATGCAGCCCCACATAAGGATGCCGCCACCACCATGTTTCACTGTAGGCACCATGCATTTTTCCTTGTACACTTCAGTTTTTCAACTATATGTTTGCATAAGGGTGGATACTGAATAAGCATTTTAATATAATTTCTTTATTAATATGAATAAAAACATATATACTGTATATACTGTATGTTTTTTTTAAATAAAGCAATTATATTAAAATGTTTATCCACTCTTATACAAACATGTTTTCTAGGGCTTTACCTCCCCCCAAAAAAATCATAACCAGCAATTTTAATTTCCTTTTGCTATCAAATTTCTCATTTAATTGCTTTACATACTTCGGGCTAGTTTTCACTTAAGCACTTGTTATATGATGCATTTCTATTTAATTTCATCTTGAGCGTCATTCACTCTTCTCCTTATTTTTTTTTCTTTCCTGTGTAGTACTTCAAGAAGTGATGAGAACGAACGAGCAAAACTGAGCTAGAAAGTCACATAGTCGCCTAGCTTATGTAAACAGTGTCCTAGATGATAGCATTTCCCTACCCCATCTGTGGTTGCATGGGAATCTATTATTTTCTTATCCCCTGGGAGAAAAAAGGTCTCGAGAATCATTACTTCTAGGCAAATGTAACTGAGTCTGCTGCACACCCTAATTTGCTTTCCATAATTATAGGTCGTTCACCCCTTATGTTATTTATAAAAACCTTTTTTGTTCTTATCAATAATAAATGGAGCTCAGTGAATCACGCCGCTGTAATATTTTGATATTATGAAAATGCTAATATGAGGTATCGTCAGGACCCGGTCTTATCAGCTGCTCAGATGCTCTATTAGGCACTCAGTGAGGAGTTCAGCCAAATTGGTTATGTTAATGTCCTGTAGTACTTGGAAAAGATGAGGAGTTGGCAATTAATTTTTTCCAGGCGGCAGGCCGACAGGCAAATTTATTTTCCTCCCTCTCTATGGGACCAGGCTAAGAGGAGGTGAGGTGGAAAGCGAGCTTCTTCAAGAGGTTTTCTACGACCTAATTGAACATGCTAAATAAAGACTGAAGAGGAAAAAGAAAAACAATAGGAGAGGAGCCTGCGTCCCCATTCATTCAGCTGACAGTGTTTTTGCAACTTAAACCTGTTTTATTAATTATGTTTGACATTTCCTTAATTAGTTTCATTTACATCCCATCAGCCCCTAGCACACGATTGCCCCATACATCATTTTACCAGAGTCCCGGTATGCTAGCTGAATAAAGTATTTTAAAAAAAAAACATTCTTTTTTTGCAGTTATGCCGCAGTGTTTTGTCCAGTTCCAATTGTTTAATAATAAACTGTAGCAGCACCTAAGTTAAGTATTTTCTGGACATCCCAATCAACCAAATATGTCATTGTACCTTATGTCTCTGAGAGGCATGATTATAGGCTGAAGAGCAAAACAGTAACAATGTTTGAACTTTTGACTTTTAGGCACCATTCACTACTTATCTTCTGGGGGAAAACAGGAGAAACAGAGTACATTGGGCAAAAATATAATTTATTATGACATGAAGGTGACACATAAGCTAAAAACAGACAAGAGGGTAACAAATGACAATGCAGTAAAGGTGTATTAGAGTTAGGGGTGCTTCACACACAGCGAGCTCGCTGCCGAGATCGCTGCTGAGTCACGCTTTTTGTGACGCAGCAGTGACCTCATTAGCGATCTCGCTGTGTGTGACACTGAGCAGCGATCTGGCCCCTGCTGCGAGATCGCTGCTCGTTACACACAGCCCTGGTTCGTTTTCTTCAAAGCCGCTCTCCTGCTGTGACACACAGATCGCTGTGTGTGACAGCAAGAGAGCGACAAATGAAGCAAGCAGGGAGCAGGAGCCGGCGTCTGACAGCTGAGGTAAGCTGTATCCAAGATAAACATCGGGTAACCAAGGTGGTTACCCGATATTTACCTTAGTTACGAGCCTCTGCAGCTCTCACGCTGCCTGTGCTGCCGGCTCCGGCTCTCTGCACATGTAGCTGCTGTACACATCGGGTTAATTAACACGATGTGTACAGCAGCTAGGAGAGCAAGGAGCCAGCGCTAAGCAGTGTGCGCGGCTCCCTGCTCTCTGCACATGTAGCTGCATTACACATCGGGTTAATTAACCCGATGTGTACTGTAGCTAGGAGAGCAAGGAGCCAGCGCTCAGTGTGCGCGGCTCCCTGCTCCCTGCTCACACTGGTAACTAATGTAAACATCGGGTAACCATACCCGATGTTTACCTTAGTTACCAGTCTCCGCAGCTTCCAGACGGCGGCTCCGTGCAAGCGCAGCGTCGCTTGCACGTCGCTGCTGGCTGGGGGCTGTTCACTGGTCGCTGGTGAGATCTGCCTGTTTGACAGCTCACCAGCGACCATGTAGCGATGCAGCAGCGATCCTGACCAGGTCAGATCGCTGGTCGGATCGCTGCTGCATCGCTAAGTGTGAAGGTACCCTTAGGCACAAATAGAATAGAAGGCGGCAATATCAATGAAAAGGGAAGGGGAAATGCATAAAAAACCTCAAGGTGATGAATATCACCCAATCTATAAGCAGTGTAAGAGGGGCCCCCACCGATTCGTAGATAGCAGCCAGGGAATCAAGATAACCCTATTAAAGTGCCTAGTGCAAACTATAAATAGATCACAAATGCATAGTCAAAGGTTAAACCATTAGGACTACCCCCCCATGAACCTACCTACGCACGTTTCGCAAGTTTGTGGACAGAGCCACAACAAAGCTTCATCAGGGAAGGAGAGGGGTTATCTTCTGGGGGCCATTTGGGAATTTCTACCATCATTCGTGGGAAGCACACAATTATCAACTTGAATATTACCTTGCTATATTTGGTCAAGCAATTAATTAACGCACCCCTACTGTGGTGGATGGAACTTTTTCTCATTGGTGAAGGCAAATAGGTCTGATAGAAAACAAGGGGGAAAGGGGATAACAGGTTGAGAACTTAAAAAAACTGTGAAGTACAGGGCAAGTTATTTCATACACTCGAATACTATGGGTAGGGAAAGGACATAGTGTTCCAGCATGACAACGACCCGAAGCATAAGTCAAGATTGGCGAAGAAATGGTTCAATGACAAAGAAGTAGAGGTGTTGGATTGGCACCCACAGTACCCAGACCTCAACCCAATCGAACACTTGTGGGAAGAGATGAAGAAAAAGCTGTATACATACCTAAGTGAGTTGACCAGTGTACACCAACATTGAGAATGTGTAGAGGAGACCTGTGATCAGATTTTGGTGGAGATATGCTTGAATCTGATTTGGGTGTAAACGCAGGGGATTTGAGCAGTTTAGAAAGCCAGGAGCAAGATGGTTTTACACAATAATAATAACTGAAATTTAGATTTTCAGGGGCAAAATAGTGACATGACAATAATATGCATAACTAATCATATGCTAAATAGTTGCAAGTTAAGTTACTGATTGAGAAGTCAAAGATCATTGGCTATAAAATGATGGTAGTCTCACCTTTATGGTCGTGTAGTAACTCATATGGGAAAATGGTAACACATTAAAACTTCAACTGACCATACCGGTTTCTGCACAGATTACAGACCCCAACCCCACAGCCCCTAGTGGTCCATTTGTGAATTGGCATAGCCCTGACCACAGACTAAACAATGGGAACTTGGACCTAATTTACCTGATTGACCATCGAGCGTTTCATCTTCCTCTTAATGAACTTTAATGAGGGTAGAGCAGAGTGCAATTTAATACAGTGATCGCATACACGTCGTTTATTCCTCATACATTGGACGTTTTGTTGTACGAACCTAGTCAATTGAAACGTGTGACATCCCTCATACGATTTTGATGTCTGAGGCTATGTGCGCAGGTGTGCGCTCTGCACCGCAGCTTAAAAAAGGTCCGCTTCAGAGCGCAGCTGAAAAGCTGCGTTCTGAAGCGCCTCACAATGTCTGTCATGCACTAATCTCTGTCAGTCGGTCACTATCTCTGTCCCTCACTCTCTGTCCATGTCAGTCTATCCCCCTCTCTCATATACTCACCGATCCCCGATCCCCGGCTCTGCACGGCATTCACACTGCTCCGGCGGCTTTTACTATTTTGAAAAAGCCGGCCACTCATTAAACAATCTCGTATTCCCTGCTTTCCCCACCCACCGGCGCCTATGATTGGTTGCAGTGAGACACGCCCCCACGCTGAGTGACAGGTGTCTCACTGCACCCAATTACAGCAGCCGGTGGGCGTGTCTATACTGTGCAGTGAAATAAATAATTAAATAATTTAAAAAAACGGCGTGCGGTCCCCCCCAATTTTAAAACCAGCCAGATAAAGCCATACGGCTGAAGGCTGGTATTCTCAGGATGGGGAGCTCCACGTTATGGGGAGCCCCCCAGCCTAACAATATCAGCCAGCAGCCGCCCAAAATTGCCGCATACATTATATGCGACAGTTCTGGGACTGTACCCGGCTCTTCTTCTAATAAAGGATTTTTTCGGGTGTGTGTGTTTATTTACTGTCACTTACAGATTAATCATGGAAGGTATCTCGGGGAGACGCCTGACATGATTAATCAAGGAGTTATTGGCAGCTATGGGCTGCCAATAACTCCTTATTACCCCGATTTGCCAACGCACCAGGGCAAATCGGGAAGAGCCGGGTACAGTCCCAGAACTGTCGCATCTAATGTATGCGGCAATTCTGGGCGGCTGCTGGCTGATATTGTTAGGCTGGGGGGCTCCCCATAACGTGGAGCTCCCCATCCTGAGAATACCAGCCTTCAGCCGTATGGCTTTATCTGGCTGGTTTTAAAATTGGGGGGGACCGCACGCCAGTTTTTTTAATTATTTAATTATTTATTTCTTTGCACAGTATAGACACGCCCACCGGCTGCTGTGATTGGGTGCAGTGAGACACCTGTCACTCAGCGTGGGGGCGTTTCTCACTGCAACCAATCATAGGTGCCGGTGGGCGGGTAAAGCAGGGAATACGAGATTGTTTAATGAGCGGCCGGCTTTTTCAAAATAGTAAAAGCCGCCGGAGCAGTGTGAATGCCGTGCCGCACCGCGCCGGAGATCGGGGATCGGTGAGTATATGAGAGAGGGCTGCTCAATTCAGTTACTCAGGAGTTTAGCGGTCACCGGTGAGTCCTTCACGGGTGACTGCTAATCAGGACGCGACACAGACAGAGCCGCAGCATGACAGTGAAGTCGGGTGAAGTTAACCCGAGTTCATTCTGATCGTGCAGCTCTTTCTGTGTCTGCTGTCATCTGCCATTCAGCTCTGCTACATGGCTGTCTGTGTCTGCTGTTAGCGGCCATGTAGCAGAGCTGAATGGCAGATGACATAGTAAAAACGCATCCCTACACATTACACACGCTTGGCAAGTCAATAAATAAAAAAAAAAAGTCACAGAACACATGATCTAAAGGAGCGCACACAAAATTGATCAATTTAACATAGATTACTAACGCACGTGTGACAGCAAATGACCGACCTACGTGCGATCTCATTAAATCGCATGTGCGACCTGGGCATGTCACATCACATACGAGATCGCACACCTCATTGTAAGGTGTAAAGCAGGCTTTATAGATACTCTTCCCATTAAAGAAAAGTTAGTTAAACCTGCTGATTGGAGGAAAATGCAAACCATCTATGTATATGTGTATGAGGGCTAGCGCTCTTGTGGGAAGTAAGAATAGAGTAATGTATCCCTTTTACTTTCTATGGAGATAAAACCACTGGTGGACATAGACAGAAAAGGGCCCCTGTGCATGAACAGCATATGGGCCATTTTCAGTCCAATAACGCATCAAAAGTCACATTACCACCTGTTTCTGAAGTGGAAATGGCCCCCTAACCTCTTGGGCCCCTGTGTGGCTCTACAGGTTGCACCAATGATATGTTCACCCCTGGAAAAAAAAATGGCAGATGAGCCTTTCAGCAGCCTACTTCCCTTCCCTTATTGAAACACATGAACACATTCCTGAGTCAGAAGAGATACCCATAGGCTAAACAATGTCTTGGACTACAGCTATCTCAGTTGCATGAGGACTTATAGACACAATGGAGAGCTGTTGCAAAAGTAGCATTCAGTCTAGATGATTCAGGAACTATATGTTAAACTATATGTTAAAGGGGTTCTCAAAGAAATGTGATAAAATAAATAAAAAACTTTTAAATATTAACCATTTTTCTAAATACCATTATTCAGAAAATGTATCCTTTATGTAGCACACTCTGTCAGGATTTTAAAGATGGCAACTGCCATAAATCAGTCTACAGTTGTCCTAGGATGAGCTGCATAAACAGCAAGATAGATGTCCTCCCTGCAGTGCACTAATACTTGATGTTCATATATATATATATATATATATATATATAGTCATATGAAAAAGTTTGGGCACCACTATTAATGTTACCTTTTTTTCTTTATAACAATTTGGGTTTTTGCAACAGCTATTTCAGTTTCATATATCTAATAACTGATGGACTCAGTAATATTTCTGGATTGAAATGAGGTTTATTGTCTGCACTTAAACAAAATTTGACCAGTGCAAAAGTATGGGCACCTCAACATAAAAGTGACATTAATTTTGTAGATCCTCCTTTTGCAAAAAAACCAGCCTCTAGTTGCTTCCTGTAGCTTTTAATGAGTTCCTGGATCCTGGATGAAGGTATATTTGACCATTCCTGTTTACAAAACAATTCCAGTTCAGTTAAGTTTGATGGTCGCCGAGCATGGACAGCATGCTTCAAATCATCCCACAGATGTTCAATGATATTCAGGTCTGGGGACTAGGATGGCCATTCCAGAACATTGTAATTGTTCCTCTGCATGAATGCCTGAGTAGATTTGGAGCGGCGTTTTATATCATTGTCTTGCTGAAATATCCATCCCCTGCGTAACTTCAAATTCGTCACTGATTCTTGCACATTATTGTCAAGAATCTGCTGATGCTGAGTTTAATCCATGTGACCCTCAACTTTAACAAGATTCCCGGGGCCGGCATTGGCCACACAGCCCCAAAGCATGATGGAACCTCCACCAAATTTTACTGTGGGTAGCAAGTGCTTTTCTTGGAATGCCGTGTTTTTTTGCCTCCATGCATAACACCTTTTTGTATGACCAAACAACTCAATCTGTGTTTCATCAGTATACAGGACCTTCTTCCAAAATGTAACTGGCTTGTCCAAATGTGCTTTTGCATACCTCAGGCAACTCTGTTTGTGGTGTGCTTGCAGAAACGGCTTCTTTCGCATCACTCTCCCATACAGCTTCTCCTTGTGCAAAGTGCGCTGTATTGTTGACCGATGCACATTGACACCATCTGCAGCAAGATGATGCTGAAGGTCTTTGGAGGTGGTCTGTGAATTGTCCTTGACTGTTCTCACCATTCTTCTTCTCTGCCTTTCTGATCTTTTTCTTGGCCTGCCATTTCTGGGCTTAACAAGAACTGTACCTGTGTTCTTCCATTTCCTTACTATGTTCCTCACAGTGGAAACTGACAGTTTAAATCTCTGAGACAACTTTTTGTATTCTTCCCCTGAACAACTATGTTGAATAGTCTTTGTTTTCAGATCATTTGAGAGTTGTTTTGAAGAGCCCATGATGCCACTCTTCATAGGAGATTCAAATAGGAGAACAACTTGCAAGTGGCCACCTTAAATACCTTTTCTCATGGTTGGATACACATGCCAATAACGTTCAAAGCTCAATGAGGTTACAAAACCAATTTAGTGCTTTAGTAAGTCAGTAAAAAGTAGTTAGGAGTGTTCAAATCAAGAAATTGATAAGGGTGCCCATACTTTTGCATCGGTCAAATTTTGTTTAAATGCGGATTGCACATTTTCTGTTAGTACAATAAACCTCATTCAATCCAGAAATATTACTAAGTCCATCAGTTATTAGATATATGAAACTGTTGCAAAAACCCAAAATGTTATAAAGAAGAAAGGTTAACATTAATAGGGGTGCACAAACATTTTCATATGACTGTATATATACATACAAAATTTGTCCTTTAAAAGTTTTTTGTATGTTGTTGCAAAGGTCTATGCAGTAATTCCTGTGCTGCCGGTGGTGGCAATTGCTATACACAAGAAACTTAGAAACCGTTAAGAATCCAAAACATATTAGATAAAATTAATATAAAACTAACATTTTTTACCATGACCGATGATTGTGTCATGGTCACCTCTTGGTGAGGTTAGTGACAGGCTCAAGGTGTCTTTTATCATCAAAAGGCTTTACACATTAAAGGTGCTTTTCTTTTGGCAGTCGCAGAGTTAATGTCTATTTTCCTTGCTAGCAGCAAGCTCATTAACTCTGCACAGATGATTCCTCTGATGACCATTTCTTTCCTGAAAAAAAACCTCTGCTCACTGCAGATAGTACTGGTTATTCAGTTCAGTCTGGAGCCAGGCCTGGAGCTGTGAGGAGGTGTTTTACTGGTGCTGGTGTCTATTACATTGGTGTTTGTGAAGGTAGCTTGTCTTGTTACTTCCTCCCTTCTGTGTTCCCCTCCCTGTACACCTTTTGTTGTTCCCTATTGTTGGTATTAGGTGTGAGTGAGTTTTGTTTCTACCCTTGTCTGTCAGTTTTGTTGGTGGGGATTTCCACTTCAGTCCTTCCCCCTCACCCCTGTTGGTGAGTTGAGGAGTGGGGTCTTTCTATCAGGGACAAAGACCGGGGACAGGGATATGTTGGGGGTCCAGACCTCTCTACCTTTAAGCGTACATCTGGGTTAAGGAAAGCATAGGGTACACTTAGTCTGAGGGTCAGCGTAAGGTCTCCCATCTAGTCACCCCTCATTCCTGTCACTCTGTGTGACAAATTTCCAGCTAGTTAGGTGAAACAATTGGCCAACCAGATTTCCTAATTGTTCAAAGCACCAATCAGTATATGGGATTTTTTTTTCAGGTCAATCAAATATTCACCAATATAGCCTATGATGTGTTTGGGGATATCACAAATAATTTATTTGCCTATTTTCATCTAATGTGAATTGGGCCTTAATTAAGGCCTGTTGCCCCTTTATTATCAAGATTGGTAGAGATCCTGAGGTCATTGCCCCATTGATTTTAAAGTATTGGTATATCTTATATCTTGGTGATTTTCCATCACTTAATAATATGAAAAATAACCCTTTTTAGTATAATTTTATTTTACAACTACACAAGCCTGGGATATTTTTCCAGAGCACAAGAGATGACATACAGTAAGTGGAGACCAGGTTAAATATGTCAGAATAATGTCACTGACTCATCTTAGATCTTGTGTTGCCCAATATGAAAGGTCTTTGATAAGTGAAATTCTTATTCAACTGAAGTATATGTTACTATTGCAAATGAAAACTTTTTGACAGCCATTTCTTTTAAAACTGGTAAAGCTCCACACAATTACATTCGCTTTCTCGATTCTGGCTCAAGGTAGGGAGAATTATTACCATCTAGATAAAATAGTTTTAGATATTAGCCATGCAGAGCAGAAGCTTTGGATATATCTTTATATCTTGGCCATCGAGTCCTTGTGGTATAAGCATTGCTTAATGATATATTTAAAGATATCAGTGACTTTCTCATTACAATTATTTAATGGAGGAGGCTTAGAAGATCACATCGAAGGTTGGCGAATAAAATGACATCACACTGTCTATCGAGATTCATGATATAACCCAGCACATATAACTCATGTCAGCACTATATCTACTCTGTTAATTAACTAAAATGATTTCCCCACCTTTTATCATCATACAATAGCACTGAAGGTGCTCTCGCTGGCATTTTAATTTAAGTGTTATATTGAATTGGAGTTTAGGACGAATGTTTCAGGTGGTTCTCAATATATCTATTGCCAAGTTCTGCATTACTAAATCATAAGCTCTAAGCTCGGTGCGAAGGTCATCATAATTAATTAGGGAGACAAAGGATTGGGAGATTTTTGTCAATGACTGGGTTTTTGGTCTTTAATTCAATATAATCTATAGCCATTGGTTCATTATATGTGCGTGTTCAAAAAGGATTTTACAACATTTAACTAGTGTATACTAGTGTATTTAATTGAATCTATAACCTAGACATACTAGAAAAAAATTGTAATTCTGTATATTCTTATCAAGGAGATGTTATACAGAAAATAATAGACTTGCATAAATTAACCATAAATAAACTTGTCTTGTTAAAATAAGCTAAACCATATCATCTTCATCACACAGTGATGTAAAAACTAAAACACTATCTTCCTGCAGTATACCCTATAGTGTAGGCGAGTCACAGATAAACTTGTTACTTTGGCACATTAGAGCCCATATAAAAAAGCATAAAGCCTATATGGGGCACAAAGAGTCCCCTAGCTTTCTACTGCATATGCTGTTGCATAGGGGCCATGTGAAACTGTATTGGCATTTGTAGAACTTGTGTGTGTGCGTGTGTGTGTGTGTGTGTGTGTGTGTGTGTGTGTATATATATATATATATACAGTATATATATATATATATATATATACATATATATATATATATATATATATATATATATATATAATATTGTAGAGATCTCACTCGGTTGTGTTCGAGGTAGGCATAAGAGGCGATTTGAATGAAATGTCCAAGCTACTTCAGAATCCATAAAGAATGCTACTAACACAGAAGATAAATGGCCTTTCAGTGCAAGAAAACAGGGTCAGACAACCCAAACAACGGTATTTCAGGGATAATTCAGTCTGGAGACATCAGGTCTTCTCACCTACACTAATAGTCTCCTAATGATACACCAGGACTTTCTTATATCCACCATACCATGCTGAAGCCAGTCTCACTCATCTCTCTGCTTGTAAACCTGGCTTTCCCATGGCCTATTAAGACTCTGAGAATTATACATGCTGCAGCTTTCTTCCAAGCTTACATCACATGATAACCATCACTTTGATACATATGTCCCATCCATGGCATGTCTGGCAGCTAACTTATATGCCACCCCTTTGCCCAAAGCCAGGGGGCTTGACATCTTCCATCATCATACAGCAGACTGCCAGCATTACCATGTAGTTTCTTGGACCTATGTTCTACATGGAAGCTAAAATCCTGAAGTGGTAGTAACCACCTGGTCACTCAAGCATTGTTTCGCATTTTCTCACCCATCCATCTCAGTGGGGCATGATCTGAAACCAACCTAAATTTGCTGCCTAATAATTGATGGCCAAATATTCTTTATCCACATTGGAGTAATTCTTCTTGCAGAAACACAGTTTCCGACTTAATATACATTATCGGGTTTTCTTCACCGTTCACTTCCTGGGACAAGACATCACCTAAGCCAACATACACTGCGTCTATCTGGCCAACAAAACGCTTCAAGAAGTCCAGTGTCACCAACATGGCTGTTTAAAGGGCTAGTTTCAGTTCCTGGAATGCTGTCTAAACTTATAGAGACATGGCCATAGCCGACTTCGTACCCTTAAGGAGTTTGGTAAGGTATGTGTCTATCAAAGCCAAGTTAAAGATAAACCAACCGTAATAGCCCATGATGCCTAGAAATGCTCTGACCTGCTTCTCTGAGAGCAGTTGTTACCAATTCTGAATTCCCTCAACCTTATTCAATTGGGGCTTGATCTCACCCCTGCGAATGACATAGCCCAAATACTTGGCTTCTTCTATCCCTATGCTATTTCTTTGGGATAATGAAAAATTCTACCTTCCTTAAAGCATCAAATGTCAATGTCATCCAGATAGGTTGTTCTGTACTCCTTATAAGGAGCTAGAATTCGGTCCATGGCTCTCTGGAAGGTGCCTGGAGCTCTTTTATCCCAAGTGGCATCATAACATACTGGAAATAACCATCTGGGTCTGAAAAGGCCATCTTCTCCTTATTTGGATAGAGTAATCTGGCAATACCCTTTTGTGAGGTCCAGGGTAGTAATGTATCAGACTGGCCCTAGTTTTTCAATGAGATCATCGACATGGGGTAATGAATATGTGTCAAACTTTGAAATGTCATTCATCTTCCAGTAGTCATTGCAGAACCATCATTCTCATCTGTTTTCGGAACCAGGAGTATGGGACTTGACCATCCACTCTTAGACTCTTCAGTCCAACATCCCCAACACATTCTTTGAGATTACCTCTTGGTGTGCCATAGGCAGGGGCGTAATAACCGCGGAGGTTGCCATTGCAACCGGGCCTGGCAGGTTAGGGGCCCGCTCTGCAGATCAGCAGTCGGCTCCTCTTTGTGAGAGAGGAGCTGCACTGTTCTTTCATAGATCACACGGCCGCTATATGACCCGTGAGTCAGGGGGGTCGGCACAGGGCGCTCCTTGCCAGTCATTGCACACAGCAATGATCAAGCATCAGCAGCACGATTCCTCGCCGCTCGATATTTCATCATTCTCGCCTGTATCTGCACGATGACGTCACTCCTGTGCAAGTGCTGTGCTGAGGCATGCAGAGCGCAGGATGGGAGGATGCTGACTGGAGCAGCAGGGGAACGAGGAGAGAGGCAAGGAGACTACTTGTTGTTGTGTGTTTTTTTTTTTTCAAATCAGTCAGTACATGGTGGCCAGAGGCCTGGGGGGACTGTATTATACATGGAGGCCTAAAGGGCTGCATTACACATAAAGGCCTAAGGGGCTGCATTACACATGGAGACCTGGTGGGCTGCATTATACATAGAGGCCTGTGGGGGTGCATTATACATGGAGGCCTGGGAGGCTGCATTATACATGGAGGCCTGGGTGTGCATTATACATGGAGGCCTGGGATGCTGCATTATACATGGATGCCTGGGATGCAGCATTATACATGGAGGCCTGGGGGGCTGCATTATACATGGAGGCCTGGGGGGCTTCATTATACATGGAGGCCTGTGGAGGTGCATTATACATGGAGGCCTGGGGGGTACATTATACATGGAGGCCTGGGAGGCTGCATTATACATGGAGGCCTGGGTGTGCATTATACATGGATGCCTGGGATGCAGCATTATACATGGAGGCCTGGGGGGCTGCATTATACATGGAGGCCTGGGGGGCTGCATTATACATGGAGGCCTGTGGGGGTGCATTATACATGGAGGCCTGGGGGGTACATTATACATGAAGGCCTGGGAGGCTGCATTTTACATGGAGGCCTGGGATGCTGCATTATACTTGGATGCCTGGGATGCAGCATTATACATGGAGGCCTGGGGGGCTGCATTATACATGGAGGCCTGGGGGGCTGCATTATACATGGAGGCCTGGGGGTCTGTATTATACATGGAGGCCTAGGGGGCTGCATTATACATAGAGACCTGGGGGGTTGCATTATACATGGAGGCCTGGGGGGCTGTATTATACATGGAGGCCTAGGGGGCTGCATTATACATAGAGGCCTGGGGGGTTGCATTATACATGGAGGCCTGGGGGCTGCATTATACATGGAGGCCTGGGGGACTGCATTATACAACATGAAGGACACTTTATACATGGACTATAGGGGTGCATTATACATGGAGGAGTATGGGGCTGCATAATACAATATGAAGTTTTAATGGGCTGCATTATAATACATATAGGACTATGGGGGCTACATTATAATATATGGAGGACTATGGGGTGCATTATAATATATAAAGGATTATGTGGGACCCTTTATACTATATGGAAGGCTACGTGGGGGCCATTATTGTATTTGGAGAACTATATACAAGGGGGGACAAAAATACAAGCAGGGGATGGGAACGTTTTGTGCTGAGGGAAAAATGCTCTTTCCCTCAGCACCCAGCTTTCCCATGTAACCAAGCACAGCTTCCAAACATTTAGTAGCTGATAAACGAAAAACTTCAACTCCTGCAGCTAGCCACATCAATATTATCTTGTGATGTTGCCTGTTAAAATAGCTCTCAGCCCAAATTACCTGCAAACAAAAGTCGTTATGCACACAACATTACTTAAACAATATAAATCTTTGTACAAGTAGAACCAAAGCTGTGACCATCTTTCACATAACTAGAAAATTAATAAAAAGAGACATGTAAAAAGATAAAACAATTCATCCTATAATCATTGTGATTTTTACTCCTGTTAAATACAACCTCCAAAAATACTATTTGTTTTAACCCCTTAAAGACGGAGCCAATTTTGACCTTAAGGGACAGGTTAAACTTTAGAATTCTGACCAGTTTCACTTTATGAGGTAATAACTCTGCAACGCTTCAAAGGATCCCAGTGATTCTGAGAGTGGGTTTTTTTCGGGACAAATATGAGTATAGTGCTTCATGTCAGTGATAAATTTAGAACAATACGTTTTGCGCTTATATGTGAAAAAAATCAGAAATTTAGCAAACATTTTGAAAAATTTGCAATTTTAAAATTTTACATTTTTATGCTCTTATACCAGAGAGCTATGTCACACAAAATAGTTAATAAATAACATTCACAACATGTCTATTTTACATTAGTGAAATTTTTGAAACTAAATTGTTTCTTGTTACAAAGTTAGAAGGGTTAAAAGTTCATCAGCAATTTCTCATTTTTCCAATAAAATTTACTAAACCATTTTTTAGGGACCACATCACATTTGAAGTGATTTTGAGAGGTCTGGGTGACAGAAAATACACAAAGCTGACATCAGTCTAAAACTTGTACCCCTCAAACTGCTCAAAACCACATACAAGAAATGTATTAACCCTTCAGGTGCTTCACAAGAATTAATGCAAAGTAGAATGAAAACAAATTGCATTTTAACTAAAGAGGTTGGTTTAACCACAATGTACTCACTTTCACAAGAGATAGCAAAATGGACCCCAAAAGTTGTTACCCAGTTTCTTCTGAGCATGCTGATGTGGTCAGAAACCTCTGTTTGGAGAAATGGGAGGGCTCGAAAGAGAAGGAACAATAGTTGAATTTTGTAACACAAATTTGGCTGAAATAGATTGCGGGCACCATGTTGCACTTTCAGGGCCCTTAAGATACCTAATCAGGAGAAACCCCCCATAAGTGACCCTATTTTGGAAACAAGACCCTAAGGCATTTTATTCATTGGTATAATGAGCATTTTGAACCCACAGGCACTTCACAGAATTTGATAACATTACCTCATCATATTAAAAATGTTCATTTTTTTCCCAAAAATACTGCTTTACCCCTAAATTTCTAACTTTTGCAAGAGGTAACATAAAAAAGTGGACCCCAAAATGTTTTACACACTTTCCTATGAGCATGGTGATACCCCTCATGTGGTCAAAAACCTCTGTTTGGTTAAAGATAGGCTTGCAATGCAAGAAGCAATATTTGAATTATGGAACACAAATTTGGCTCTATTTGGAATAGATTGTCCTATTTGCAGAGCCTGTGTGGTTTAAGAAGAAAAGAAAAACCCCATAAATGTTTTTTTTGGAAAGTATGCCCTGTAAAGTATTTATGCAAAAAGTAGTTTGATTCCATCATTTTTATGCATTTAAGTGCAACAAAAATTTGAAATATTACAATTTGCATTTTTTCCACTCACTATTATGAATCTTTTTTGTACATATTGAGGTACACACATCAAATTTTTTTGCAGTAGTTTTTCAATGTTCAGAAATGCATCTGTAGCACCCAGGGGGCAGGGGTTATCAGGTACGGGGTGTCTCGTATCTTTGTTACTCGTCACAGGCTTGTTTGATGATCTGGGATGTCGCGGTGGTTTGCCCAGCTTCGTGACCCGAGGTGTACACCAATAAGGAAGCAGGATGTTGGGGTAGTAGTAGGATGAACGTCATGACGCCAGCTGTGGTATGCGGCCAGGGATTTAGCTGCCGCTGCTGTCGTTGTCCCCCGGGGCGGATGGTAGTAGCAGCCAGAGATGGTATTGCTCCCAACAGGTGAAGCGGGCCCCAGGGAGGATGATGAGGGGAGTAGTGAAGGCATTTAAGCATCAAAGCATGGGGTGGCGGGACCTGTAATCAAGAGTCAGTCAATTGCTGCAGTTCTAGGTGTCTTTACTCACTCTTTGTGCTTGGATAGTAGACTGGTCACCCGCTGTGATGGGCTCCGTCGTCCCTGGATAAGTTAGAAGTCACCGGTGTTTGAAAGAGGAAGTCCTTTTTCAGAGTTGCCCTTCCAGCTGTGAGGAACCTGGGATGAGCATTCCGCTCCCAATCCCAGGCCCCATGAAGAGAAGAAAAAGGTGGTGTCGTGTCCCAGACCTGGTGTCCCGGGTAGACTGACTAGTGATTGTGTGAGTGTGCTCCTACTTCTACCCCAAGTGGAACCCACCCCCCAGATGGCTGGCTTCAGTGACCGGGAAAGTCCCATGACTCATAATGGCCACCCCTCAGCCTACCCTGAGCCATTACCCCCTGAGAGAAGGCTCATAAGCTTTATGGAAAGTGTGAATGTGGAACACCGATGATTATCCCCCTCCTTACCCAAGGCGAATATTGCACCTAAAATACAGTGCAATACTCTGTGGCGACTGAAGCCTCAGGGGCTCCACATTCCCCCATAGCAATCAAATTGAATTTCAGGGCCCAATCAATGCTTACAGAGACATTGAGCTACCAAATAAGAAAATAATTCCATGAATTATTGCTCACAAAGGCAGTCACGCCCCTAAATATAGATTTGCTGATCATAAGAATTGGTCTTGCTAACAAAACAGTTGTCCTGCAATTGCGTGTATTCTAGCAGGAAGAAAAAACTTTACTGGAATGAAGGCCAACATGTGGAGGAAAAGCAGCTACTATGGCAAACCTGAGTTAGTTCCAAAGATGAAAGAACACTAACAAGGCTATTATGACAGGTTTATCGTTCAAAGAGATTGGTCATACAACATCTTCTTAGTCCCATCAATTTCCAAAAGAGGGACAAAGGTGCCAAGCAACGTGGTACACCATAACAGGCTCCTGCCTGCCAAGGTAGGAACCACTCTGTGCACAGAACAACCAATCCCCTATAGAATTCTGAAAGTATTGTCCTATACTGGAGGTTCGGCAAGAACTATGCAATAAAGCCAATAGTGTATAAATAAAGAAAAGCATCATTGTTAGAGATCCTCCAATAAAATGATCATGCAGATAATGTGTTAAACTGAGTTTGTTCCAAAGATGAAATAATACAAGCAGGGCTAGAAGGACCAGTTTATCTTTCAACGAGACTGGGCATCCAATTGGTGTGTATTAGCTCACCGTGAATACGCTCACTCCTGGCTTCTCCCTAGAACACGGACAGGCGCTGCCACAGCCCAATATCACAAGAAAAAAAGAAGAAGAATCCAGCTCTTCAGGCGAGGAAAGCCACAGTCTTTATTTTAACATGCAGAAACAACGAATAGATGACCATGATTAAGGGTGATTGTTTCACCTGAAACGATTGTTTCTGCATGTTAAAATAAAGACCATGGCTTTCCTTGCCTGAAGAGCTGGATTCTTCTTTTTTTCTTGAGCCTGGACATACAACATCTGTTTAGCTCCATCAAAACTTTAAGCAGGGACGTATGTGCCAATTAACGGGGTATAACATTACAGGCTCCTGCCCGCCAAGGTCGGAACCGTCATGTGCACAAAACAACCAATCCATTAAGGAATTCTGAAAGTATTGTCTGGTACAAGAGGTTCGGCAGGAGCCATGCAGAAAATCCCTTACTGTATGAATACAGAACAGACTCTTTGTTAGAGATCCTTCAATAATGTGATTGTGCTCATATCACCAATATAAATATATCATTTAAATGCAAAGGAAAGTTTTGAGTAGCAAGACATCGTCGTAAGTAATAACATTTAAACTAAGATTAATGGTGAAAATAACTTTACGCAAGTTATCAAGTCCTGGAAGATGTCAAATAATCAGACTTTTCAAGAACATTTGGGGGGGTGCACATTCTGGAGTGTGTAGCTGTGGGCAGGGGGATGAGAATTTCTCTGAATAATAATAGTTTGGCATGTGAATGATCAAGTCAAGTAATTAATTGTGAAATGGGGTAAAATGTGTTTTACTGATGAAAATATTATCTTTGTGACTTGTCCCATAAAAATTACTCTCTACTGGGGCAAACAAAACAGGAGATATGAAAGTAATTTTTTTGCAACTCACCCCTCTAAAAAAAATAAACCTTACCACACAATTTGGTGTAATCATGCCAATTTAATAATTGTGAGATATGTAGTAGGTTTAAAAACAGTGGGCGATACAGGGGCCTGGTTGGGATGGGGACATATGGCAATAATATCAGGAATCACTATTTCGGGCCATGTTTACTACAAACCTGACATCTTTTTTGGAGATACTTTAGGTGGGAGTATGAGGGATGGGGTTGAATGAGAGTCACGGACATCCTCAACAATTTTCTCCTGGTACTGGAGAAATGTGAGTGCACGTTGAGATTTTTTGTACAGGACAATTCTGGTATAGGTAGCAATGTGTATAAGCTAGATTACGATTTTTTTGTACCAGGTCCTGGTCTTACGCTTCACCAGATCTGGTTAAAGTACCTGATCTGATAGGTCAACGCCACCCATAAAATTATTATACTCTGTTATGCAGAGCAACCTTTGCTTGCAGAAAGCAATAATAAAAATTCCTTAAAACATTCTTTCTCTCATTAATCTGGCATTTGGCAAACATAAATAATTTTGGTTCTTATTTGACCTAAAACAGGAAAGATTTATTCTGATTTCATGTCTGATAATGAGAAAAACATTCATATGTCTTTTTAGATAGTGTATATAAACTTCTGGTTTCAACTGTAGATGTAGTAACCTTTCCCTAGAAATGGGGTCATTAGTTCCCAGACAATTTTTCATGGGATGCCAATTGTATGGAGGCAGTTTGGAAGGTTGAGTTGGCGGTCCCTACCTTGATAAGGGAGAAAGGTGCACGTGTACCCACTTGTGCTTTCGCACATTTTGAATAGGCATGCTTGGAGGGGATAAATTGCTGAAATGAAAGATGGCCCTTGAAACTCATTTAATACACATCAAACAACCATTTTGTTCAGGTATATAAGAATTTAGAAACAAATCTTTTAAGAGGGAAATTAGGGGTCTCAAATTCAATTTTTTTAGCCAGTTACAGATTGGGTCATTTCTTGGGAGTGCTTGTTGCTAAAACAGAGGAATCTCAAAAGCGTCTTATATTGGGATTGGATCATGACTGCTGCAAATACAGGGGTGCTGTGAACAGTTTTTGTTTCCCAGTAGGAGCGGAGACTGGGTTTGTGGCATAACCCCATGTTAAAAGAAGTGTCCCCCATTTTTCTTATTCCAGGGACATTCATGGGGATCCAGAGATTGGAATGGATGTTGGATATTGGGATACATATTGATGGGCATATAAATTGGTTTAGTGGGCAATTAATTAGAAGACTTCTGGGGTAAAAAAAAATTGGAAAATCTCGAAGGCGGTAAATTGGTACTTCTACATTTATACTTGGGGTTGCTAAAAAAAGGGTGGACTTGAATGGAAAAGGACTGGTTAAGATACAACAGTGGAGGAGGAAGAGTCCTGCCACTGATGTTCCAGCAGTTACGACTGACTCTACTACCATTGGGCGGCGGAATCTTGTGGAGGACATTGAGTCATGACTGTCTGAAAATGGTTCTATTTCAGAGGCAGACTCCAGACTCCGTACAACCCAGAACTGCTGGAGGCTAGCAATGTATATGGCAGCTATACAGTGAACATTTTCTGCGCTATATTTTATGTCCCCGCCTAACTAAATAAAAAAGAAACTCAAGAAAACACCAGTTCTTTTATTTTATTGTATTTTTTTAATTATATATATATATATATATATATATATATATTTGACGCTCATTCTAACCCTATACCTAGCTTAAGAAAGCAAAAGAAAAATTATAAAAAATTGAAAAAAAAAATTCTAACTAGGGGGATGACATGGGGACCAATAAAGGGGGTGATCAGGATATTGGTAATATTGGAAAAGGATTTATGGTGATTACCTTATAGATTTTATTTATTTCCTTCCCTAGCAACACTTGTGGTCTCTCTCTCTTCTCTCCCAGATCAACTACAAGGGGGAGAGGAGAGAGATATACCCAAGTGCTGCCATATTTTTTTAATATTGGGGATTTGGTTACTGTAATAGGATATATCATAGTGATCAAGTCTCAGGAACCAATTAAATTGGTTCCTGACATTGCTAGATGGAGAAGGCAGATTTTGCCGGGCGTTCAGGGCATGCGCCTGCCATTTTACAAGAAGAGGAGGGGCAGGGCACCAGGGAAGGACTTTTCTTTTTCATCTGACATGTTTAATCATTTCAGATGAGAGAGAAATTATTTTAAAACCCAATTTACTTTTTTGATAACAATCACCGTTATTCGTTTAATAATGGCTATTATCGTTTAATAATCGTTTTACATGACCAGGGAGTGGAAAAAAAGTCGAAAAAGTGATGAAAGAGTCAACTCAGCACAAATCCAATAAAATATAAAAAAAATAACTTTATTGATATTTCCTTAAAATAGTCATTCCTGGAAATACATCACACAAAGGTATAATCTGCATACAGGTCAAACTTTACGCGTTTCGGACCTATATCATAAAAACAAAAGGGTCCTTAGTCATAAGTGGAAAAAAAGTGCATGATCTCATGATCTCCAGAAGATTTTATTGTTGCAGGAGGGTGCTACACCCTTATTCCCGATTGCTGTTAAAAGGAGATGCTGATGAATAAGGCCGCTTAACGGCCGATGTTAAAAGGTGTATCGGCGGTCATTAAGGGGTTAATAGCTTGTAGCTAATTAATATACTATAATAAACAAAGAGTAAAAGAAACATCTGAACTTACTGAATCAGGCACATCGGAGGTATGCAGGTGGGAGATCAGGATCAGTTGAAACAAATAATAGTGTACAGTAGTGGAAACTCTCCAAACATATTACCGTATTTTCCAGATTATAAGACGCACTTTTTTCCACCAAAACTGGGTGTAAAATGGGGGTGCGTTTTACTACCTGGATATAGCTTACCAGGTCGGCGGTGGTGGAACGGGGTCATAGGATGTAGGGTCGGTGATACTGAGGGCTCGGAGGACTAGTGGAGTGGCTCAGGAGGGTCACAGGACGGGGTTTCTCGGTGGCGGATGCATTGATCTGACTGTGGGCTCCATTGAATCGTCTGCGGTTGATGTGACGAGAAAAGGAAAAAATAGTTTTCAGCCTACCGTAATGCCTGTGATATGGATTTAATTGTGATGCACGGATAACACCAGGATTGGGGTTCCCAGGATAGAGCAACAGCAAAAATAGTAGATAGATTCCAGCACCAATTAGGATACCATCCAAAAATTATGTAAAAAATAGAAAATTCTTTATTGGATCTTCATGTTAAAAATATGAACACACAATTTAAAAGTCCATAAATAACACCATACGCATTTCGGATATAAAGATAAGATCCTTACTCACAGGTAAAAATCTTATCACACACCTATGAGTAAGGATCTTATCTTTAGATCCGAAACGCGTCAGTGTTATTTATGGACTTTTAAATTGTGTGTTCATATTTTTTAACATGAAGCTCCTATAAAGAATTTCCTATTTTTTACATAATTTTTGGATGGTATCCTAATTGGTGCTGGAATCTATCTACAATTTTTGCGGTTGATGTGATGGACTTCAAGAAAATGGCCACGAATGCAATGCGTACACATATTGACACAATGGACTTCAAGAAAATGGCCACGGATTCCTATGTGCGCATCCGCTGCATCTTCTTGAAGTCCATCTTGTCAACCGTGGGCGATTCAACAAAGACTGCAGTCAGATCAATGGCACCCGCCACCCAGACACCCCATCCTGTGACCCTCCTGAGTCTCTCCACTGCAGTGACACCCCAACTGCATGCCAGCAGATCCATGGCGCCCGCTGCTGCCATGACACACCCGAGCCCGTAGCATTGCCAACCCTACTGAGCTGCAACGCCCCCTTCTCTGAGCTCCTCTGCTGACCCTGCCCCCTGTGACCTTCCTGAGCCAACCCCCATCGCCGCTCCCCCCTGGTGAGCAGTAGGATTAAGACACACTGGGATTAAAAGATGGACCCTCATTTTACATTAAAAATTATTTTTTCCTATTTTCCTCCTCTAAATTTGGGGTGCGTCTTATAATCCGGTGCGTCTTATAAAGGGAAAAATACGGTAATGACTACAATTATAAGAGTCAAGAATCCACAAAAGAAAACCCCTAAGAAAATATAATTTTATTTCATTACACATGTAAAGAAAACAAATGAAGGTCTTGCTGGGAATTACCACATAGGATCAATCATCTAGTGAAAAGTTAAAGGGCAGTGCACACATAGAGGCAAAATTGCCGGCATAACTCACCCTTATTGTCGGAGGTTGTTCTGGGGCATTACTGACATTAAGGTTACTATGGGTGAGTTATTCCGGCATCTTTGCCTCTATGGCTATGTGCGCACTAGGCGTTTTTTTCACGCTGCGTTTTTATGTGCGTTTTTGTCTAAAAAACGCACCCGCGGCTAAAAAACCGCGGCAAAAACGCATGCGTTTTTGCCGCGATTTGGTGCGTTTTTTGCTGCGTTTTTGCTCACTGCGTTTTTAATCAGTGCACAATGCCATTAAAGATTGTTGATGAAAAAAAAAGGTCTGATGTCATTTCCTTCTTCAAAATGTTCATTGTATGCAGGAGAGCAGACAGCAGCTGCAGAACTACAAGTCTCAGCATCCTCCATTCACTAGTGTATGCAGGAGAGCAGACAGCAGCTGTAGAACTACAAGTCTCAGCATCCTCCATTCACTAGTGTATGCAGGAGAGCAGGCAGCAGCTGCAGAACTACAAGTCTCAGCATCCTCCATTCACTAGTGTATGCAGGAGAGCAGACAGCAGCTGCAGAACTACAAGTCTCAGCATCCTCCATTCACTAGTGTATGCAGGAGAGCAGACAGAAGCTGCAGAACTACAAGGCTCAGCAGCCTCCATCCAGGACTGTATGCAGTTTTTTGCCCAAAAAGAAAAAAAAATGACATGGGCTTCGCCATATTTTTGTATGCTAGCCGGGTACAGCAGGCAGATACGGGCTGCCCCCAACCCCCAGCTGCCTATTTGTACCCGGCTGGGAACCAAAAATATAGAGAAGCCCTTTTTTTTTAATTATTTCATGAAATAATTAAAAAAAAAAATGACGTGGGCTTCGCCATATTTTTGTATGCTAGCCGGGTACAGCAGGCAGGTACGGGCTGCCCCCAACCCCCAGCTGCCTATTTGTACCCGGCTGGGAACCAAAAATATAGAGAAGCCCTTTTTTTTTAATTATTTCATGAAATAATTAAAAAAAAAAATGACGTGGGCTTCGCCTAATTTTTGAGTCCAGCCGGGTACAACTAGGCAGCTGGGGATTGGAATCCACAGTGCAGGGTGCCCATGCTTTCTGGGCACCCCCACTGCGAATTGCAGTCCGCAGCCACCCCAGAAAATGGCGCTTTCATAGAAGCGCCATCTTCTGGCGCTGTATCCAACTCTTCTAGCTGCCCTGATGCCGGGTGGCTAGCTAGGTAATAATGGAGTTAGGGCTAGCTGTATATTATCAGCTAGCCCTAAGCCCGAAATTCATGGTGTCACGCCAATATTAGACATGGCCACCATGAATTTCTAGTAATGATAAAAAAAAAACACAACACACAGAAAAATATTTTTATTAGAAATAAAACACAACACAATTAGTGACTCCATCTTTATTGAAATAAACCCCCCTCCGCAGTAATCCTGGGTCAGGGTCCCGCGCCGTCCAATCAGGATCCAATATCATCTGATCGGTTTGCTGGAAGGCAAAGCGATCAGATGATGTGTCAGGATCAAGGATGTGAATTCCATCACACATCAGCTGATTGTATAAAAGCCGATTATACAATCAGCTGATGCATCAGTAGAAAAAAAAAAAAAAATAATACTCACTTATGTGCTGTGGTGATTACCGGCAGCTCCTGGAGCGATCGATTGGACAGGAGTCTGATCCTATACGATCGCTGCCGGAGCTGCCGGTAATCAGCTGATGAAGTCCCCTGACGGCAGGATCAGCTGATAGCCGGCCGGGCAGGAAAAAGCCGGCGACACCGCGATCAGCTGATGCGTCAGGTGACTGCATCAGGTGATCAGCGCCAGGTCCTGCAAGCAAGGTCCTGCCCCGGGGAGACTGCACACAGCCAGAGCGGCGGGACCGGGAGGAGCTGGGAGCGGGCATGGCACCGGGACCCTGCGGACAGGTGAGTATATGACATTTTTTTATTTTTCTACTGTTCACTTTGGTTTTCGCCGCTGCCTCCACCTCCCGCCCAGACATGGCGCCGCACGGAGCTGACATGCACACAGGACGGGAGGTGGAGGCAGCAGTGACGGTACCGGGAGGATTCCTGCTTCTGTGTTTACCAACAGAAGGAATCCTCTTCCTGTACACGTCACTGTAGTGCCCACCCCTTGCGTGTATAGCTGCGTTTTTAGTCATAGAAACGCGGCTATATGCGTTATTCATTGCGTTTTTAACATCTCATTGAATTCAATGAGTGAAAAACGCAGTGGAAAACGCAGAAATAATTGACATGCTGCGTTTTTGTGGTCACCACAAAAACGCAGCTAAAAAAAAACGCTGTGTGAGGACAGCACTTCTGAAAACCCATTGACATTGCTGGGGAAGCAATGTCACTGCGTTTTCAGCACAAAAACGCGGTAAAAAACGCCGCTAAAAACGCGGCAAAAACGCCTAGTGCGCACATAGCCTATGTGTGCACTGTCCTTTAACTTTCCACTAGATGATTGATCTTATATGGTAATTCTAATTACATGCATTAAGCTTTTTTGTCATGTTATGCAAAACTCTCATCCCCTGTTTATTATGTCATTTGCTCGCACTGTTCTGCTTGTTATTCCCACCACAACCTTTTGTTGCTTAATCTGTTCATTACATGTGAAATTAAATAAAAATATATTTTTTAGGGGTTTTCTATTGTGCATTCTTGACTCTTATAATATAATAAGATAATAAGATAAGGTAATATTATTACTATCTTTTCAGTTAGCCATTACAAGGTATCAACCACTGAGGACTTCAGTTCTTTTAAACAATTTTTTATCTCTACTGGCTAACACGGTACAAAGATATATTTTACCTGTATCATAATATAATAATAAATTCTAATTATAATAATTATAATTCTATTCACTAATATAATAAACTACTATATAATACTAATAATATACAAAATAATAAATATAATAATAATAATATAATAATAAACGATATATAAGTATTTTACTTCCACTAAGCCAGACATGTAGCAAGAAAATATTTAACAAATATCTGAGTCGTTTGCTGTGCACAATACATATTCTAGGTTTCATATTAAACAATAAAAGTAAATCGGAAAATGCAATTCAGCCTAAAGTGCGGTAACAACCAGGCTTTTTATTCCTATTTCCTGTACTCCCATCATCTTTCCAACCTTTCTTTGCCCTTCATCAGTCTTTGCTTGCCTTGTGCTCACTGATTTTCTTTCCCATCTATTTGACTCATTGGCTGTGTCAGGAGGTGGATTGAATCCACTCAGGGCCACATACAGTCTGCACAGCAGCACATGGTAGTCGCATTGTGTTGTGGGACTCTGCGGCAGAAATGCGCTGTTAATCTAATGCTACGGTTCATGGGTGTTCACCGAGGCCGAACAAAATGAGAGGAACATTCCTGGGTGAAAACTGTCCATTTAGCAAATTAACACAATAGTGGCACGCTGTATAGAAATCTCCAGCCAAGCTGGGTGCCACATAGGACTTAAAACAGCTGGATTTCCCGTGCATCCAATGCTTAAGAACCCTATCATCTACCAGTACATAATATGCCCTGCTGACTGTAATGCGAATGTTGGGTCTATTACTAAAATAACATCCAGTGTACTTATTTTGAGCACTGTAAGAGCAACGACACTACCTAAGATCTCTCCAATACCTCTAAACCTCTTTTCTGCCGAGCCTAATGAATTGTCAGAACTGTCACCGACTGCCAAGGAATGACAAATGTGCATGATTTGCACTCGCTGCTGCTGTTGTTACATGGCGAGCACCTGATGTATGGAAGGGAAACTCTTTTCACTGCTTTACATTGCAGATGTGAGGATCTAATTAGCATTGGTACATACAATAATCCTATCACACGGCTATACTTTATAAAAGAACTACAATTATTTTTTTGCACTAGAATAATAAAAAAGCTGCAACATATTGAGGTTTTATTAGGAGTTGTCTAGGAAAAAAACTACAATTACATAGAGTTAAATGTGCTAAACGATACATGTCTGAGTGGGGATTTTCTGTTCACAGATAGTCAGAAGTTAAAGTTACATTCAGGACCTGGGGCCTATTATGTGGCTCCTTACCATATAATATCACATGTAGTGATGCGCAAGTGTGCGTGTCACATCTCGTTACTCCATTGAGCATTGTAGTATAAAAGTGCTGGAGTTTCACATTGACTTCTATTATACTCGATACTCAATCCGTGCCCGAGAATCCTGATGCCCGTGTAACAAGGAGTAATGAGCACATTCTGCCATCACTAATCACATCAATAATCTAAACTGCAGATGGTGGTTCCCATTTAATAATTTTACACTGGGATCATGAGCTACAAGTTACACTTAAGGACCCATTACACTCAACAGCATATCTAACGATATATCGCCGGGGTCACGGATTCCGTGACGCACATCCGGCATCTTTAGCGACGTCGTTGCGTGTGACACCAACGAGCGACTGTTAACGATGGAAAATAATCACCAAATCATCCATCGTTGACGCGTCGTTCATTTTCAAAAAATGGTTGATTGTTGAGGACGCAGGTTGTTCGTCATTCCCGAGGCAGCACACATCGCTATGTGTGACACCTCCGGAACGACGAACTGCAGCTTACCTGCGGCCGCCAGCAGTGAGGAAGGAAGGAGGAGGGCGGGATGTTACGGCCGCTCATCTCCGCCCCTCCGCTTTTACTAAGCGGCCGCTTAGTGACGCCGCTGTGACGCCGCACGAACTGTCCCCTTAGAAAGGAGGCAAGGCAGGTAAGTCCGTGTGATGGCTCCTAACGATATTGTGCACCACGGGCAGCGATTTGCCCGTGACGCACAAACGACGGGGGTGGGTACGGGATATCGCTGCGTGTAAAGCCCCCTTTAGGCAAGTCACAGGTATGTATTTGTATCTGTAATGTAAGAAGTGGTAAAATTCAATCCCAGAAACCTTATTCTCAAATATTACTTTTAATTGCTACATTGAAATAGCAGCAAGCGATTATCTTATTATAAGGGAAAGTTATGAAAAAAAAAATAAAAAATGGACGCTTAAAGGAATTGTCTTACTGATCCCTGGGTAATAACTATTCCCTGAGTCACTGATTCAGAAATTACTAGTTGAAGTTTTTTATAAAAAAAAAAAAAAAAAAAAAAAAAAAAAAGCTAACAAACTGCACTTTACTCTCCGTCCCTGGATTCAGGGCTGAGTGTCATCAGTATGATTACCAAACATGCCCAGTTTTTTTTAATCTTTTAATAGTGCAAAAAAAATAGAAGTTTGCAAAAAAAATTGGAGGGGTTGTGTCGCCGTTTTCCAAGACCAGTAAAGTTTTGATGTTTTTCGTTTATGGAGTTGTATGATGGCCGCAGGCAGGTTTCAAAGAAGCGTAGCTATGACAAGCGCGGAGGTCTTCAAAAGAAACCCATCGCTGACCTGCAACCATGTCACATGCGTGCCAATCGGTGATTACAATGGCGCACCCCTATGCCAGTGCACATTAAATCCTGCTGCCAAATTTTGACAGCGGGATTTAACTGGTGAACAATTGCAGGCAGAGCACCCCCCCCGTGATTGTAAGTGTGCCGCCCCCAAGCTCGTAGTAGCCGGGCTGCTCGGATCCGGTGGTTTGAGGGATCCTCCAGACCCGAGTGTCACGCTGACACGCCAAATGAAAAGGGGTGTTGTAGTTGTACGGGCTTGGCCGTATTCAGTTCGTGACGCCACCCACGGTGTGTGATGAAGTGGGACACCACCGCTGCTGTTCTGGTAACACCTGGGGGAGATGTAGTGGCAGCTGGATGTTAACCCCTCCGTGGGTAGGGATGGTTGCCCCGGGACCCAGTGTCTCTGTGCAGGGTATGGCGATGGCAAGGGCCTGCGCGCCCGGTCGTACCAGGGGATGTTTAGTTACTCACAATTAAATGAATCACACGAGTCTTTTGGTAAAAGAAAGGTGCTGGTGGCCAGCTGCCGCGGCCGGTTGTACTCTGGTCCCCCACCTTGGCTGGTGGTCGGCGTCTTTTCCTCTGCACTAGTTCTGTTGTTTGTTTAGACTTCCCGGTATGGAACACGGGAGTCCGCTCCCGGCTTTTTGTGTACCTGAGGAGCCGTGCCCGCTGATCCATGGGATCTATGGGCCTGGCGGTTGCCCTATCCCTCTCTGTGGGTGGTTGTCTGCTTTTGGGACATTGGTTGGGACAGGACCTATAATCCTGCCCTCAGGCCGTTGGTTCCGGTCCAAGTACACCCTCTGTGCACGGTTTCCGGGTCGGGTCTCTGGTGTCGGTACCGGCAGGCTTCAACCCTGTCCTGGTCCACCTCGGACCTCCGGTTGCTGTCTTCCCGTCGCCTGCCGACGGAGACCACTGTCTGCCACCAAGCCAAAGTACCAGGGCTCCGACCCTGGCACCGTTCAACTTGAGCTTCTCCTTCGCTGGAGCTACACCTAGCCCCAGCCTCCACTCCTCTCAACTTGAACTACTGTTTTCAACTGCTCGTTTTCCCGCCCCGGGCTGTCTAGACCCCTAGGTGGGCGTTTCCTAACCACCTGGTCCCGCCAACTGGTGTGCCTGTCTTGCCCTTAGGGGGGTGATTAGGGTTTCAGGTTGGCTGTATGTAACCCTGTGAGGGATGGTGTGATGCGGGGACCTAATGTGTGACTACCTGACTTTGCCAGGGCGTCACAGTAAGCATCAGGTTTTGGTTGTAATTCACAACCATTACTTTCTGGGCATGGGGCAAACTCAACCAGTGAGCCCGATCCATACACCTGCTTCTGACATGCGCAGTATATGTATGGTGGATGTTGTGAAGGGGTTAATTTTAAGATCAGTACCACTGCACTCTACTGATGCTGCAAAGTAGAGCTGTCATGGCAAATGGCACCTCTGCCCCAGGGCCGGGGGCACTCGGAACTGGGCCGTACTGTTCCGGGGATGTCAGCAGTAGCGGGAGTCCGGCTCTGTGACCCTGGCGGTGTCTCAATAATAAAGGGAGGATAATGATGGGAGTTGTATTTTTGGAGTGCACCCCTCAATGTTCCTATCCTGGCCGTCTCTCTAGTGCTGACCTTCACTGGACTGTCCTGCGCTTCCGCTACCGAGTTTAGACTATAGGGTGGCTGACCATGGTCCTTTCGAAGCCTCCCTGGCAGAGGATGGGTGGCAGGTTGTGGCCTTGGGTGCCTACAGCAATCACCCGGGTGGTCAGATTGCTAAAAGAAATGTCTCTCTTCCTTTTACCTTGGGACCATCCCCGTTATTGCGGCCAGATTCTTCCACCCCGGTATTCTTGGTGGAACAAGCCCACGGAGGCCTCTCGCACATTCGTGGCACTCTGGACCCCTTCTCTCGGTGTCACCTGGGTCTAGCAGGACCCCATGGTTTTCACCTTGAACTACAGTCTCTTACTCCTCCTTCTCGCTGGACTTCTGTCAACTCTCCAACTGTCACTCACTCTGACTGAAAACTCTCCCTGACTAGAACTGACTGGTTCTGACTGGTTCTCCTCAGTACCCCACTGACTCTTCCCACACTCCCTCTGCCAGGCTCCACCCCTCCAGAACAGCGAATGGGACTTAAGGCTCCATAACCAGGTATACTGGTCGCTGTTTCTCAGCATTAATGGAGTACCTGCCTTAAACCCTAACCCAGTGTGTGACCTAACAATTGGTGTCTGCAGGTTTTGTCTGTAAACCGGCAGATGACTCCCTTCTTACCCAGGATGGGATACCACACCTCTGGCTGAGGTGCAGTACTTCTGTGGCAACGGAAGCCTCAGATGTGCCATAGAAACACTGTCATTATTATTATTTCTATTCATTTTTAGAGAGAATTGGTTCTGCGGTGTTGTACATGTGAAAAGGGTTTACATACAAAACAAATGTAAATTACAATTAGCAAACTAACAGTGACAGACTGATATAAAACCTGACAACTATTATGTTATTGATGAACATAGAAACTTAAAGGGGTTGTCCAGCCTTAAACTACAAGTCCACAGTCACTATGTGACTGCGCGCTGTGAGGATTCTCCGATGCTGGTGTTGAGAGTGGGCAGTCATGTGACTGCAAGTGATTTGAATAATTTTGGCCACATTCCAACTAGACTGTATCTGGCCTTGCTCAGTACAGTTGTATTGCGCAAGGTTGCACCCAGCTAGTCAGCATGTGACCGGATGCATGTAATCACATACTTGCAGTCACCTTTCTGCGCTGTGAGGATTCACAAATCTGTGGTCACCTATAGTGACCGCAAACTTGTTTAAAGGGGTTCTCCAGCCTTATGCTACAAGAATAAAAATGGAGCATGTTGTTGGTGCACGTTATTCAATACCCTTTCCTTCATCAGGATAATACATTAGTGTTTTTGGCTATTCATCATTATAATGTCGCATTCAGACCTCAGTGATTTTTCTTGTCTACAAAATATGGAACCATTTTCACCAATTATTTGTATCAGATTTTCATCAATGATTGGTCAGTGTGTCATTTTCCCCTCGGTGTTTCATCTTTTTTGGTATATATAAAGAAAAAATAGTTGGAGGTTTCTCACATTCTCCCAAACATGCACGAAAAATTAATAGCATATAGATTTAATGAACATAACATCTAAATTATATCAAATGTTGATCCATGACAAGCATCAAAACCAAACAACTTTTTTTTTGTCGGTCAGCAATAAACATGAAGATATGTACAGTCACATAGATTATAATGTATTCTCGCCATGAAATACATGAATAAAACTTCTATATGTAAAATAGATATCTGAATGAGGCCTAAGGATAACACTGGACAACATATAGTTAGTTATATAGGTTGAAAAAGTCCATCTACTTCAACCTTCCTCCACCAATCATATATTTTTGTCACTAAACAATTTATAACCAACAATGTTGTGTGCACTGAGGAAATCATCCAGCCCTTTTTTAAAAGCTGTTATAGTATCTGCCATTACTACATCTTGTGGTCGGCGTTCCACAGTCTGACTGCTCTAACTGTAAAGAACTCCTTATTTAGCTGCCGGAATCGATCGCCTTTTTTCCACTCGCAGTGAGTGCTCCCCTGGTCCTTAGTATTGTTTTCAGAAGGAATAAGTCATGTACCAGTTCTTTGTATTGACCACACATATATTTATACATATAAATGAGATCTCTTCTGAGACGTCTTTTTTCTAAGCTAAACAAATATAACTTTTTCAACCTGTCATCATATGGGAGGCCTTCCATTCCTTGTAGTGGTCTAGTTACCCACCTTTGAACTGACTCTAACTTCTGAATATCCATTTTAAAATGTGGAGCCCAAAACTAGATCCCATATTCCAGATGTGGCCTTACAAGTGATTTATAGAGGGGTAACAATATGTTGGGATCACGGGATCTAATCTCTCTTTTTAGACACCCTAGAATCTTGTTTGCTTTAGCAGCTGCTGCTTGACATTGAGTGCTGCTGCTCAGCTTATTTGTAATGAGAATACCCAAGTCCTTCTCCTGTTCTGTAGTCCCGAGTTTACTTCCATTTAATGTATATGCAGCTATAGGATTACTCCATCCTAGGTGCATTACTTTACATTTATCAACATTAAATCTCATTTGCAAAGTGTCTGCCCATTCTGATATCTTATCCAGACCGTTTTGTAATATTATCAATGTCTGATTTTAATATCCTACATAGTTTTGTGTCATCAGCAAAGACTGACACTTTAGTATCAATCCCATCCACAAGGTCATTAATAAACAGATTGAAAAGAATCGGCCAAGCACAGATCCCTGCGGCACCCCACTGCTGACTACAGCCCATTTAGAGAATGTACCATTCATGACTACTTTTTCTTTCCTATCTTTTAGCCAATTCCTTACCTTCCCCTAGTCCTTGCTTCTGGAGCTTTAGTATAAGGCTATGTCCGCACGTTGCTTTTTACCTGCTTTTTACCTGCTTTTTACCTGCTTTTTTGCTGCTTTTTCAACTGCAGCGTTTAATGCCAAAATGTAAAAAGCAACGTGCGGACATAGCCTTAGGCTATTATGGTGTACATTATCAAATGCCTTTGCAAAGTCCAAATAAATCACATCAGCTGCATTACCAATATCCAGGTTTGCACTTACCCCCTCATGGTGGTTACATATAACTTATCTTTCATGAATTTATGCTTGTTATCAATTATTAAATTATTCTCTCTAATATATCTAACATATTTTTTGAAAGTTTTGCTTCCTTGACAATTTGAAGTGATGATAAACTCATTTCGAGCCAAGCAGAAAAATAATTTTTGACAGTCTATATCATGTTGAAATTTTGAAAAACATGATATAAAGTTTTACTGTTATGAATTATTGAAATGTTACCTGCGGCATTAGTTCAATTGAACCAAAATTGTTTTGCTGTTGATTTTTACTTGCATTCAACGTGCATACCATATTAGTGTTCCGCAATGGTCAGCTAGCATTGATGGATCCCAGTAGCCTTGATAACACTTTTCCATTGTAGCAATATCCCCCCCCATTCACCTTTTGTGCCTCCCCAATCTCCTCATAGACTGAAAGCTTATGAGCAGGTCCCTCACTCCTCTTGGTATCTTAATTTTGTTATTTTGTAATGTCTCATATTGTCTGTACATGTCCCCTCTGAATTGTAAAGCGTTGCGGAATATGTTGGCGCTATAGAAATAAAAATTATTATTATTATTATCTTGGTGAAACCTCTCACCATGTTCATGACTGACCGCACCAAGATCTTCAGGGAATTATTCCAAATGTGAATGCAGAAAATTAATTTCGATGCACTGCATTGCTTTGTAAGCTTCAAAAAGGTTGTCAAGCAATTCACTGAAGTTTGCTGCTCAATAGTTGCCAGAAAACATCCTTGAATGATTTCCAAGCAATGTTCTCAGGCCCCACCAGCAGCTCTTCGAAGTGCTTGTCATTTATGATGTGTCATATTTGTGGCCCAAAAAAACAAACCTTCCTTAATCTTGGCATTGGTTATTCTTGGGAACATTGGTCTCAAATATCGAAAACTTTTTGCTTCCTTGTTCATTGCTTTTGTGGCGCCCCTGAGGCTCAGTTGCACCACACGGTATTGCATCTGACTTAAGGTACAATACTCACCCCGGGTAAGGAAGACGGTAACCACTGGTTTTCACTTACACAACACACATAGCTCAGGTGCTTTCCCGCTGGAACTGGGCTAAAGGTGGTCACCATAACAATGGGTTTTTCCCAGCCACCAGTGAGTCATCAGGAAGGAGGGGGCAGCACAGCGGAAGTGAGAAAACACACAGTTTTACTTCAGAATAGTCTGAGACTCAGAACAACACTGTGACTGTGGAGAGTGCTTAAGACCTTCCACAGTTAGGACCGGGCAGAATGGAAGGAGCAGGAGATGACCAGTGGAGCTGTGGGACACAGGAGCAACAGGGTAGCTGGAGGTAGAGATCAATAGTTCCCTCAGCTCCGGCGCAGTTCAGGGTGCAGAGCCCTAGGGTAGCGTACACTCCACGCTGCGCCACCAGATTCTGCAGGACAGGGGGATTTCATGTCTCTCTGGCCAGCAAAGATCACAGGGCACAGCAGCAGAAAGAGTCAGGAGTCAGGAACATGGTCGGGCCCATGCGAAGCGCTATGTCATTTTTTTAAATTATTTCTTTATTTTTACACTACTATACAGTATGTGTGTGCTGTCACGCAGAATGGGAGTCTGTGATTGGCTGTTGGAGTAACCTTGAATCAGCCCATACATTCTAGATGCTAGAATGCATGGGCTTGTTTCAGGTTACTCCAGCACCCAATCACAGACGCCCACTCTGTGACAGCGTCTGTGATTGTCTATTATTTTAACAGTAAAATAAAACAACAACACAGAGAAAAAATATTTTATTAGAAATAATACAGAAGACATTTAGGACTCCATATATACTTACCCAAAAAAAAAAAAACTTCCAACATAGTCCAAAGGTGGGTGAGCATCTTCAGCTTTACTACATCTGTGCGAGGAGACAAACTCAGGTCTGCTCACACAGACTCAGTGGAGAGCTGTCAGAGCCTTCAGGAATGCTCGGACCTGACACCCATAATGTGATGGTGCACCATCACAGGTCCGAACATTCATACATGAACAGTATCCTGGAAAGTGGATTGGTCATTGTGGGCCAGTTGAATGGCCATCAAAGTCTGACCCCCTTACACTTTTATGTTTGGGGTCATCTGAAGGCAATTGTCTATGCTGTGAAGATAGAAGATGTGCAGCATCTGAAACAACGGATACTGGAAGCCTGTGCTAGCATTTCTTCCGCGGTGTTGCTATTGTAGTGTGACGCCCTGGACTAGTCAGGTCGTACCAGTTAGTCACACATAACACCACACCCCCTCCCGATTAGGTGACATCAGTCAAACTAAAAACCTTGTAAACTGTGGAGAGAAAAAGCGCAATAGGGTCTTACCCGGTATATATCCGGGGAAAATAAAAGGAATGCACTCACCTCAAGGAGTTGTGACAGTCACAACTCCTATGAAAGCTTATGTTGTTGGGATGAAATCTGCTGCAGCCCCCGTGGTTGATAACAGAGAACAATAGAGAAGGGATTTATGCCGCACTATTCATCAGGAAGGAGAACAGAGAGATGATCAATGTTCCTTTATTGTAGCTTGTGTCTACGCGTTTCATGAGCTCTGCTCCCTTCATCAGGACATACAGCACAAAAACAACATATCTCAGAGATATGTTGTTTTTGTGCTGTATGTCCTGATGAAGGGAGCAGAGCTACTGAAACGCATAGACACAAGCTACAACAAATGTAACCTGTGGAGATACAAACCCCAGAATATCTGTGCGAGAGTAAACACACCAGCACCTTTAGGCCACACACACAATCCCAACACCAACCTGGGAGACTGCCTAGTAAGAGGTAAAAGGGGAGGCCACTGATTGGATAGTACCACCCAGCCTGTAGGGAGATACCCAGTGAGGGGGAGGAGCCAGTGGTCAGTTGGAAAAGGCATGAGGAAGTGGTGTGCATTCTGAGGAGAGAGTCTGTGAAAGTCAGTCAGAGAATGAGGTGAAGAAGGAAGAAAAGGAGAGGAGGAGAGGAGTAGTAGTTGGAAGGAATCGAAAGTGAAAAGACAGAAAAAGACCTGCAGTGAGAACGGAGTGCTGTGAAAAGGAGAGAGGACCATGAGGTGAGGAACCGGGAACTCCAGGACCCGTGGGCCTCCTGTGGAAGTACAAGACTCCAGGAACTGCAGCGTGTCCGTGGAAGGATGGAACCGAGCTCACAGACCTCAGCACAAGGCAAGCTGCAGATCCCTAGGATAGTGAGACCCTTTATGGACGTTATCAATTCTGCCAGGTGAAGCAATCTCCAGGGTTCTTCACCACCAAAAGAGTCTGAAGCATCAGCAGCAAAGATGGGACCGGGACCTGAACCTCTTAAATAGTCCAGGCTGCCTGCAATAGGACCAAGAAAAACAGAGGGGTTTGCAAGTAGCTTTAAGCCACGGGAGCCCATCTAAAACAAGTATGCACGGAGGACAGTGATCCCAGGTCACAGCTGGCACGGAGAACAAGGGGAGTGGAGACACCTGGGATCAGCACCCGCGGGTTCAGGGACCACCACGGAAAAGTAAACAAGGCAAGTTAAACTACAACACTGGAGTGGATTGTTTCCTTGACGGCGTGCACTCACATAGACTGTTTTCCAACTACAACCCCCATCATCCACTGCTTGGGCCTTTCCCTGCTTGCAGAGGGCTCTAACCATCCAGGCTGCATCACTCCATCAGCCCCAACAGAAACCTGAATTGGTGGCTCCAAATAACCTGGCCACACAACGCAAGTGGCGTAGTTGACAAAAACTCTTTTTATTATATTTTCTTTTGTTTAAAACCCCCTTTTATTTACTCCAAAATACACCACCAGGGTCACGGAACAGGACCCCGCCACGCCTGACGTCTCCGGACTAGTCCGGACCAGTTCTTAGTTCCCCGGCCCTGGGGTGGGGGTGTCACTATCAGTGTGTAAAGAGTGGGAGAAGAGGGTTGCATTGACAATCCAACACAATGGGCAGCACTTTAAACACATTTTATAAGTAGTCATAAAATTATAAATAACTAATGAATGAATAAAGTTACATTAAAACCAAACCCACCATTGCTTTTCTTGTGAAATTCTCAATAAGTTTGATGTGACCCTCTTCTCATTGGAAAAAAAAAGTTGGATCCAAAATGACCGACTTCAAAATGGCCACCATGGTCACCACCCATCTTGAAAAGTTTCCCTCCTCCCATATACTAAAGAGCCACAAACCGGAAGTTGATATCACCAACCATTCCTATTTTATTTAGGTGTATCCATATAAATGGCCCACCCTGTACTATAGTAGTTGAAAAGTGCTTAGATTTTAAATAACTTGCAGAGTCTTTTTCAAGCAGATTTTACAGCCTCTGCAAGCAGCGTCCAGACATGTCTAGACATGTTTAGGTGTTGTCACGCTGAACAAAGGCTAGTAAGACGCAGTACAGCGAATCCCCACTAGGTGGCAGCAGAGTAATGAAGGAGAGATAAAGAAACACTGTAATGGAAAGGCAGCTGAAGTACAGCAGAGTAACTTCAGCAGGTAGTTAACAGGCAAGCCACCAGGGGGCAATAGAATAGTCGAACTGTCAGTATCTAGCCAGGAAAGTCGAGTCACTGCAAAGGGAGGATCAATATCAAATCAGAAAACAGAACCGAGTCGGAAGTCGGGAGATCAGGTATGCAGAGAGAAACACAAACAACAGACAGGAGCGGGAAGTCAGGGACCGGGACAGGCAGACAAACGGGGGAGGGTCAAAGTCAGGACACAGTAGCAGGCAGACAGGACAGATCAAGAACACACACCAAAGCCAGTATACAAGCTGCAAGGCAGAAATATCACTGGCACTGAGCCATAGGTGGAGAGGCAATATATAGTGTCCTGGGATCCAGAACGAGGCAAGGGAAGTTAACCCCTGACATGACCAGACCAGAACTGGGTTTAACCAGCAGCAGGGAAAAGCCGGCCTGGATCATGACAGGTGTGCTTAGTCTGTAACAAATCCACTGAAGTGTTGCAACTTCAATGAAATGCAAGGATTTCATGCCTTTGGTTGCCTATAAACTACATAACAGCTTATTTATTCTGTACAATAAATGTACAATCTGAAAATATGAGAAATAAAACACTCAAGCAGAAGATTCCAGAAAAATGTCAAGCAGCTCAAATTATATAAGATACACCCAAAAGTGTTCAGGAAGCAAAATGTTTGTTGTCCAGTGTAATCATTTTTGTCACTTTCTGCAAATCACATAAACCTTTAAAGGGAATCTGTCACCAGGTTTTTACTACCCCACCAGAGAGCAGCATAATGTAGAGACAGAGACCCTGATTCCAGTGATGTGTTTCTTACTGAGCTCAAGAATATGCTGGACTACCTGCAGCAGGACAAGTATTTCTCTAATTATAATTTACTGCTGATTAACACTAGAAGTCCCAGGAATTTCAAGCTGCATAAGGTTCCAATGGTAGAAATGTTAAATGACCCCTCTCTGGGACTTCTAGTGTTAAACAGTGATTTTATCCAAACTACACTAAGCAGCCAAGTAAGTGAAATGCTGTTGGAATTAGGAAGGTTATTCTGCTCTCAGATTAGGTGGCAAAAACCTGGTGACAGATTCCCTTTAAATAGAGTCTCCTAGATTTTTCTAAAAATTTCCTAACAACATGTTTGCCAGTCGGCTGTTGTTTAATTGTCTATTTACATTGGCAAACAGCACTTCAAATGAGGGCTGAACAATCTGTAAGAGATCTGTCATAGATGACTTACTGCACATAGGCTGCCATTGTTCTCAGCAGCGCAGGTCCAGTTTACAAAGAATGATGTGTTGCCAAGAATGACGAACTTTTGGGCAAACCAAAAGATCATTTTACTCAATGAACGAGCATTTACCTTGTTCCCCAGGTGATTGACAGCCTTTTTTAGACTGCAAGAGTATAATGGTAATCAGCAATGCAATGTCTTTGCCGCACATTCAGGCACCACTGCAGAGTCCAGAGATGGGTTTTCTTCCGTCACTCGCTCATAGTTCAGATCTGAGAGGTCGCTAGAGCGGCAACACTGATATCACTGAGGGCTTAAAAAGTGTATGGTGATTCATTTTTTACTTCTTTGTATATTTTTCGGTGAGTGAACTTTCTAAAATTCTCAGGTATTTCCTTTCAGAGTTGAATTACATACAGTATGCGCTAAATCCCAAAAGTGAGTACACCCCTGACATTTTTGTAAATATTCTCTATATCTTTTCATGGGACAACACTGAAGAAATGACACTTTGTTACAACGTAAAGTAGTCAGTGTACAGCTTATATAAGGCTGCTTTTACACTACATTTTTTTAACATGCGTCATGAACGTTTTTTTGCTGTAGAAACGGATCCTGTTTTTACAAAGAAAAACGCATGTGTTTCGCCCGGGGACCAGGGGTACTCAGATCCGGGCCACAGAGTCACTTCTGTGGGTATCACGATGGCGTGACCCGGTCTGTGATCCCAGGCTCCACAGTAAAAGGGGATTTGTTAGGGGAGATTGTCCGTGACGCCACCCACGGCTGTGGTGATGGTGGAACACCACCGCTGCTCTGGAAGGGGATCCCGGGAGCGATGACAGGGAGCAGCGTAGTTGTTATGTCCCCTCCGTGGGTAGGGGGGTTGGTTGTCCCGGGGCCTGGTGATGGGATAAGCAGGGGGCAGGGCGCAGTGCTGCAGTGTGGTGCCCGAGGGCACGGGTGTACTCACAAGAAAGTCACACGGAGTCACTGGTGAACTAAGAATTGCCGGTGTCCGCGGCCTCCGGTACGGGGGTGTTAGAGTCCCACACACGGTGCAGCAGCCCTTGTTGTTTCTTCCCTGCAGTCAAGTGCCTTTTCCTCCTCTCTCTTCCTCTTTCTTCCGCTTTCTCCTCAGCCGGGGACGGGGAATCTACTCCCCTGTAGTGATGCGGGTACCCAGGTACCGAGGGGCCACCGCCCGGCTCCGGCTACCTGTTCTGGCCCCTTCCTCACTACGGCCTGCCCCGGCCCTTTTGGAGAACACTTCACTCCCAGCCGGGAGCTAAACTCCAGACCTCCGTCCTGTCTGCACTCCTCACACTTTCTGCTCCAGCCCCTCCCCTCTCCTCTGCTTTTCCCTTACACTGGGGGCTGTGCTTTGTCATGCTGCACCGTGTGAGATCATATTACCAAGGAGGATTAACTCTTTATGTGACAACCTGGCTGTGCCAGGGCGTCACACATGCAAACGCAAGTGTTATTTTGCAGGATCCTGTCACTTGAAGTTTATGGGCGGGCATTGGAGTCATGTGATCGGGAGTGAGGGGAACTGAACGTGACAGACTGGGAGCTGGCATCTGACAGCTGCGGAGGCTCCTAGCCAAGGTAAACATCGAGTAACTTGCTTGGATACCCGATATTTACCTTGGTTACGAGCATCTGCAGCTGCTAGGAGTTGGGCTCCCTGCACACGTAGCCAAGGTAAACATCGGATAACTTGCTTGTATACCCGATATTTACCTTGGTTACGAGCATCTGCAGCTGCTAGGAGTCGGGCTCCCTGCACACGTAACCAAGGTAAACATCGGGTAACTTGATGGATACCCGATATTTACCTTGGTTACAAGCGTCTGCAGCTGCTAGGAGCCGGGCTCCCTGCACATGTAACCAAGGTAAACATTGGGTAATTGATGGATACCCGATATTTACCTTGGTTACGAGCGTCTGCAGCTGCTAGAAGCCGGGCTCCCTGCACACGTAACCAAGGTAAACATCGGGTATCCAAGCAAGTTACCTGATGTTTACCTTGGTTACGAGCCTCCGCAGCTCTCAGGCGGGGAGAGAGAGAGAGGAGAGGGAGGGGGCGAGAGGGAGGGGGCGAGAGGGAGGGGGAGAGAGGGACTGATCACGCCAGGCTGGTTTCTGGGCATGCTCAGTAGAGCAAGCAGGATCCTGTCTATCAGCATGCCAGCGTTCACATGCGTTTGCGTGCAGTATAGTCAGGATCCAGTGAAAAACAGTATTTGGACACAGCTCAAAAACGCTACAAGTAGCGTTTTTGAAAAAAGTTAAAAAACTGCAAGTTGCTGGATCCTCACTATAACGCACGCAAATGCAGCTGAACGCATGTTGACACGAGTCCATTGCAAATGCATTGAATTGAAAACGCATTTGCACTGGATCCGTTTTTGCGTTAAAAAAAGTTCATGACGCATGTTAAAAAAATGTAGTTTGAAATCAGCCTTACTGTGTAAATTTGGTGTGCCCTCTAAATAACTCTACACACAGCCATTAATGTCAAAACCGTTGGCAACAAAGGTGAGTACATCTGTAAGTGAAAATGGACAAATTGTGCCCAATTAGTTATTTTGCCTCCCCGGTGACTGATTAGTATTACAAAATGGGGAGCAGGTGTGTTAAATTTGGTGTTATCTCTTACACACTCTCTCATACTGGTCGCTGGAAGTTCAAGATGGCACCTCATGGCAAATAATGCTTTGAGGATCTGAAAGAACAATTGTTGTACTACACAAAGATGGCTTTTACCAGTGTTCCCCAACTACAATGCTCAAGAGCCACGAACAGTGCATATTTTTAGGATATCTTTAATATTACACAGGTGACAGTTTAATTATCTGCATAACATGCACTGTTGGTGGGTCTTGAGGACAGGAGTTGGGAACACTGGCCTAGGCTATAGGATGATTGCCAACACCATGAAATTTAGATACAGCACTGTGGCCAAGACCATCAAGTGGTTTAACAAGACAGGTTCCACTGAGAACAGGCCTCAGCCTGGTCGATTAAGAAGTTGAGTGCATGTGCTTAGCATCATATCCATAGGTTGTCTTTTCAAAATAAACATATGAGTGCTGCCAGCATTGCTAGGATGAGGAGTCAGCTTGTCTGTTCTCAGGCCATACACCGCACACTGCATAAAATTGGTCTGCATGGCTGTTGTCCCAGAAGGAAGCCGCTTCTAAAGATGGTGCACAAAAAATCCTGCAGTTTTCTAAAGACAAGAGGAACCATGTCCTGTGGTCTGATGAGACCAAGATAAACTTATTTGGCTCAGATGGTGTCAAGCGTGTGTGGCAGGAACCAGGCAAAGAGTATCAATATATGAGTGTGTCAAGCATGGTGACATGATGGGACTCTCATGACTTGGGGCTGCATGAGTGCTGCCGGCTGTTGGAATCTACAGTTTAATGAGGAAACCATGATTGTTATTATGTACTGTGACATACTGAAACAGCGCATGATCCCCTCTCTTCAGAAACTGGGCGCAGGGCAGTATTCCAACAAGATAACGACTTCAAACACACCAAGAAACTGTGGGTAAAGGTGCTGATCTGACAAAGCATCTCTACAGGCCTAAACTCTGTTGAGCATCTGTGGTGCATCGTCATGGAAGGTGAAAGAGCGCAAGGTCTCTAACATCCATCAGCTCAGTGAAGTCGTAATGGAAGAGTAGAAGAGGATCCACCGGTTCCTGTGAAGCTCTAGTGAACTTCACGCACAAAAGAGTTAAAGTAGTGCTTGACAATAATGATGACCACACAAAATATTGACACTTTGGGCACAATTTGGCCATTTTCCTGTAGGTGTGTACTCACTTTGGTTGCCAGTGGTTTAGACATTATGGCTGTGTGTTGAGTTATTTACAGGGAACACCAAATTTACACTGTTATACAAGGTGTACACTGACTACTGTACATTGTATCAAAGTGTCATATCTCACTTATATAGCGCTATTAATTCAGTAGCGCTTTACAGATATGATCATCACTGTCACCATTGGAGTTCATAAGCTAAATTCCTTATCTGTATGTCTTTGGAGTGTCTTCACTGTTGTCCCATGAAAAGTTATAATAAAATATTTACAAAAATGGGAGGGGTGTACTCACTTTTGTGATATACTGTATTTTTCGTAAAGAATTTTGCAAAATTGTGGCACATCCATAGCATACGTATAAACTGCTCTATTTAAAATTCCACTCCATTGGTGGTTGGGGGAATGTCGGGGGGTTTATTGCAGCTCTGGAGTGATGTCCCTAATGTAAGGTATGTGCATTTCGTCTCACACTCTTATCGGCACCCCTCCAAGCAGTTTCCAGTAGTTTGTGATCTGCCAAATCGCTCCAGTGCTTCTGGGCCATCTGAATGTCACAACTTGATGTAAGTCAAGGAGAACCAGAACAAGGGTCTCACAGACTTACACTGAGAGCGTGTGACATTTACCTCTGACTTCGGAACAGTCAGAAGTTGTGCACACAAGATGACGGATGGGGGCAGCGGCGTGAAGAGCTGAAGATGGCGAGCGGTGAGAATATTTCTAGGTGCATGGACCTTAAACTCGGAGGAGAACCACTCAGCAACACTGGGGTCATGCTTTAAATAGGTAAACTGTAATGTATGACACTTTCTTTCACAGTAAACTAAATGACATAATCAAGCCATATATCCATATAGCCACATCAACATGATAACTTTGTTTTTTAATTGATTTTCTATTTTCAACCATTGGGAAAATCCCTAGAATTATGTTATCTTCATGACTTTATTATTGGTTCTAAGTAGTGATGAGCGAGTACTAAAAAGCTCGGGTGCTCGAGGCTCGGGCCGAGCATCCCAAGATACTCGTGTACTCAGCCCGAGCACCGAGCCCAATGTTATCCTATGGGAGACCCGAGTATTTTTCTGAAATGACCCCCGGCAGCATGTAGAAACCCTAAAAATGTCACAAAAGTCTCAGAAGAGTGCTCAAATGACATGGCAACAGCATGGGGAAGACCCCTTGAAGCATTTATCACTCAAAAGTCACAGCTGTGAACAATTTTGTCCGAGTTTTATGCCATTTTTACGGACTCACCAGAAAACCTTCCAAAATGACACCAAAATGAATTTTCATGGCGGAAATGTTAAGGGCACATACCCAATAGTGAGATAGAGCTGGTGTATGTTACTTTTTGAGATTAATACATGAAAGATTTTACGTAAAACACTGTGTGGCACTCCGATGTCCAAAACGCACATTTTGTGCTTTTTACTAGCGATGTCGGTCATTTTTTTTTTCATTCTATCTCCCGTCGGTCGGTCTCGCTCTGTCTGTCTCTCTCTGTCTTGTCTGTCCCCCTCTCACAGTCTGTCGGTCAGTCTCCCCCTCTCTCTTACTTACCGTTCCCCGATCACTGCCGCGGCGCTGCACAGCTGTTCACTAAACTCCGGCGACTTTTCCTCTTTTGAAAAAGCCGGCCGCTCATTAAACAATCTCGTATTCCCTACTTTCCTGCTTTTCGGCGCCTATGATTGGTTGCAGTGAGACACGTCCCCACGCTGAGTGACAGGTGTCTCACTGCACCCAAACACAGCAACCGGTGGGTGTGTGTATACTGTGCAGTGAAATAAATAATTAAATAATTAAAAAAAATGGCGTGCGGTCCCCCCAATTTTAATACCAGCCAGATAAAGCCATACGGCTGAAGGCTGGTATTCTCAGTATGGGGAGCTCCACGTTATGGGGAGCTCCCCAGCCTAACAATATCAGTCAGCAGCCGCCCAGAATTGCCGCATACATTATATGCGACAGTTCTGGGACTGTACCCGGCTCTTCCCGATTTACCCTAGTGCGTTGGCAAATCGGGGTAATAAGGAGTTAATGGCAGCCCATAGCTGCCACTAAATCCTAGATTAATCATGTCAGGCGTCTCCCCGAGATTCCTTCCATGATTAATCTGTAAATTACAGTTAAAAAACACGCACACCCGAAAAATCCTTTATTAGAAATAAAAAACACTAACAAAGTCCCTCATCACCAATTTATTATCCCCGACAAACCCTCCATGTCCGACGTACTCCACAGTCCTAAAGCGTCGCATCCAGCTGTGCTGCATGAAGGTGACAGGAGCTGCAGAATACACCGCCGCTCCTGTCAGCTTCACACAGCAACTGAAGACAGCCGCGCGATCAGCTGAGCTGTCACTGAGGTTACCTGGATCCAGCGGTGGATGCAGCGGTGGCCGCCGGTAACCTCAGTGACAGCTCAGCTGATCGCGCTACTCACTGCCGCTCCGGTCAGCTCCACGCAACAAATGAGGTGAGTATCGCGATCAGCTGAGCTGTCACTGAGGTTACCTGGATCCAGCGGTGGATGCAGCGGTGGCCGCGGGTAACCTCCGTGACAGCTCAGCTGATCGCGCTACTTACCGCCGCTCCGGTCAGCTCCACGCAGCAACTGAGGTGAGTATAGCAATCAGCTGAGCTGTCACTGAGGTTAATCGCGGCCACTGCTGGATCCAGCGGTGGCCGTGAGTTACCTGACTGACAGCAGCTGATCGCGCTACTCACCTCAGTTGCTGTGTGAAGCTGACCGGAGCAGCGGTGTATTCCGCTGCTCCTGTCACCTCCATGCAGCAGAGCTGGACGCAACGATGGAGGTCCGTGGATTACGCCGGACATGGAGGGCTTTGTCGGGGTTAATAAATTGGTGATGAGGGACTTTGTTATTGTTTTTTATTTCTAATAAAGGATTTTTCGGGTGTGTGTGTTTTTTAACTGTAATTTACAGATTAATCATGGAAGGAATCTCGGGGAGACGCCTGACATGATTAATCTAGGATTTAGTGGCATCTATGGGCTGCCATTAACTCCTTATTACCCCGATTTGCCAACGCACTAGGGTAAATCGGGAAGAGCCGGGTACAGTCCCAGAACTGTCACATATAATGTATGCGGAAATTCTGGGCGGCTGCTGACTGATATTGTTAGGCTGGGGGGCTCCCCATAACGTGGAGCTCCCCATCCTGAGAATACCAGCCTTCAGCCGTATGGCTTTATCTGGCTGGTATTAAAATTGGGGGGGCCGCACGCCGTTTTTTTTAATTATTTATTTATTTATTTTACTGCACAGTATATACACGCCCACCGGCTGCTGTGATTGGGTACAGTGAGACACCTGTCACTCAGCGTGGGGGCGTGTCTCACTGCAACCAATCATAGGCGCCTGTGGGCGGGGAAAGCAGGGAATATGAGATGGCTGTGTGCAGAGCACAGCACGCCCGCCGGTATAAAGGCTCGGTCACGCTGTGCAGGACGGCCAATCACTGCAATTCCACAACTAACAGGGCTGTGGCATTGCAGTGGTCTGCCAGCCAATCCCTGCCTGAGGGCTGGCTCTCAAAAGAGCGCCAACATGCAGGGATGAAGACCACGAGTACAGCACGAGTATCGCGAAATTACTCGGTACCCGCCGAGTAGCCCGAGTACAGTGATACTCGTGCGAGTACCGAGTAGTAACAATCATACTCGCTCATCACTAGTTCTAAGATAAACAGGTTACTATAGCACATCTGACACTTGTATATACCCAAGGTTTCAAACATATTGAGATTTCTATTGCTTGAGCCACAGGGCACATAAACGAGATATTAAATGCAAATAGTATAGTAATAAACAAAAATAATAGCATTAAGCCTGGATTAAGACATAATCAAAATCTTATTCTTACAGTTAGAACTCACCTCACTCTTAAACACAACAATGAATATGAAGGAGCTGTAAATATGACATCTGTAAGTGTAAATAGGAAAACACATCAGTGTTTCTTATCTGAAATAGAGTAGTCAGAGGAATATACTTCTGTTCATTCTCACACATCATCTGCACACTAACATTGCCATGTGCTGGAAGACCAGGGCTGCCAGGAATCTGTAAAGAGTATGTTTCCTCATGGGAATAGTTGGAGGGATATGGTGAATCAGGTGATAACTGTGGTGCTGTTACAAAACATAAAAGGGTAGGCTGTCAGCGAGAAAGTGAAGTTTGTGCCACGATTACCAAGGAAGCTAGCCGGTCAGGTCTGTGTCACCTGTGGTGGAATCATCTGGAAGTGTTCTGAGCCAAGTGGAACCTGGAGATCACACAATGTCACCAAATGAACCTGAAGACCAAATACCATATCAAGAGAAACCAGAACACCGAATAACACCACCAAAAGAATTTAAAGATCGCATACCATCATCAGAAGAACCCAAATACAGAATACCATTGGGACAGGAATCCAAAGAGCGAATACCACCACCAAAGGAACCCAAAAACCAAACATTGTTACCAGAAGAGGATCAGAATGATCTGGAAGTGTGAGGAGCCCAGAAGAACCCAACAACCATACACCATCACCAGATGAACCCGAAGACCAAATACCATCGCTAGAGGAACCTGAAGGCTAAATACCATCACCAGAGGAACCCAAAGACCACATACCACCATCAGAGAAACCCAAAAACCGAACACTGAACATTGTTACCAGAAGAGGATCAGAATATATGTTCAAACACTAAAGATTGGGCGTCAAGAACCAGAGACTGAGAAACGAACATTTGCTCAAGAGTGATATCCAAGTGAGCCAGGCCATTGCGTCCCACCTTCATTTACTGTACTGAGATAGGAGAACTCAAGTATTTTTCTGGGAAATCTTCTGGAAAAATGCTCGAGTCCCATATTGATTTCCATTATAGTTGAGTTGTGCCTTTCCTAGCATCCAACTGCTTGTTACAAGTACCGAGCACCCGAGTGTGGTAGTGCTCGCTCATCACTAATTATGAATATAAGTAAGGGCGACACTCATGCTTCCTTGATGGACAAAGGACTGGGATTGGTTTATTGTTAAGAGCATTTGTTTATGATAGCATTCAGTGATTGCATATACCTGATCACTCAAGTGTACAGTAAAGCTGGTGTCACACACAGCGACAACGACAACGACGTCGCTGCTACGTCACCATTTTCTGCGACGTTGCAGCGACGTCCCGTCGCTGTCGCTGTGTGTGACATCCAGCAACGACCTGGCCCCTGCTGTGAGGTCGCCGGTCGTTGCTGAATGTCCAGCTTCATTTTTTGGTCGTCACTCTCCCGCTGTGACACACACATCGCTGTGTGTGACAGCGAGAGAGCGACGAAATGAAGCGAGCAGAGGGAGCAGGAGCCGGCGTCTGGCAGCTGCGGTAAGCTGTAACCAGCGTAAACATCGGGTAACCAAGGGAAGACCTTTCCCTGGTTACCCGATATTTACCTTCGTTACCAGCCTCCGCTCTTGCTGCCAGTGCCGGCTCCTGCTCTGTGCACATGTGGCTGCAGTACACATCAGGTAATTAACCCGATGTATACTGTAGCAAGGAGAGCAAGGAGCCAGCGCTAAGCAGTGCGCGCGGCTCCCTGCTCTCTGCACTGTGACATGTAGCTGCAGCACACATCGGGTTAATTAACCCGATGTGTACTGTACCTAGGAGAGCAAGGAGCCAGCGCTAAGCGCGGCTCCCTGCTCTCTGCACATGTAGCACAGCGACGTTATGATCGCTGCTTCTGCTGTGTTTGACAGCTAAGCAGCGATCATAACAGCGACTTACAAGGTCGCTGTTACGTCACCGAAAATGGTGACGTAACAGCGACGTCGTTGTCGCTGTCGCTTAGTGTGAACCCAGCTTAACTGTGAAACATGCTGATGATTTGTTTGCTCTGTACTTTTGTAATACTTTCCAATTACCCATCTCACCTTCAATCTTCCTAATAAAATCTGTTGTGGGTACCACTGGGTCAACATCACTACATGTTGCATTCTGGTCTCAAAAACGCATTTGGTCTAGTCACCAGGATGCAACATTCTAAGGGAGAAATGGCAGACCAGTCAGTGACTGAGACCACCAGGGGCAGCATTCCTCTGGGGGCCATGCACATCAACCTGCCAATGTTTAAAGGTGACAATTTGCTGTTGTGGGACTGTGTATAATGACTGAAGAGCATGCTATGAAAGCACCCCATGACCCCTACCATACGAGCAGAAATAGCCCTGCTAGTCCTGGATGGAGAGACTCAACAGACAATTATGTTTCAACACCTGAGAGACTGTGTACAATGGAAAAAGTAATTTAAATTTTAGAACACATGCACAGAGATACCACTGACTTAGGCAACCTATGCATTCATCTATTCCATCAGTTTCAGAGGGAAGGGGAGCCTGTGGTTCAGTACATGAACATGCTGCAGGAAGCGACGGCCCATATCACTATGAAGACTGAGGAGGAGTAACAAGGACTGGACCCATTGATTGCTGGTTTGAAGGCTACTTATCTATGGCAAACTATAAAAGAATGCTTATGATACAACCCCAGGGGGAGCTTTTGGAAATCAGAGCTAAATTCCTGACTGGTGTGATCCAGAGTCATGAAGTAGTTGCTGCCGTCCTTCTTAGCATGGAGTCTGAATTGGTGTGAAAGCTGCAGCAAGAGATTTGAGAAATAAGAGGGGAACTGCAAGATGTCAGAAGAATCTCTGCAAAAACAGCCGAACCAAACAACCTACCCCAATATCAAGAGAGGACAGGTCAGGACTATCCTTTCTCTCGAGAGCAGCAGTATCTGCCGCAGTTCAGGCCAGGGGAGCACAGAATTGAATGTTGGACTTGCAGAGGAAGAGGACACATCTCCAGAAACTGCCCAAACCAAGAAAACTAGCAGAGGGGGTGAACGTTAAACTAACGTGCCCAACGGTCAAGGAGCATACCGTGGGGTTTGACATTTTAGGAATGGGAATGAGCGCTCCGGAGGTATAGATTCTGATAGACCCACAATATGGGCTAAATTTAATGGACAAAGAATCTGGTGATTGATAGATACAGGTTCCCAGGTAACTACCATGCCAGAAGAGTACGTCCAACAACTTTTTCTGGAGGTTTCTCATTGCAGAAAAGAGTCAAACATATGACTGATGGGCAAATATATATCTTTTTTGCACATGGGGCCCTTCTCTCTTCTCAACCTAATCTATCAGGTGTCCCAATCTGCAGATTACTGTTAAGGTCTAAGTAGGTCAACTTCCAGTTTGTGCATAACATGCAACAATGTTTTCTGTGTCAGAACAGGGACTGGTGCGGATATCTGAAAATTGATGCAATTGAACTTAATAAACAAGTTGGATAAGTAATTTTAATACCTGGTGATATGTGGCATAGATTTATTTTACACAAGCGCATGAAGTGGGTGCTGTCTGTGTTTATACAGTTGACTTTGCACCTGTAACTGCAGTAATTTCAGCTAGCCTTTGTTACAACAGTTTAATAGTTTTATAAGTCATGGTCAATCCAAGGGATTTTTCACATAGTGTCTTTTTTCAGAAGGGTAAGTGCCTTAATTCACTTAAAAAACATTAAAAGCATAACAAATGAACAAGTGCACTGCAATAAAAAATGATTTATTGCAAATATGTTTAGTCTTTTCTAATAAAATTTTTTTTATTTATATAGCACCAACAGCAGCACTTTACAATTCAAAGGGAAAATGGAAAGACAATATGGGACAATACAGAGCAATATATAGTTCAACAGATACCAAGAGGACTGAGGGCCCTCCTCACAAGATTACAATTTATGAGGAAATAGGGGAGGCACAAAAGATAAATGTTAAAAATAAAGTGCTTGAATTGTATAGTCCAGCCATCAATATAAGATATAGAGTCTTCAAATAAGGCTGCATGAACCTTTCACCAGTCAATATGTCTAAAAGCACAGATACAGAGTGCTAATGAGTGCATTGAGGATATGTAAACAGATTTGTAAGAAAATTTTGTAAGGGCAAAGCGAGAACAATTAGATAAGTGGGGTGAAGCGATAGGACAGTCTAAATTAATGTGTTTTTTGAGGGCACGCATAAAACTGTGGGTATTATAAATTAATAGAATTGTTTTTGGTAGTGTGTTCCAGAAAATTGGTGCAGCTCAAAAGAAGTCTTGGAGACGGGAGTGGGAGGTTATTATATGGATGTCAGTCTTAGGTCATTAGCGGAGGGAACAGGTAGAGTAATAAAAAGAGATGAGGGGGAAGATATTGGCACACTAAAGGCAACTATAGAACATTATTAAACTGCAGATTAACTTCATATCTGCAGATTAATAGTGTTTGGGGACATTAAAGATTCCTTTTAAGTGTCCCCCTATCTAAACTGCTCCCTTTCTTTACTCAACCCCCTCTTTACACTGTTCCCTCACACTTTGTAATCCATATACTGTCAAGTGTCTATATTGCACAATCTCCTCACACCCCCTCCTCTGCATATGTAAGAGACAGATTGCAGTGGTCATTCTCCTATCCCTGAAAACACCAATCACATCAAAGTCTTGTAGTTTGAATAATGTATTGCATTTCTGTAGATATTGTGTTTTCATGTACTGTACTGTGTGTTGTGAAATTTGTTTCAATAATGTAATGTTTAAAGAATCTGATGTATAATGTATGGTGATTTAAAGTCTATAATGTAGAATGTAACAATGCAAGATAATGTATATGATATAGTTTTGTACTGATAATGCAGTGTAGTATTGGAAACGTTGTAGTGAGATGTAAGGTATAATGCATTGTGTATAAGATGTAAATTGTCTCTTCAGGGAGGAAGTAGACAAACTCTAGTGCCACCTATTGGACGTAGCACCTCGTAACTAGTGTATAAGATGTGATAATGTAACGTTAATGTAGGTAAAAGTTTAAGTTCTACCCAATAGACTGCAGGGGCAGACAGAGTTAATGTTGGGACTAGCCCATCCTGGGAGGGGTCAAGCTGAAGAAAAAGGTGATGGACCCTGCTAGACAGTGTTTTTGGGAGTAGTAGCTGAGGGAGACCTTGTGTGAAGAACATTGGACAAATAGTCTTCTGGCTGTTGAGGCTGCATGCATTGGGTGACATATGAGGAGAAGAGACAGAAAAAATGGGAGATAGCATGAACCCTGATAGTGGGTTGGAATGGACAATGGCATTGACAGAGATAAAGATTGAACCTCAGCTGGAGTGGCCCCAGGTAAGTGGAGCCGGAGTGCAATCAGAGTCTGGCCCTTTTTAACTGTAAAGGAATTGGGTGAAGTTTACTGGCATGTGATTTGTTCATGACCCAAGCATGGTTTCCAAAGAAGACCAGGAGCCTAAGGTCTTATGTGGCGCCCTGGCCTAGCCAGGTCGTCACAGATAACATACAAACACCCTCACCCCCATTAGACAGGGACACCAGCCAAACAAAAACCCTTGTTGCCTCCCTCCAGTGTCTGATGTCCACACCAGGTGGGGCGGAGCCAAGCAGTTGGCCCCACCCACCGAGGAGTTTACAGGCCTGGAGGCGGGAAAAATGTCAGATAGAGTTTGGAGTTTGAAGTGAGAGGAGTGAGCACTTGGGTGTCTGGGTTTGTGGCCCAGGCACTGACAGCAAGGTTGGCAGACGGTGGTGGCCGTCTGCAGGAGTGGTGGAGCAACACGGAACCGTAGGACCGGGGTCAGGTGACGGCCCGCCGGTACCGACCGGGGAGCGAAGTGAAGCCAGCACACACAGGCAGGGCCATCGGACCCCGACCAGGCTTGGAGCCGCCGACAATAGTCAGATCCGAATGTGACTGGAACCCCAGGGGTTTCACAACAGCAAAAGTCCCGATTGAAGGTAACAGCCCACACCGTGAGGGTATACAGCTACCGCCTAAGGCTAGAGACCCAAGGGCCAGTGCCTGCGGGCAAACGGGCTCCTCCAGTACCCATACATCGGGGAGCGGACTACCGTTGGGAATCCACAGTAGTCAGAAGGAGAACATCAAGGTGCAGGGAAAGACAGCCGCCATCACCTGTCCGGGGAGAGACACTGCAGCCAGCTGCGGGACCCATCCATCCAGCCGTTTGGTTTACCAAGGACTTTGTACCTTTCTTGCTGAGTGAGTACACCCGTGCCATCCAGGACCGTGCCTCGCTGTCCTTGCAACCCTGCACCTCACCAACCCTGCTTCCTCGTCACATCGTCATCGGGCCCCGGGACCACCGACCCCTATCCACGGAGGGGGAAAACAACATCGCAGCTGCTCCCTACCATCGCTCCCGGGATCCCCGTCACCAGCAGTGGTGGTGCCCATCTTCACCACGACCCGTGGGTGGCGTCACGGACTAAATCCCCTAAACCAACCACCCCTTTTACTCACGGGCGAGGAGCGCCGCTCGAGTCCCCGGATCCAGCCCACCGCTTGAGCCACCCACTTGAGTAGCTATCGCAGCAGCGCCGGACCCGAGCCTTAGCGAGCGCAGTGCAGTGGCGTCCTCCCCGCCCGCGACACTTACTCTAGGAATAATAGAACCCATATAAAGACTAGACGTGGAACCGCTATAGGTATAGGGAAAGAGAGCATCACTGCTGTACTGGTGTGTTGTACTGGGTCTGTTTTACCTTGGCTGATTATCAAAAATAGAGGTGATACTCCCACCATTTTTTTAATAAATTATTAAAATAATTAAAAAAATGCTGCAGGGTCCCCCCCATTTTTCTGATATCCAGCCAAGATAGATTAGGCAGTTGGGGGCTGGTATTATCAGGCTGGGAAGGCCCATGATTATTGGGACATTCCCAGCCTAAAAATAGCAGCCTGCAGCTTTCCTGGCACTTTGCCTAGCTCTTACTGATAGTCCTGGTGTGGTGGCAATCGGGGTAATCCTTTTGGAGTTAATGTCAGCCGTGAATCGAAAGCTAGCATCAAGCTTAGGGGTTATTAATGGAGAGGTGTATATCATACACCACCATTATTAACCCAGCAAGTATACAGTTAAAACACACACACACACAGAAAAAAGTCACTTTATGCTTAGTGTGACCTTCTTTTCTGACTTTTTGAGGTAGACACAAAGGTGTTGTCGACTGTGCTTTTGTGCCTGTCTCAAAAAGTTTAACACTTTTGAAAAGTAGGTTATGCAGAGCACAAAATGACTCCATTTGCTTCATTAAGGTCAATGGCACTGTGGGTGAATATAATGTTCTTTAGGACTTTAGACACAAGCACCAATAGAGCCACTGATGTATGGCAAAAAGGTGATGTGAATATAGCCTTAACCGAGTTTGAGACGTACACATACACTATGTGCAGAATTATTAGGCAAGTTGTATTTTAGAGGATTTTTTTTATTATTGATCAATAACTATGTTCTCAGTCAACCGAAAAGACTGATAAATATCAAAGCTTAATATTTTTGGAAATTGGAGTGTTTTTTTTTTAGATTTGGCTATCTTAGGAGGATATCTGTTTGTGCATGTAACTATTACTGTGCAGAATTATTAAGCAACTTAATAAAAACCAAATATATTCCCATCTCACTTGTTTATTTTCACCAGGTAAACCAATATAACTGCACAAAATTTAGAATTAAACATTTCTGACATGCAAAAACAAAACCCCCAAAAAATTAGTGACCAATATAGCCACCTTTCTTTATGATGACACTCAACAGCCTACCTAATCCATAGATTCTGTCAGTTGCTTGATCTGTTTACGATCAACATTGTATGCAGCAGCCACCACAGCCTCCCAGACACTGTTCCGAGAGGTGTACTGTTTTCCCTCCCTGTAGATCTCACATTTTATGAAGGTCCACAGGTTCTCTATGGGGTTTAGATCAGGTGAACAAGGGGGCCATGTCATTATTTTTTCATCATTTAGACCTTTACAGGCAAGCCACGCTGTGGAGTAGTTGGATGCATGTGATGGAGCATTGTCCTGCATGAAAATCACGTTTTTCTTGAACAATACCGACTTCTTCCTGTACTACTGCTTGAAGAAGTTGTCTTCCAGAACCTGACAGTTGGTCTGGGAGTTGAGCTTTACTCCATCCTCAACCCGAAAAGGTTCCACAAGTTCATCTTTACTGATACCAGCCTATACCAGTACCCCACCTCCACCTTGCCGACGTCTGAGTCGGAGTGGAGCTCTCTGCCCTTTACTGATCCAGGCTCTGGCTCATCCATCTGGCCTATCAAGAGTCACTCTCATTTCATCAGTCCATAAAACCATTGAAAAATCAGTCTTAAGATATTTCTTGGTCCAGTCTTGACGTTTTATCTTATGTTTCTTGTTCAAAGATGGTCGTTTTTCAGCCTTCCTTACCTTGGCCATGTCCCTGAGTATGGCACACCTTGTGCTTTTTGATACTCCAGTAACAATGCAGCTCTGAAATTTGGCCAAACTAGTGGCAAATGGCATCTTGGCAGCTTGACACTTGATTTTCCTCAATTCATGGGCAGTTATTTTGCGCCTTTTTTGCCCAACATGCTTCTTGCGACCCTGTTGGCTATTTGCCATGAAACACTAGATTTTTCGGTGATCACGGTTCAAAATTTGGAAATTTCAAGACTGCTGCCTCCCTCTGCAAGACATCTCACAATTTTGGACTTTTCAAAGCCTGACAAATCTCTCTTCTGATCCATTATGCCAAAAGAAAGGAAGTTGCCTAATAATTAAGCACACCTTATATAGGGTGTTGATGTTATTATTACACCACACCCCTCCTCATTACAGAGATGCACATCACCTGATTTACTTAACTGGTAGTTGGCTCTCAAGCTTCTACAGCTTGGAGTACGACAACATGTATAAAAAGTATCATATGATCAAAATACTCATTTGCCTAATAATTCTGCACACAGTATACTTTCATTACTACCTAATATATCGTTCTTCTTAACCCATTTATGTATTGAGTAAACAAAAGTCAATGCGTCGATAATATTCAGGATCAAAAAAGCTTGGGGCATGTAAAAAAACCTGTGAACCATGTCGTCCTTTGGCAAAAAAAATCTCAGACATTTATGTATATTTTAGCTGAATAGCTTTATTCTGAATGAGCTCTATCCACCCCAATCCTCACTCTACAGCACAAATAAAAATATTTGAATGTGGCGATGGTGCAAAGCTCAGACAGTTAGTTTTTTTTTTTTAGCTTAATACTCTCTAGGTCTAGGGGCACTGATTGTAAAGCCTGCTTTACATGTTACGATTTCACATACGCTATCGAATGCAATCGTAACCGCCACCATCGTATGTGCGGCACTTTCAATTTGTTCAATGTGCAGCACAAACGATTAACCCCCGTCACACGTACTTACCCGTCCATTTGACCTCGATGTGGGAGGCGAACGTCCACTTCCTGGAGTGGGAGGGACGTTCGGCGTCACATTGACGTCACGCGGCAGTCGGGCAATAGAAGCGGAGGGGCGGAGATGAGCGGGACGTAAACATCCCGCCCACCGCTCCTTCTGCATTGCTGGCCGGGAGCCACAGGACGCAGGTAAGATCTGTTCATCGTTCCCGGGGTGTCAAACACTGTGATGTGTGCTACCCCAGGTACGATGAACAATCTGACGTTCAATTTTTAGGAATTGAATGATGTGCATGCGATGAACGTTTTACCGTTCAAACGCAATCGCATGTTCCTGTCACACACTACAATGTACCTTACGATGCCGGATGTGCATCACTTACGACGTGACCCCACCGACACATCGTAAGATATATTGTAGAGTGTAAAGCGGGCTTAAGAGGGCTCAATTTTACCCAAGAACTCTTGAGAAAGAGTTCTACCTATCATCAAGTCTTCTACCATTATTCATTTTCAGGCAGCAACTTTCCACCAAGTCTGGTGATGTTTGCATTAAAGAGCTGTGAGGCAGCGGCTTCTCAGAGCCAGAAAAGTGAGGCAGTGACGCAGGTTCTTGTTCACACCAACAGTATTTTATTCAAAGCACAAAGTGTTATAGACCTGGAAACCCGGAACTGAGCCGGTTCACATAAATGCAGTCCAAAAAAATGTCTATGTTGCCTCTTGCGCTGCTCTAAGAATCCTGGGTGCAGAGGTCCGCTTTATAATGTCCAGGTTTCTCAGTACTGTTCTCTGTTTGCTCCACACAGCATGTGCTGCTCCAACAGCCTGGATCCCAACTGATAGGAATAACGTTTGGAACACCATTCTAAGTCCGAACTGGGTGCAAAAACCTAAAAAAACATCACTATGGGGAGATAAGGTATGCACACCAGTGACTATGTAAGGGGAATACATGAAATAGCAGAAACTGCTGTGTGAATACTGACTTGAAAAATCCAATAGCTATATGCAAGAGTGAAAATGTGAAAAATGGAATCTGCATTACTGCCATGAACATATGAATCAAGAGAAATTTAGCTACTGAATTGATCAATGCAATAGAGCCCCAACACTACGCCAAAGTATTTCTCTACGTTGGGGTCCCTAGCTTGTGTGTGTCCTCTCATGCAGTTAAAAAACTTACCGTGTATGGGAAGCTGAGACCCAAGCGATTTATGCGTATGATATGGATTGGCAATAGGTGTGGTTGGGGAGGGTTCACAAACGATAAAATACTAACAAATAGGAATAACGTTTGGAACACCATTCTAAGTCCGAACTGGGTGCAAAAACCTAAAAAAACAAAAAAAAAGTTTTTTAACTGAATGAGATTACACACACAAGCTAGGGACCCCAACGTAGAGAAATACTTTGGCGTAGTGTTGGGGCTCTATTGCATTGATCAATTCAGTAGCTAAATTTCTCTTGATTCATATGTTCATGGCAGTAATGCAGATTCCATTTTTCACATATTCACTCTTGCATATAGCTATTGGATTTTTCAAGTCAGTATTCACACAGCAGTTTCTGCTATTTCATGTATTCCCCTTACATAGTCACTGGTGTGCATACCTTATCTCCCCATAGTGATGTTTTTGTAGGTTTTTGCACCCAGTTCGGACTTAGAATGGTGTTCCAAACGTTATTCCTATTTGTTAGTATTTTTTCGTTTGTGAACCCTCCCCAACCACACCTATTGCCAATCCATATCATACGCATAAATAGCCTGGGTCTCAGCTTCCCATACACGGTAAGTTTTTTAACTGCATGAGAGGACACACACAAGCTAGGGACCCCAACGTAGAGAAATACTTTGGCGTAGTGTTGGGGCTCTATTGCATTGATCAATTCAGTAGCTAAATTTCTCTTGGTTCATATGTTCATGGCAGTAATGCAGATTCCATTTTTCACATTTTCACTCTTGCATATAGCTATTGGATTTTTCAAGTCAGTATTCACACAGCAGTTTCTGCTATTTCATGTATTCCCCTTACATAGTCACTGGTGTGCATACCTTATCTCCCCATTGGATCCCAACTGAGACACATCCTGCTGTGCTCTGCAGAATTAAATGTATTTCCCCAGACAGGAGCCTACAGCAAAACCGGACTGGTGGGAGACTTCCATCCCACTGCCAAACCTACAGAACTCTACAAAATAAAAGACCTAACAGGTTTTATTAAACAAAATACTTGTTCAAATATCTTGACCAAGTTCACACTCTTTTTTTTTGTGTTGCCCTTGTGATGCCCTGGACAAGTCAGGTCGTCCCAGGTAGTCACACACAACACCACACCCCCCTCCCGGTTAGGTTACATCAGTCAAACTAAAAACCTTAATACCACACAATAGGTCAAATCCATCTATGGACACTCCATTAATCAGATTATATCCCAACAGGAAGAAATATGAATTTTTTCATCCCAAAAAAGGAGTATTCAATGTCTCAATAATACAAAAATAATTTTATTGACATTCAATTTTAAACAACACCACACATTAAAAATAGTAAATTGCAGTCAAAAAATTTTTTTTTTTTTTTTTTTCTGTGTATCAGGGTGTAGCGGTATCAATATTGCACATAGTATCCAAAAAGTATCCAGTATTAAATCTGGATTAACAAAAAATCGTTTCAGGTATTTAAGATGTCAAAGTACATTTATAAAGCAAACTTAGGCCCAATGGTCACTATGCAATACCATTGCCAGTGTCTGCATAGCTCCGGGATGTTCAATGCTGTACTGAAATATATTTATAGGCCCCCCTCCTATGCTGAGTCAAGATCACTCCATTCGATGTTACTGTGCATATACATCATATAGTGACAGCACTACAACTCCACTACGCGTCATTGGAGTAATTTATGCAACAGACAAGGAACAGAGAAGGCCGAATCAGCATAAGCGGGCGTATCAGTTCCTCCAATCAAACACCAATTTCATAAAAAGTGTATGTATAGCCCGTTAAGAAATATGCTATGTCTGCATATACATAATCAGAACCTCAGTGCACACTACCTTAAATCCTTGGATCACCAAGACAAATAAGTAAATCTGATATGCAAGACAGACAGAGCACAGAAATCCCTATATAAGGGCTTTACAGCCGTTGAACAGTCCCGGGGATATAGACACCATGCTGGTATATGCCTATCACAGCCCTCCCCCCACATTAAATCGCAGTCACTCCATCAATTGTTGCTATTTGTATACAAAGACACCAGTGCTCAAACACAGCGTGTCACTCCATAGTAATTGTTACAGTCAACAAGGGATGGAGGGAGTAAGATCGACATACAGGGTATGTGAATTAAACCAATCGGACGTATTGGATTATGTGCAAGGTTCCTAATGCTATATCACAATGCCGCACTCCAGCAGCCACATTGGCGACCGCTGTAATCACAAAGTAAGAACCGGCAACAGGCAAAGCCTCCGGTACAATAAACTAGCATGGCATTATGCAAATAAAGCAAAGTTACCTCAGTGTGTGCGCCGCAAACACCCGATCCCCGACACGTGTTTCGCTCCCGGCTTCTACAGGGGGCATGTCGGGTCACGGTAGACACAGGGATTATATATGTTACGCCCACCTATCCGGGATCCTTTGGGCGCTTGCATGAATCCGTCACTTCCTGTTGTAAAAGGAACTTCCTGCCAGGCGATAGTGGAACGCATCCTGCGTGTCAAGCACCGGATGTGTGCAGCGACGCAGGAGCGTCCCCCATTCACACGCCTATTATTCAGTCCGAGGAAGATTTTGGACTTCTGCAAGCGCTCCGTCCCAGGATTATTAATTACATTTATAGCGGTAACCCTTATCAGGCAGAAAGGAATGCCATATACACATATTAAACAGAATTATTACAAAAATACAATTCTTATATAGCCTTCAGGCAGATATTTATATATGCTCCTCCTTTTCAAGCCCGATACTTCATTCCTACTCCGGAACAAAGAAGATGGCCCCATCCTGGATATATTCAATAACTTCTCAGTTTCATCATCTCATTATGGGACCAGCATCACTATGGTGGGCATAAATTAATGTGCACGTATGCAATTTATCTACAAAAAATCAAAACACAAACAAATAAATATACACTATAAACACATACATGCTCTTCCCTACTAACAAAAACCCGACATAAAAATAAAATTTTTTACAACAAATTTAAGAAAAATAAAAACCACAGGATTGACCAGGAGACAAAGAAAATGTCACCAAGCATACACATAAGATCTACAGGAACGCTCCGAATCCCAGGGTCTCATTGAGGCCCTGCGGGTTCAGTGTGCCCAACCTGAAGATCCACCGACTCTCCACCCTCGCCAAAATTTTACTCAAATCACATCCCCTTATACCTAATTCCACTTGGTCGATTGCCTTTACTTTAAGGACATGTGGGTTGCTGTTATGCATCTCCTTGAAATGACGTGGGAGTGTCTTGAGTTGAGTATTATCTTCCACCGTTCTTGCCCTCGCAATGTCCCTACAGTGTTCACGTATGCGAACCTTAAGTTCACGAGTCGTAAGACCCACGTACAGCTTTTTACATGGGCACTCGCCTACATAAATGACCCCCTTTGAGGAACAGGTTAGACGCTTCTGTATGTCAAATTGTTTGGTACCATCAAAGTTGGAAAAAGTTCTTGACTTGACACAGTTGGCACAGGCCTTACAAAGGCCACATGGGAAAAAGCCCTGATCAGACACCGGTATATATTTTTTGTTTATTTTTTCCCGATCAAAATGGCTACGCACCAATATGTCCTTAAGGCTTTTTGATCTACGTGCTGTGATAAGGGGTCTAGGGGGGAGAAACTTCCTTATAATAGGGTCCGATTGTAAAATCCCCCAATGCTTGATCATTATTTCCTTCATCTCCATCCATTTATTATGATACGTGGTGATAAATCGTATGGGTTCTTTCTTCTCCACACCACTATTTACTTGGAGAGTTACTTGGAACAAAAAATCGTTCCAAGAGGGCTCCGCGTACAGATCTACCCAGCCTTTGATTTGGAAGATGATGGTCTCAATCAGAGATGGATGGCGGCAGCGACAACTTGCTCATTGGAGTTCATCCGTATTATCATTGAAAAGAATAGTATGACCCTAGAGAAAATGGAGAAGGAAATTGAATTGACCCAACAAAGTCTTCAAAAGGAGATGAGTGTAGAGTCCTTTCAAAATCTGGCAACTATGTTAGAAAAGGACTTTGAGAAATGGGAAAAAGATATATCTAGTGACAAACAGAAGAAATACTTACGTGATGTGGGCGATTTCGAAGGCAATAGAATTTTTCGGTGGCAGTATAAGAAGGTAGAGCAGGGAAAGGATCGATCTAGGAGTTCATCGGTGCAGTCGATGTCATCTAGTGTTGCAAGTAGCAGCGCATCTATGGATCGTAACCACGGGGTGAACACACGTTCGAGAAACAAACAAAAGTTCACCAAGCGCCCATATGATATTTTCAATAGGGACAATGTGGAAAATCAGCAACAACTTAAGGTGATTAATCTTTCTCAGCATAACTTGACAGAATTACAGATATTGCTTTTGAGTAAAGGCTTATCATTCTCTCCTACTTGTTTGGCAGACCCATTCACATCCGTAAAGGATCTGCACATGTTTGCGAGGAAATTGTTTTTTAGACGTTTATATAGCAGAACTGAACAATCCCAAGATCAGTGGTCCACACGGGAGGAGGAAGCTTTGGCCATTTTGGAATCATTGGAGGAGGAGAGCCAATCACAGATGGTGAGTGCCTTTCCGCATGATCTTTTGAACAAATCCACCAAATTCCCGGCCTTCAACTCATGCCCGGCCATAGAAATATTCACACGCATGGTTACACAGGAATTTCAGCAAAAATTCACAGGACCCTTTGGTCCTTCGAATTTAACCAAGGGAGAAAGGGCAGCATTGATGGAGCTACAGACATGGGATGATGTTGTGTTCAAGCCCGCCGATAAAGGCGGGAACATAGTGGTATGGCCTACCACTATGTATGAGCGCCAAGCTTATAAGCTACTCAACAAAAAGCAATGTTATAAAAGATTGACCACCAGTCCTCTCCCCGCATTTAAGGAGGAGTTATTAACTATTATTGAAGCGGGCTTTGAACAGGGAGTGATACCCAAGAAATTAGTGGACTATATTAAAAAATTGCACCCTAGGTTAGCAACATTCTACCTGATACCGAAGGTGCACAAGAGTATAACTGATCCGCCGGGTAGGCCTATTGTGGCAGGAAATGGGGGACTGTGTGAGGTCGTCTGCAGTATCATTGACCATTACCTGCAGCCATTGGTCATTGAACTACCATCATTTATTAGGGACACGACATCGGCCTTGTGTAGGTTGGAGGGTATACAATTAGGACCAAATATGACGTTGGTCACGGCCGATGTCGAGTCCCTTTATACGTCTATCATGCATGCGGACGGGCTGCGGGCAGTCTCCTATTTCCTTAACAATAGTAGCATCGAAAAACCTATGATTGAGTTGCTTTTGCTGCTGTTAGAATTTGTACTCACGCATAACGTGTTTACATTCGATCAAAAATTCTTTTTGCAAACACAGGGAACTGCGATGGGGGCGGCTTGTGCCCCCTCGTATGCGAACCTTTTTTTGGGGGCATGGGAGCGGGAGATCTTTTTGGGGGAGACCATCCCGGGTTGTAATTGCATCCTTAATTGGATGCGTTACATTGACGACGTATTGTTTATCTGGGATGGCCCCCCCGATGGTCTCGATCAAATGATGCGATCACTTAACGATAATCAGTTGAACATCAAATTGACATTCAAGCAAGGGAGGGAACTTGACTTCCTTGATATTCTAATTCAAACTAGAGATGATGGCTTTCTCTCAACTTCCATCTTTAGAAAAAGCACGGCTACTAACAGTTTGCTGCATGCTTCTTCTTCGCATCCCAAGTCGGTGATCTCAGGGATACCTGTGGGCCAGTTTCTGAGAACCAAACGCATCTGTTCGGATCAAGAATCGTTTGAGAGACAATCTGGGGAACTGGCCAATAGGTTCAGGGAAAGGGGGTATAGTAAAAAAATGATCTGGAAGGGTTTTCAACGGGCTAGACATACCCCAAGGAACATCTTGTTATTTCCCAGAAGTCAAGAACCTGGAAGGAATAGTGGTGTGGAGAAGAAAGAACCCATACGATTTATCACCACGTATCATAATAAATGGATGGAGATGAAGGAAATAATGATCAAGCATTGGGGGATTTTACAATCGGACCCTATTATAAGGAAGTTTCTCCCCCCTAGACCCCTTATCACAGCACGTAGATCAAAAATCCTTAAGGACATATTGGTGCGTAGCCATTTTGATCGGGAAAAAATAAACAAAAAATATATACCGGTGTCTGATCAGGGCTTTTTCCCATGTGGCCTTTGTAAGGCCTGTGCCAACTGTGTCAAGTCAAGAACTTTTTCCAACTTTGATGGTACCAAACAATTTGACATACGGAAGCGTCTAACCTGTTCCTCAAAGGGGGTCATTTATGTAGGCGAGTGCCCATGTAAAAAGCTGTACGTGGGTCTTACGACTCGTGAACTTAAGGTTCGCATACGTGAACACTGTAGGGACATTGCGAGGGCAAGAACGGTGGAAGATAATACTCAACTCAAGACACTCCCACGTCATTTCAAGGCGATGCATAACAGCAACCCACATGTCCTTAAAGTAAAGGCAATCGACCAAGTGGAATTAGGTATAAGGGGAGGTGATTTGAGTAAAATTTTGGCGAGGGTGGAGAGTCGGTGGATCTTCAGGTTGGGCACACTGAACCCGCAGGGCCTCAATGAGACCCTGGGATTCGGAGCGTTCCTGTAGATCTTATGTGTATGCTTGGTGACATTTTCTTTGTCTCCTGGTCAATCCTGTGGTTTTTATTTTTCTTAAATTTGTTGTAAAAAATTTTATTTTTATGTCGGGTTTTTGTTAGTAGGGAAGAGCATGTATGTGTTTATAGTGTATATTTATTTGTTTGTGTTTTGATTTTTTGTAGATAAATTGCATACGTGCACATTAATTTATGCCCACCATAGTGATGCTGGTCCCATAATGAGATGATGAAACTGAGAAGTTATTGAATATATCCAGGATGGGGCCATCTTCTTTGTTCCGGAGTAGGAATGAAGTATCGGGCTTGAAAAGGAGGAGCATATATAAATATCTGCCTGAAGGCTATATAAGAATTGTATTTTTGTAATAATTCTGTTTAATATGTGTATATGGCATTCCTTTCTGCCTGATAAGGGTTACCGCTATAAATGTAATTAATAATCCTGGGACGGAGCGCTTGCAGAAGTCCAAAATCTTCCTCGGACTGAATAATAGGCGTGTGAATGGGGGACGCTCCTGCGTCGCTGCACACATCCGGTGCTTGACACGCAGGATGCGTTCCACTATCGCCTGGCAGGAAGTTCCTTTTACAACAGGAAGTGACGGATTCATGCAAGCGCCCAAAGGATCCCGGATAGGTGGGCGTAACATATATAATCCCTGTGTCTACCGTGACCCGACATGCCCCCTGTAGAAGCCGGGAGCGAAACACGTGTCGGGGATCGGGTGTTTGCGGCGCACACACTGAGGTAACTTTGCTTTATTTGCATAATGCCATGCTAGTTTATTGTACCGGAGGCTTTGCCTGTTGCCGGTTCTTACTTTGTGATTACAGCGGTCGCCAATGTGGCTGCTGGAGTGCGGCATTGTGATATAGCATTAGGAACCTTGCACATAATCCAATACGTCCGATTGGTTTAATTCACATACCCTGTATGTCGATCTTACTCCCTCCATCCCTTGTTGACTGTAACAATTACTATGGAGTGACACGCTGTGTTTGAGCACTGGTGTCTTTGTATACAAATAGCAACAATTGATGGAGTGACTGCGATTTAATGTGGGGGGAGGGCTGTGATAGGCATATACCAGCATGGTGTCTATATCCCCGGGACTGTTCAACGGCTGTAAAGCCCTTATATAGGGATTTCTGTGCTCTGTCTGTCTTGCATATCAGATTTACTTATTTGTCTTGGTGATCCAAGGATTTAAGGTAGTGTGCACTGAGGTTCTGATTATGTATATGCAGACATAGCATATTTCTTAACGGGCTATACATACACTTTTTATGAAATTGGTGTTTGATTGGAGGAACTGATACGCCCGCTTATGCTGATTCGGCCTTCTCTGTTCCTTGTCTGTTGCATAAATTACTCCAATGACGCGTAGTGGAGTTGTAGTGCTGTCACTATATGATGTATATGCACAGTAACATCGAATGGAGTGATCTTGACTCAGCATAGGAGGGGGGCCTATAAATATATTTCAGTACAGCATTGAACATCCCGGAGCTAAGCAGACACTGGCAATGGTATTGCATAGTGACCATTGGGCCTAAGTTTGCTTTATAAATGTACTTTGACATCTTAAATACCTGAAACGATTTTTTGTTAATCCAGATTTAATACTGGATACTTTTTGGATACTATGTGCAATATTGATACCGCTACACCCTGATACACAAAAAAAAAAAAAAAAATTTTGACTGCAATTTACTATTTTTAATGTGTGGTGTTGTTTAAAATTGAATGTCAATAAAATTATTTTTGTATTATTGAGACATTGAATACTCCTTTTTTGGGATGAAAAAATTCATATTTCTTCCTGTTGGGATATAAACTAAAAACCTTGTCACCACCCTCCAGGTTTGATGTCCACACCAGGGGGGCGGAGCCAGGCGGTTGGCTCCGCCCACCGATAAGTTCACAGAGCTGGAGGCGGGAAAACACGGAGTCAAGTTCAAGTTCTAGGAGAGAGTAGTCAGGAGGAGGTGTAGAGCAGACAAGTTCACGGGCAGTCCTGTGTCCAGGTCTGCCAAGAGACTACCGGGTGGCTGAGTCGGAGCCCAGTCACCATTGGCAAGTAGGCAGACTGTGGTGGCCGCCTGCAGGAGCTGGGATTACAGCTGGTAGAACCGTAGGGACCGGGGTCGGGCGGTGGCCCGCCGGTACCGAACCGGGGAACCGATTGGAAACCGGAGCACCAGGAAGGGTACTCAGACCCAGTACAAAGCCCTGAACCGACAGGGCCAAGTCGAATTAACTGATTGCAGACTGGACTTAAGGACCTATCCCACACAAGCCCCGTTAGAAGACAACAGCCCAACCATACAGGGTAAAGCCACCGCCAAGGCATAGAGACCCAAAGGGCCAGCGTCTGCGGGAAAACGGGCTCCTTCGGCATATACAAGTCGGGGAGCGGACTACCGGTGTCTAGGCATAGGAGTCAAACATTTACACACAGAGGTGCAGGAGAAAGGCGGAAACCACCAACCTATTCTTGGAAAATCTGCAGCCGGCTGCGGGCCCCGTTCATCACTCTGTTTGGTTTACCAGAGACTCCGGTGTCTTGTGTCATAGTGAGTACACCCGTGCCTTCGGGCCACGCACCGCAACACCTCACCCTGCACCCCGGCCCTCGACCATCCGGGCCCTGGGACCAACACCCCCTACCCACGGAGGGGTAACACCTAGCTGCGCCATTACACCGCTCCCGGGAGCCCCCATACCTTAACCGCAGTGGTGGTGTCTACCATCACCACAACCCGAGGGTGGCGTCACGAACTTACATCCCAAACCAAACCACCATGCCCCCAGCCATGGAACTCCTCACCCAAGTCCCCGCGTGTAGCGCCAACTCACTTGCAGAGTGACGTGACCCCCGGGTCCATGAGAGGCTCGAGTCCCCACCCGCAGTACGAGCACGGATCCGAGCGGCTCGGCGGTCGCAGCCGAGTCCGCACGGTGATACACATCGACTCTTCTGGCGTCTGCGAACAGGATAGAACCATCCACTTACCTGTGGAAGTGCGCCTTGAAATTATCGTTAGCGGTGTCCCGCTGAAAAATTGCAGAATCCACCATCTTTGGCGCGAAAAGTTCCCGCCCGAGCCGTCTTCCCTGAACAGAAAGGGCGCGAAAGTGAAACCCCGCCCCCCGAGAGCAGAGCGGTGCAGAGAGCAAGTAGAGTGCCCCGAAAAGACCAAGGGGTGGGCAGGTGAAGATCCAGCCTCATGTGACTGAGGAGATAAAGGGCAGGGACTCCAGGACTCTGCCACCCGTTGTGTTCCTGGATCCTGAGAGTGCAACATGTCCGCCCCGTCTGAGAAGCCCGAATTCCCGGAGCTCGCGCCCGGAACAGCGGCGTGGATGGAAGCCCATACGACTCTCATGTGTTGCCACCTACAAGTGCAGGTGAGGTACTTAATGGAGCAGTGGGTCACCGAGATGGGGGAGATTACTTCGGCTGTGCGGACGCGTGAGATGGAGGCGAATTTGGAGGAGTGGGTGGGCGACCCACGCCCCTATGACCTGGAGGGACCGGTCGCTGCGGCTGAGGGACTCGGTCTGCCCCCGCTTCCCTTGTTGCCTCCTCCACAGCCCGTTCTAGCTGCGGCTGCCCTCCCGCTCGGTCCGCCGCCCCCGACACCGGCGGTGGAACCCGTTCCAACTGTCCATAAGGACCCGCCTGTAGACGCGGCTCGCGGACGGCCGTATACCCGGCCCGCACCAACCCCGTTACCCTGGTAGGTGCCCGTCCCGGACATGATCCCACCAGTCCCGGTGAAGTCGACGCCCAGAGAGACCCTGGCCTCGGCAGTCCGCCCGGCCGAGGGAGAGAGCGTTACCTGGAAGAAGGCCCCGAAGGTGAGGCAGGCCGCACCCGGGTCTAGGGTCTTGGCTGAGGTCCAGAGGGGAGGCCGCTGCAAGGCAGCAGAGCCGGCTGCGACACAGCGGGGTTCCCCCCAGAGGATGATGGTCGTGGCCACCACCGAGGAAGTCCAGCTGGGCCAGACCCCACCCGTAGAGACCCCGGGCACGCAGACGCCCCGTATTGGGAGCGGCGGCCAAACCAGCTGGGCCGGGAGATCGAGGCCTGTGAGAGGAGGAAAGCAGAGATCCTCGCCCGCACAATCCGGGAGAAAGACAATCTGCGGAGTGCTACTTACCAAGTGCGGGGCCCGACCTCCCAAGGCAAAGTGTTTGTTTCCCGACGGGACGTCAACTTCCACCTCCCGTTGGGTCATCTGGATCGGGATCTGGTTCTAGGGGACCTGGTGACCTACACCCGTCATTGTGGGGAGAGGGGCTGGTTTGCCCTCAGTGTTAAAAGAAGGGTGTGCCAGGATGTCCCAGAGCGCTCTCAGTACCCTTCCCCGCCGTACAGCCTTGGAGTGACCGTTGAGGCTGAGTACGAGGAGGATGAAGACCAAGAGTAAAGGCAGCGGAACCCGGTTGCCAAAGTGACACAGTCCCCGTTGGGACCATACTGCCCGTCTTTGCCCCAGTTTCCTTAAGGACAAGGCTGAGAACTAGCAGGCCACCCAAAAACTTTTCGGCTTCTAAATAAATTCCCCTTGACCGGCCTTCTGGTTTCACAGCCTCCGGAGAGGCAGACTGGAGGATGGGCCTGCGGTAAATAGATGGCCGAGGCCCACCACCACTACAACCGGTGGCCATCCTCCAGGTCGGGGGTCCCCTGGACGTGGGACCTCTGAAAAGACAGGCAATTGTGAAACCTGCACCCGTCCCGTTGGAAAACACCTGGTCCCGTTCCTGGACTGGGGAAAAGGGGTGCCCACTTCTTAGGGGCAGCATCAAGGCTAGGTTGTTTGAGTGGGTGACTGAGGACCCGGTTCCCATGTTAATAAAAATGTTATCGTAACGTTTAAATATGTGCCTCCCATAAGGGAAGATCTAAAAAAAAATTGACAGTTTGTACAAATGTTATTATGCTTGTACCATGTTTCCGTTTTTTCTATTTTACAGAAAGCAAAAATAAACCGGTGATGGACAGGCAGCATTTAACCAAGGGGGAATGTGACGCGCACCGCACTGCAACACCTCACCCTGCACCCCGGCCCTCGCCATCCGGGCCCCAGGACCAACATCCCCTACCCACGGAGGGGTCAACACCTAGCTGCGCCATTACACCCCTCCCGGGAGCCCCCATACCTTCACCGCAGCGGTGGTGTCTACAATCACCACATCCCATGGGTGGCGTCATGAACTTATATCCCAAACCAAACCATCACGGCCCCGGCCGTGGAACTCCTCACCCAAGTCCCCGCGTGTAGCGCCAACACCCTTGCAGAGCGACGTGACCCCCGGGTTCGTGAGAGGCTCAAGCCACCACCCGCAGTACGAGCACGGATCCGAGTGGCTTGGCGGTCGCAGCCAAGTCCGCGGGCGGTACACCCTAACAGCAGTAACTGTAACTACACCACACTGCAGCAGGTCTCACAAGGTCTCCAAGCATATTCTGGGGGGAACATAGCAGACCCTCTTTACGCTGAGTGTGCGAGGGTCTGCAGTAAAGTGCGGGGGATTGCAGATAAGTGCATAGTTTAGCAGAAGTTTATAGTTGTGATAACTGTAATTGTTTAATTTGATAAGAGAATTGTGTGTCGGTTTCTCTGGGATACTGTGGGAAAAAAAAACCAAAAAAAAGTGTTTGTCTTGTGATTTAATTAGTAGTAGGAACCACAGCTGCTCCTAGAATCTTCTGGAAACTACTGGTAGTTCTTATGGATATATATATTGCAGCCAAAGCAAGCAAGGTTGCTGAGCGTGCGAGGGTCTGCAGAAAAGTGTGGGGATTGCAGATAAGTGCATAGTTTAGTACAAGTTCATAGTTTGACACAAGAGAATAGTTTGAAGTTATCCTTATAAGTTTCCTATTGCTTTTTTTTCTTGGTTTTTCTACTTTTCTCTGTACTGTTTACCCCCAGTTAATAGCGGCTCCATGGATAATGCTACCAGCTGTGTATCTTGTCAGATGTATGCATGCCTTGAGCAGCCGTTCGAGGGTAAATATGTCTGCACTCGATGCAAGTATGTTACATATTTGAAAGCCCAGGTAACTAATCTAAGTAAGCAGCTTGCAACACTCAGGAGCATTGCAAACCTGGAGAGGAGTTTAGAGCTCACTCAGCATGACCTGGCTGGGGCAAGTGTTATGGAGGAGTGTAGAGGTGGGGAAGGTCAGGACCCAGAAATAGGTAGCTGGGTAACTGTTAGTGTGGCGCCCTGGACAAGCCAGGGGCCACAGATAACAACACACACACACCCACCCCCAGCAGTTCACAGCAGACATCCCCAGTGAAACTTGATTCCTTTCCTCGGGCTCAGACTGACACACTAGGTGGGCAGAGTCAGGAGATGGAGACGCCCACCCAGGAGTTAGCTGGCCTGAGGCAGGAAACAAGCGCAGTCAAGTTCAGGCAGAGGACGAGAGAGGAGGTCTGCAGAGAGGCAGACGCAGACTGGGGCCTAGGATTGGAGCCTAGGGCCCTCATGCAGCAGAGAGTCAGGCAGACGGTAGTGGCCATCTGCAGGGAGCCGGGGAGACAGCTGGTGGAACCGTAGGTAGCCGGGGCTGGGCGGTGGCCCACCGGTACCGAACCGGGGAGCCAGCTGGAAGCCGGAGCGCAGGAGGAGCGTGCACGGAGGTGGAAGAAAGGACTTACACCACCAAATTGGGTCAGGGGAGAAACAACAACCGCAGCAGTCTGTGGGCACCCGTCCATCCAGCCGAATGTTTTACCAAGGACTGTGTCGTGATTACTGGCTGAGTGAGTACCCCGTGCCGTGCGGCACAGCGCTTCCCCTGCGACCCTGCACCTCACCAGGCCCCATAACCCGCCTGCTACCCATCCACCTACCTCACCGGGCCCCGGGACAACCAACCCCCTACCCACGGAGGGGAGAACTAACATCTAGCTGCTCCATACCATCACTCCCAGGATCCCCGTCCAGAGCAGCGGTGGTGTCACAACCTCACCACAACCGTGGGTGGCGTCACGGACAATCTCCCTTACCAAATTCCCTTTTACTGTGGAGCCTGGGATCACAGACCGGGTCACGCCACCGTGATACCCATAGAAGTGACCCCGTGGCCCGGATCTGAGTACCCCCTGATCCATGGGCGACACATTTGGTGTCACGAACAGGATCCTACCGCTCTGCCGTTTTGTAGAGGTGCGCCTTGTTGCCGCCGGAGGTGTCCGGCCGAAAGTTTTGCAAAGCCGCCATCTTGGGCGAGAAAAATTTCTCGCTCGAGCGTCTTCCCCAAGCAGGAAAGGCGCGAAAGTGGAGCCCCGCCCCCTGAAGAAGGAAGTGCTAAAAAGAAGCTAAGGGGGATGGGATGGCATCCGGCTGCATGTGAACCGCGGCTGTGGAAGCAGGGACGCCAGGACTCTGCCAGTGTTTGGTTCCTGGAACACCGCTGCACGAGATGTCTCGTCCGGCACCGCTGAAACCTCAGTGCCCGCGGCCAACGCCCCGACCAACCCGTTACCCCTGTCACCGGTAGCGGAGTTTGCAGCGTCTGTGAGGGAGGGCCCAGGCCTTACCATCGTCACCGCCCTGCCACTGGTCCCGGCTTCCATCCCAGCCGCACCGCCGATGACGACGGCTCCGGCAGTCCGCCCGGCCGCAACGGCAGCGAAGCACCCATCCCGTTAACTATCTGGGCAGCCTGGTTCTGGACTGGGGTCAAGGGGTGCTGCCCACTTCTTAGGGGCAGCATCAGGGCCAGGTTGGTTGGGTGGGTGACTGAAGGACCCATTCCACTGTTATTATTAAAAGTGTTTGATTACTGTTGCAACGTCAAAGTAATGTGCATCCCGTTGTGGGAAGATTGAAAATGCTTGTGTTTAATGTTTTAATCTTTTGCAGTTTAAAAAAAAAAAATAAAAATAAAACCGGTGATGGACGGGCAGCCCACGGACGGTCTGCATTTTGCTAAGGGGGAATGTGGCACCCTGGACAAGCCAGGGGCCACAGATAACAACACACACACACCCCCACCCCCAGCAGTTCACAGCAGACATCCCCAGTGAAACTTGATTCCTTTCCTCGGGCTCAGACTGACACACCAGCTGGGCGGAGTCAGGAGATGGAGACGCCCACCCAGGAGTTAGCTGGCCTGAGGCAGGAAACAAGCGCAGTCAAGTTCAGGCAGAGGAAGAGAGAGGAGGTCTGCAGAGAGGCAGACGCAGACTGGGGCCTAGGATTGGAGCCTAGGGCCCTCGTGCAGCAGAGAGTCAGGCAGACGGTAGTGGCCGTCTGCAGGGAGCCGGGGAGACAGCTGGTGGAACCGTAGGTAGCCGGGGCTGGGCGGTGACCCACCGGTACCGAACCGGGGAGCCAGCTGGAAGCCGGAGCGCAGGAGGAGCGTGCACGGAGGTGGAAGAAAGGACTTACACCACCAAACTGGGTCAGGGGAGAAACAACAACCGCAGCCGTCTGTGGGCACCCGTCCATCCAGCCGAGTGTTTTACCAAGGACTGTGTCGTGATTACTGGCTGAGTGAGTACCCCGTGCCGTGCGGCACAGCGCTGCCCCTGCGACCCTGCACCTCACCAGGCCCCGTAACCCCCCTGCTACCCATCCACCTATCTCACCGGGCACCGGGACAACCAACCCCCTACCCACGGAGGGGAGAACTAACATCTAGCTGCTCCATACCATCACTCCCGGGATCCCCGTCCAGAGCAGCGGTGGTGTCACAACCTCACCACAACCGTGGGTGGCGTCACGGACAATCTCCCTTACCAAATTCCCTTTTACTGTGGAGCCTGGGATCACAGACCGGGTCACGCCACCGTGATAGCCACAGAAATGACCCCGTGGCCCGGATCTGAGTACCCCCTGATCCACGGGCGACACATCAGAAGAAGAGGTAGGGGGAAAAGTGTCAGGGAGCCTAGTCCTGATCTAGCACAACATAGTAAATATGCCTATTTGGCTGATATTGTATTACCCCTCTATAAATCACTTGTAAGGCCACATCTGGAATATGGGATCCAGTTTTGGGCTCCGCATTCTAAGAAGGACATACAGAAGTTAGAATCAGTTCAAAGGCAGCTAACTAGACTACTGGATGGAATGGATGGCCTCCCATATGATGAGAGGTTGAAAAAGTTAGATATGTTTAGCTTAGAAAAAAGACGTCTCAGAGGAGATCTCATTCATATGTATAAATACATGTGTGGTCAATATAAAGGACTGGCACATGACTTATTCCTTCCAAAGACCGTACTAAAGACCAGGATGCATGCACTGCGAATGGAAGAAAAGCAATTCCGGCAGTTGAATAGGAAAGGGTTCTTTACAGTTAGAGCAGTCAGACTGTGGAATGCCCTACCACAAGAGGTAGTAATGGCAGACACTATAACAGCTTTTAAAAAAGGGCTGGATGATTTCTTCAGTACACACAACATTGTTGGTTATGAGTGACATAGGGACAAAATGTAGAATTGGTGGAGGAAGGTTGAACTAGATGGACTTAGGTCTTTTTTCAACCTATGTAACGATCTATCTAACATGTATAATACCTAAAAACTTCCTAATAGAGCTTAAACGTTGTTGGATACTGTACTACTAATTCTGACTACACAACTTGACTGTGAATGTAGGGCTCTTGAACCACCATTTCTATGGATGCCTCTATAAACCAGTACTCACATGAAGAACTTTTTCAGATATCTTAAAGCACCAATCCAGCATTTAGTTTTTTTCTTCAGTGTTGGAGTGGTGCTTTAAATCTAAGTCCCCTACCCCAAACTTATACTCACCCTTTGGCGTATTCATCTTTTTCGGTGCAAATCCAGTCCTGCGGCGCCTTTTTGTGCCCGTAACTTCTGACTGTAATGTCACAAGTACTCAATGTAAGTCTATAGGAGCCAGAATGAAGCTAGAACGAGGCTCTCATAGACTTACATTGCGTTATAACCTCCAGCTCGCTTCATGAAGCACTAGAGCAGCCAGCAGGTCACAAACTACCTGACACAGTAGAGCCAGTGAAAACAGATGTAGACATAGAAGGTAAGTATATGACAGAGGACAGGGAACTTAGATCTCAGTACTAAAATAAAAGAAAATGCTGGAGTGGTGCTTTTACTCGAATGCAGGAGGAAAGTATGAAGATTCCAATAGAAGGTTTATTTTCCAGCTGAATTCTCGTAGATATGCACAGTTACAGTAGGTAAAAACAATTCTGAACCAGAGCTATGTATAGATGATGCTAGTAAGATGAAGGACAAATACTGGGAAAGAAGGGAGAGGTTACTGACATCGGAGCTGGGCTACAGGACGAGAGAAAAGACAAACTTTTAAAGGCAAACTGATTACATAGCAGTGTAGTTACACCCAGAAGCTACCTCAATTAGTATATCTAAAACCAATTTTTTATTAAAATATATTAAAACAGTTTAGAATTCCACCTGTGAAATGTGACACACACAAAAATCCCAGGACCATGATACAGCCCCAATGGTATTCACCTACGGAACAAAACAGTTGTTCCAATCTTATATCACCCTCATGGAATTGCCAATGGGAAAAATCTCTAAATAACCCTCATTCTCTCTTTCCTCTACCTGCCAGTGGAGATTTAACCAATGTTACACACACCCTAAAGGTAAAGAGGTGCCCCCATTCCTCGGCGGCTTTCACTCCTATGATATCCCTAAGCTCCCTTCTTATCGGGTAGTCTAAGGGGTTATATCATCAATTAGTGAGGGAAAATAGAAGATAAACAATTTGCACTTATCTGAGATAAATTCGGGTCAAAAAATCCATTAGCATTTATTTCTCCCTTGAGGTGAAGGTGTCCCGGCTTTCATGGTCTTCAACCCAATACTATAAAATCACAAGGTCTCGACGCGTTTCTCCCCATTAAATTAATTGGGGTTCATCAGGAGACGGTATTTGTTAAGAGGCCCAATCGCCTGTGGAATAAATAAATATAAAAAAAAAACCAAATCCAAACCACACGAAATGTCCTTAAAGTATTCGGTAACAGCGGTTACATACCAGAAGATTGTCAGGGGGCTACTCATTCTGCAGCACGCACCTCTCCATACAGATGTATCGCATGGACGACTTACCCTGCAGCTACTCACAGTTAAATGCCCCCCATGTAGAGATGATTGGTCAGGTGATTAGCCCCAGCAACGCCTACGTATCCATAGGAACCCTGGACGTTTATCATAGAGACCCAATCATCAATCAGGGAAATCACGGCCCGCGCCGGATGTAAATAAAACCATGTGACCCATCCGAGTCACATGACCGCATGGGCTACGTCACCTGGTTACCGCACATTAGCCCAGCGTACAAAGTCAGGAAATGACGAGCAGTTCCAACATACGAGCCTCCCAGCTGGTACCGCCCACATGGCCGTAAATCTCCAAAAGCACATGACCGCACAATTTGCATCCTCCCGGGTACGGAGTAAAAACTCTGCCCCCATCCGCATCATTTGTTTTAGAGCAGGGGATCCGGGACTAGCAGGAGACGGGCACGATCGCCTAGGGAGCAAACACTCTCCCAATGACGCCAATGAGCGCATTCTCACATAGCCACATAAGGCACATCAATACAGAAAGGGGAAGGAACCACATCCCAACCACAAGGGAGCTCACTCCTTTTATCATCAGGATGGTCAATCCCATCCAATCTAATGACCCCCTCTAATATGGAGGGATTTTACTACAATCATAGATAGGGGCAGCCAAGTCCAGGCAAAACCCTCCTATTAGATTAATCCTGACTATATCAGCAAAGAACATTACATGGATTCGAATATGGGGTCAATTAAGAATAAGGAAGATCTAGTTTTAAGGAATCCTATGGAGGTGAAGATAATTACACCATTCCAAATATGGCCTATTCCTTTACGGAATTATACTGGCCGGACGGGTACAGATCAGGATTTGTTTTGGTGCAGAACCAAAAATGTCTCCATTCTAGGGCAGACGCCTCCTACAGGAAACATCCAAATGTCAGCTGTTCATTCAAGCCCTTAGGATGTACACAATCAAATCGGTATATCCACCTACTTTCCCTTTGCAGGAGGATTTTATTCCAATTACCCTTTCTAATCGGCTCTGGGACAACTTCAATAATTTTAAAATTGATGGAATTTAGATCTCCACCGTGGACCTGTCTGATATGTCGTGAGATCGAAGTATCCCTCTTGTTCCGTATATCTCCCAGGTGTTCCCCTATCCGCTTTCTCAATTCCCTTTTTGTCTTTCCAATGTAGTCCAGGGGGCAGGTGCAGCTAGCCACATAAATAACCCCCTCGGTACCACAATTGGCAAAATCTCGAATTAGGTACTCCCGGTCCGTACTGGCGGAAACCACCTGTTTTCCAGGAGAGATCCACCTACAGAACTTACAGTGTCCACATCTGTAAATTCCATCAATTTTCCTCTCTAACCATGTCCTTTCTTTTTGGGGGGCCTGGAAAAAACTATGCACCAGCCTATCTTTTAGGGACCTCCCCTTACGGAAGGTAATCGTGGGCCGTACCCCAATAAATTCTCTCAGATTCGGGTCCGCTCTCAAAATTCCCCAATGTTTTTCGAGGATGGTGTAAATCTCCAGATTGTGGTTATCGAAAGTACCAATGACCCTAATGATTTTCTCCCTCTCTTCTTTTTGTCTCGCCATCAGTAATTCCTCCCTATCTCTCATTACCGCATTTTGATAGGCTTTTTTTAGGGTGCTAACCGGGTAACCCCTCCTTGAGAACCTCTGGCAAAGATCTCCTGCCTGTTTGTGAAAGGCTTCACTTGTAGAGCAATTCCGTTTTAGTCTTAAATACTAGCCTTTTGGTATCCCTCTCTTTAGGGGTTCCGGATGGTGGCTCGTCCAGTGTAAAAAACTGTTTGTCGCTGTCTCCTTCCTGAACACCTGTGTTTCTATCTGCCCCTCAGTTCCCCTCATCAGTAGGACATCCAAAAAAGCCAGTTTATTAATGCCTATGTCATACGTGAATGACAGACCAATATTATTGATATTGAGGTCTTTCACAAATTCCTGGAAGGAGCCGACCGTCCCGGTCCAAAGGACCAGAACGTCGTCGATGTAACAACCCCAGTAGGTGATGTATTGGACCCATTTCGAGCAAGGTTCTTGGAACACCATTGTATCTTCCCACCAGCCCAGGTACAGGTTTGCGTAAGATGGGGCACAAGAACACCCCATCGCTGTACCCCTGAGCTGGTGGTAATACTTTCCATTAAAGGTGAAAAAATTATGGGTCAATATGTATTCCATCAATTTCAATGTGAACCTGCTGTGTTTTTCATAATGGGTGCCTCTACTGTCCAGGAAGTGCTTTAAGGCTTTCAAACCTAATTCATCCGGAATGGAGCTGTATAGAGCCTCTACATCAATTGAGGCGAAAATGGTGCCTTGATCAATAGTCACCCCATTGATTTTCGTCAAAAGATCACTTGTATCCCGAAGGTACGAAGACAGGGAAACCACGAATGGTCTGAGAATAGAGTCCAAGTATACACCAACGTTGTGTGTGAGGTAACTGATTCCCGCCACAATGGGTCTCCCTTTTAGGGGGGAAGTCCCCTTATGGACTTTAGGTAATGTATAGAACGTTGGTGTAACCGGAAACTTCTCATGCATAAAATCCAACTCATTTTGTGAGATAAGACGATCTCCAAAACCCTCAGACAAGATATCAACCAATATTTTACTAAACCCAATGGTAGGATCTCTATCTAGGGTCGCATAGCCGTCACGATCACGTAAAATGGAATAACATATTTTTTGATACATCCCGTGATTCATGACGACTATGTTGCCCCCCTTGTCCGAGGGCTTAAAAACCTCCAGCTCACTTCATGAAGCACTGGAGCAGCCAGCAGGTCACAAACTACCTGACACAGTAGAGCCAGTGAAAACAGATGTAGACATAGAAGGTAAGTATATGACAGAGGACAGGGAACTTAGATCTCAGTACTAAAATAAAAGAAAATGCTGGAGTGGTGCTTTTACTCGAATGCAGGAGGAAAGTATGAAGATTCCAATAGAAGGTTTATTTTCCAGCTGAATTCTCGTAGATATGCACAGTTACAGTAGGTAAAAACAATTCTGAACCAGAGCTATGTATAGATGATGCTAGTAAGATGAAGGACAAATACTGGGGAAGAAGGGAGAGGTTACTGACATCGGAGCTGGGCTACAGGACGAGAGAAAGGACAAACTTTTAAAGGCAAACTGATTACATAGCAGTGTAACAGAAACAGTACAATAACAAAAAAGTACTGAATGATTCCCAAGTGGTGGGACATGATACTCCTAGACCATACAGTGTTATACATGTCTTTTCAGGACAATTGGAGAACAAGCGATTCTCAGCAAATTTATTTGTCATAAATCAAAATTAAAAAAAAAAATTGTCCAAAGCTAATGAATTTGAATTTTAACAGTTGATTATTTTAGCAATAATGAAATACATAATGACCTTATTGGCTCATTCAGATGTCTGTTTTTTTTGTTTTTTTTTTAACATACCAGAAAAACGGACTGATTTTTTTCAGTCAGTGTTTCAGTTTTTGGCTGGATGTGCATGATCGTTTGGCATCTGATGCGAGAGCATTGGATGTAATATGCTAATTACCCTCGGCTTCCTCTGTGCTGCCAGTGTGAGCCGAATGTCAAGCAACTGTGATCCGATCCTGCAATCGAATCACAGCTGCGGAGGAGATCTGGTAGAGAATTGCTGTGGAAGAGAGAGCGCAATACTGTCTTACCCAGTAGGGATATGGTATATAAAGGGATCACGATACACTCACCTTTTCAGGTTGTGCAAGTCACAACCCCTATGTAGCACATTCAGAAGTGGTATAAGCTGAAGCCCCAAGGTGTATAGGATATAGTAGGACATAAGTAGAAATCGGGTATAAACCGCGCTGATACTCAATATTATCTCTTTCTTGTTCGTACAGGTCTACGCGTTTCAGAGACACCCGTCTCCTTCCTCAGGACATCAAAGGAACAATCATTACCAACTCACAAGGAGCCTCTATATATACAGTGCCTACAAGTAGTATTCAACCCCCTGCAGATTTAGCAGGTTTGATAAGATGCAAATAAGTTAGAGCCTGCAAATTTCAAACAAGAGCAGGATTTATTAACAGATGCATAAATCTTACAAACCAACAAGTTATGTTGCTCAGTTAAATTTTAATACATTTTCAACATAAAAGTGTGGGTCAATTATTATTCAACCCCTAGGTTTAATATTTTGTGGAATAACCTTTGTTTTGCAATTACAGCTAATAATCGTCTTTTATAAGACCTGATCAGGCCGGCACAGGTCTCTGGAGTTATCTTGACCCACTCCTCCATGCAGATCTTCTCCAAGTTATCTAGGTTCTTTGGGTGTCTCATGTGGACTTTAATCTTGAGCTCCTTCCACACGTTTTCAATTGGGTTAAGGTCAGGAGACTGACTAGGCCACTGCAACACCTTGATTTTTTCCCTCTTGAACCAGGCCTTGGTTTTCTTGGCTGTGTGCTTTGGGTCGTTGTCTTGTTGGAAGATGAAATGACGACCCATCTTAAGATCCTTGATGGAGGAGCGGAGGTTCTTGGCCAAAATCTCCAGGTAGGCCGTGCTATCCATCTTCCCATGGATGCGGACCAGATAGCCAGGTCCCTTGGCTGAGAAACAGCCCCACAGCATGATGCTGCCACCACCATGCTTGACTGTAGGGATGGTATTCTTGGGGTCGTATGCAGTGCCATCCAGTCTCCAAACGTCACGTGTGTGGTTGGCACCAAAGATCTCGATCTTGGTCTCATCAGACCAGAGAACCTTGAACCAGTCTATCTCAGAGTCCTCCAAGTGATCATGAGCAAACTGTAGATGAGCCTTGACATGACGCTTTGAAAGTAAAGGTATCTTACGGGCTCGTCTGGAACGGAGACCATTGCGGCAGAGTACGTTACTTATGGTATTGACTGAAACCAATGTCCCCACTGCCATGAGATCTTCCCGGAGCTCCTTCCTTGTTGTCCTTGGGTTAGCCTTGACTCTTCGGACAAGCCTGGCCTCAGCATGGGTGGAAACTTTCAAAGGCTGTCCAGGCCGTGGAAGGCTAACAGTAGTTCCATAAGCCTTCCACTTCCGGATGATGCTCCCAACAGTGGAGAAAGGTAGGCCCAACTCCTTGGAAAGGGTTTTGTACCCCTTGCCAGCCTTGTGACCCTCCACGATCTTGTCTCTGATGGCCTTGGAATGCTCCTTTGTCTTTCCCATGTTGACCAAGTATGAGTGCTGTTCACAAGTTTGGGGAGGGTCTTAATTAGTCAGAAAAGGCTGGAAAAAGAGATAATTAATCCAAACATGTGAAGCTCATTGTTCTTTGTGCCTGAAATACTTCTTAATACTTTAGGGGAATCAAACAGAATTCTTGTGGTTTGAGGGGTTGAATAATAAATGACCCTCTGAATAAACTTTTCACCATTTAAAAAAAAAAGAAATAACATTCTTTTTTGCTGCAGTGCATTTCACACTTCCAGGCTGATCTACAGTCCAAATGTCACAATGCCACGTTAATTCCGTATGTGTAAACCTGCTAAATCTGCAGGGGGTTGAATACTACTTGTAGGCACTGTACATGTGTAATGCCACGTCAGCAGATTGTCCCTCCACAATTCAAATAATGGCGGGACGTTCAACTGCTACAATACCGGTCATACAAACAGTCATATAATAGATAAAATAGGACTGTAAAAATTCACAGATATATGTTGATTTGAATTTATGTATAAATTGTTTGGAAGACATAAAAAAATAAACAAAAATTAGTTTGAACAAAAACTTCATTATTTAAAAGTACGGGAAGACCAAAAGGTGCTGGGTCTAGAACTCTAGAGATCCGGTGGAATATATTATCAAAGTCTGCTGAGGAGAGTGAGGGCTTAATCTCCCCATCTCCTAAATCGTCAGCTGATGCGGTTATCCAATGTTTCACTTGCCCCCATAGACTTGTATGGGAGCGAGTGACATGTCTTTCGCTGACAATCGCAGCATGCTGCAACTTTTTTCTTATCCAGAATCTGGATGAGAACAAAGCTGACCATCTGCTCTTCCTCATTTAATAACATTGGTCCAAAGGCAATCCGAGATTTACTCACATTGCACTCAACCGAGTCATAGACTCGTTTTCAGAGTTTGAACCAAGTATCAGGTTTTTCTTATACATGAAAAAAAAAATCTTATCTAGCAGTCCATGAAAATGGGACCACACTCGGATGATAATCTAGTGCTGTCCAATTTTTTCATAGACTCATAGATTTCCATTGCCAATTTTGATATGACTCTCGGATAAATATTGGACGTACCTCTCTGATTTTGCATTCTGTTCAAGGGAAAAATCAGACTTTTAAATAGCCCCATAGAGTATCATAGGTACAAGTTGCATCCGTAAAAAAAAAGATAGATAGCAGTTGTATGTGAAAAAGTGACGTGTGAATATAGCCTTATACAACACAGATAAAATGGAGTACAAATTCTCTTGACTGAAATCCTTTAAATAATGGCAGTACAGTCTGTGCCTCGTTAAATTTGCAAAATGAGTTCCATGAATTACGTACAACAGGAAGAATCTAACGTACAACCTAATTTATATGATTTTCTTAGTATGCAGGAGCCTATTTGCTTTTGGTATCTTAACCTGCAGTGCATACATTTAAGAGGTCTAGATACACTGATATATCATCCCTTGCCTCCATGACATAAATAACCAGTCAGAGGAGCTATTGTAAAAACTCTCAGGCACAATGGACTCCAGACACACCGCATGATATATTTCTTCAAAGGGACAGATACATCTTTTCAATGGCATCTAGTAGCTTCCTTAACTGCTCATCGCTATATACCAAATCAACTCAAATAAATTTGATTTTTTTTCCGCTCTTCCATGTTCACATAGTAATTCCTTCATTTTTAAACACATAATGGAAATGTATAACTAGTGCTCATAAAAATTTATATCTCAATTCTTTGCTTTAATTTATGACGAGCCCTCTAGGCAGTTATTATTCAAACATTAATAAAATGCCTATGCATCATAGAAAGCATCCATTTTTCACACTTATTCCTCTTAGGTTGGTATAAATATAGAGCCAGATTCTAGTTAATGCTGACTCTGACACGTGTGCGTCTGAAAACAATTATGCTTTTAATAAGATAAGTCTCGATGAAATATTATGTTAATCATATTAAAGGTTTTTTTTCTTGGAGAATAAAGTCACATACTTTTTTTATTTTACATCTGTTCCAACATTCTTGTTTAATGTTCTATAGAGCTGTAGATTACAGTTTATGTAAATGCTAGCTTTCTATAAATTTTAGATTCATCTCCATTTATCACACTCACATTTGGTTATATGGGGGCAAGATCTGTTCAGCTTCAAATGGGATTCCAATGTTCTTAAATATTTATTTCAGTCTTGTAGGAATAAATATATATTTATATCTAAAGTACTGGGTTTAAGGTCACCCAAGTTTACTGCAAATATTTTATAGCAGGGTGTTGATCTATGGTGATCCTCTGAGGGATTTGAATTATATAAATATGATTATAAAGGGAACGTATACATTATGATTATTTGAGGAATACCATATGGTAGGATAAAGCTGAATGTGATGCAATCAATTGAAATGGTTCTTGTAAATTCTTTTGACCCCCTAAAAGTAGAATGAGTAGAGGACAGGTAATAAGATGTTATCAGGTTAGCCTTGTAGAAGGTGATGATCATGTGATAATATTTTTTTTAAATTTCACAAATATAGTTTGGTAGTATGCACTTTATATATGATTTTTCTATATACATTC